>NW_006797379.1:1928173-1956348 GCF_000442215.2 Lipotes vexillifer
TTTCCCACTGCAAACTCCTGCCTCATTTAAAGGCCATCCCCTCACCTGCAAACGCTGCCCTTTCCTCATCCTTATTGGAATCTCAAAATCCACTAGGGTAGATCTTGGCATAACCACCGTGGGTTATGCCTGTGGTATAATTATTAATAGTGTCCCAGGTTTGAAAATAAATTATATGGTCACCCTAAAATCTTCCAGTATTTTGCCAACACTGCGTCTCTCCTTAGTGGTCAACTACTGCCTCATTGTCCTGCCTTCACCCACCTCCTGCCACCCTCCTTGGGGACATTAACTCCATCCTGATGATGTTCTGGCCTCACAAATCATTGACTGTCCATTCTCCCCCCGACCCCGTCACTCATGGTTGCCATCTTGCCTCACCCCTCACATCACTCTTCAGTAGAGGTTGGTTGGAATCTCCTGGGAGCCAAACATTGCCTTCACTCTTAAGTGCCAATTCTTGAATGTTCTCTTCTATGACCCCGGCTTCCCACTCTCCCTCTTCCCTTCCTTCACACTTGGTGATCCCACCCTTGACCTTTCTCATTACCTTGATTCTTGCCCTCGTTCTCTCCTTTCAGGCTGCCTGGTTTCTCTTGGTCCCACTTGTTGTTAATCCAGCCATGGACTCCTGCCGGTGTTTCGGTGCCACGTTGATTCATTGTGTCTGCCCCTCCCATGAGGCTCTGAGCTTGGGAGCCCCATAAGGACATGATGATTTTCTTTTTCCCCCTGAATTCCTCTCCTATCCTGCATGTTTTAGGTCCTCATTAAATAAATTGAATTTGCTGTTCTTTCACACTTCTCGAAGCAGAGCCCTCATACAAATAATTCTCTCTTCATCTCTGCCGCCAAAAGCCTAGTTCTTTTGTCTGGTTTGTTGAAGATGACTTATTTTCATTTCTCATTTTGCTGTCAGAATTCTTCCTGCTTCCCTTAAATTAGCTTCTATTGCTAGGGGAAAAAAAGTCTCAGTTCTCTAAATCTCTGTCCCACTCCAGACATCTTGACCCTGCGGCTATTTTCTGTCCTGCAGCAGACTCCCTTTCCCTTTTCTTAGTATTCTAAGTCACGCTGTCAGTTTTCTTTTTTGAACATACTTGTCTCATCCGTGAGCTTTGTATTTGTTCTTATACCAGTCAGAACAATTAGACATACTGTGTTCTATCTTCATGCTTTCCCTCTCTTACCTTGAATTACACAATGATTAGCCCTGTTAATGTTTTCCTTAAAAAGCAGAACAGAGATGAGCCGTTCGAGCTCTTCACCGCTGATGGGAGGTATAATAAATGTAATGTCACATGCACTGTTTTCCCCTGTAGGCGTGCATAAGTTCTGAAGTTATTCTGGGTATGCTTTTTCTGTTTTGTTTTGTTTATTAAAGTTTTCTTTGCTGTTTTTCTCACATATGAAGCAGGAGGCTTCGTTACAGTGGTTCTTGGGTTACTGATTGCGTAAGGCTAATGGGAAGCATAGCCTTGAACCATTTAGAAAGTTTGAAAGAAAGCCTTCAAAAGAAATATAGCACTAAACAATATGTGAGTGCCTTTTATGGACATAATTCTGTATCAGATGATCTGAAATGAATGTGGAGAAAAGGCCACTCCTCACATAAGCAAACCCTTCACACATGAAAAGATTGAAGATTATTTGAAAAGCTGTTAATGATTCTCTCCTCTTTGGCACTAGATCGCATGGTTGATACCTGTTATAAAAAAAGGACCTTGTATGTTATGTGTGTGCGTGTGTGCGTGTGTGTGTTTCACACAAATCTCTAAGCTCCCTGGAATTAGGGATCATGTTCTTTTGCATGTTTAATGTTTGGTGCCTACAGAATGAATTTAAATATACTTTACATATAATAGTTGTTTGTTGAATGGAATATCGTGAAATGCCAATTAACACAGTTCTGAGTGTCAGAGAAAAGGTAAAGCTTCCATTATAGTCACTTTCCTAAAGATGAGTTCCAAGTTGGGCTTTGAAGATGAGAGGGACTTGTCCAGAAAAAGAAGAGGAAAAAAAATTATGCCAGGCATTTCCTCAGAAACAGAGGCTCTGGATTGAAAGACTTAATTTCTAAGGATTAGGAGTAAAGAAATTCCACCCCCTCCTCCTTCATAAGTCTTTCTGATATCGTTGATGCCATAACAGTTTCTCAGGGATGGAAGAACGTCAGAAGTCATCAGATTCTGCCACCACCACCCATGTTCATGAGTCCCTTCTTAGGGACTACTGCTAGATTGTTTAGGGCGTGACGTGATGCGGGCAGGAACAGAATACTTACCTGGGCTCCTCATCGGCACTTTCCAGGAAAGAGAAGCATTCTTTCACATTGTAAGTCTCCTGAACCTTGATTTGTTCTGAGTAGATCTGAACTTGATGCTTCAGGTGTCTTTGTCTTTTGGTGTTGGTTGCGACTAGAATTTATAGTGTGATTAAGGACTCAGGTCAGTCTATCCTTATAACAGATACCACTGGGGTAAAAGATGATGCTGAGCATTTACTTCTCACCTGAGGTGGCCCTGTGTTAACTTACATAGAATCCTCACAGGCTGGGGTAGATGGAGGCTACCTTGTCCTGCAGTAATCCTAGTCTTGGGCTGTGGGAGATCACAGAGCTCAGGGTTAGAAAGAGTCTTCTGTGATTCCAGAAATATTTATTATATTGTGCATTGGGCTGGGGGTATAATGGTGAACAATTCAGATGTGTTTCTCTTTTTGCTGGAATGGATGCTCTAGCAAGGCCCCATAGTGAGTCACGTAAGCCAGGGCCTCCAGAGGCTTATCACCAGGGCCTAGGCCAGCTGCACATCTGCTGCTTGAGGCCTCGTCACCCCTTCTCCAGCCCCACTGGTATTGTGGAGGGCCATGAGTGCGTCTCCGTGGGCCCTGAGCAGGAATTCCTCACTTTCCTGAGCATTTATTTTCAAAGTCCTCCGTGTTACTAGCATTTTTTTGGAAAGCCCTCGCTCATTTCAGGCTTTAGCTGGAAATTGTTGACCACCGTCTGAGAATTGGGTTTTTACTCAAGGACCTGTACTTGACAGTGGTATGTATGCTGTACATACACTGGGAAGGAAGAAATGCCCAAGTGAGGAGGTTTACAAGCAGGACAGGTGGGTCTTGGATTGGGGTGGGAGAAGTGGAGTTGGACCCAGAGGACAAATGCGAGACATATTATCAGACTAGAGCAAATCAAACTTCCAAGCAGTTGGGGATGGGGAAAAATAGAGGTGGTTCTGTGGCATGAGGGTGAATGCCTGGGAGAGCCATGAGGCCATTAGGCTCAGGATGGAAGCTTGCAAAGGCTGAGCTCTCACTCTCTCCCTAGCACTTGGCACAGAGTAGGTGCTCAATAAACGTTTGACAAGTGAATGAACAGAATAGGGATTATTCAAAGGGAAGCAGTTTTGATCTGGAAGAATGAAGAGATTTATTCATTCATTTAGTAAGCAAACACTAAGTTCTGTAAGGTTGGGGGGAAGGGCTCTTCATGATGACAACTGTGCCCCATCAGCACGGAAAGGAGAGGGTACATTAATGAGCTTGCATAGAGTATGAGTTTTCTTATGCTTGACTGCCTGTCGCAAAGCCCTTCTTAATTTCGACAAGCTTTGTGACAGGCTAACCAGAGAGAACATTTGTGCGTGTGATGTTTTCTAACTCACGTTTTCAGTTAATGAAACAATTTTATTTCAGTAAAATTAAAATGAAGAAAATACATATCCTCCTATCCTTAAGGGAAAAACAAAAGATCTTATTGATCTTAAGGCATCTAAAGGCAACACTGGGTTTTGAATCCCAGCGGACAGCTCTAGCGCACTTAAGCTTTTGTTCCCCCATCCGACCTTGGGGCTTGTGCTGATTTAGTCTTAGTAACCATTGATAGCAGCCTCAAGGAAAGCTCCTCCATCTCTCTAGAAAGGGTATCAGAGCTCCCTGTAGGGTGCTTACCCCATTTCTCACTCTGCTCTCCTGTTTCCTAGGACTGCATCGACGTAGGCTGGTGGGAAGGAGAGCTCAATGGCAGACGCGGAGTGTTCCCCGACAACTTCGTGAAGTTACTTCCTCCGGACTTTGAAAAGGAGGGGAATGTAAGTCTCTGTGGCTTGGATCTCAGTACTCTGCCTGCTGTCAGAATTGTGGCTTCCATGACGGGGCTGGGGATGTGGGGTGGGGAAGTTTATTGTTGAAGAGCCCTGGCATTTTAGTTTCTTTGTTTTTTTTTTTCTTAATTTATTTTATTTTATTTATTTTTGGCTGCGTTGGGTCGTCGTTGCTGCACGCGGGCTTTCTCTAGTTGCGGTGCGTGGGGGCTACTCTTCGTTGCGGTGCGCGGGCTTCTCGCTGAGGTGGCTTCTCTTGTTGCGGAGCTCGGGCTCTAGGCATGTGGGCTCAGTAGTTGTGGCTCGTGGGCTCTAGAGCGCAGGCTCAGTAGTTGTGGTGCACGGGCTTAGTTGCTCCACGGCATGTGGGATCTTCCTGGACCAGGGCTCGAAACCCGTGTCCCCTGCATTGGCAGGTGGATTCTTAACCGCTGCGCCACCAGGGAAACCCCAGCATTTTCGTCTGATGGACCCGGGTTCTGAGCCCTCGACTGCCCCATACCTGATATGTGTGAACAAGTCCATTAACTTCCACAAGCCCCAGTTTCCTCATCAGTGCACCTTATTCTAAGGGTTGTTGTGTGACTAAACAAGGTAATGTGGGTAAAGCACTTGGTGCAGTACCTGGAACGTCTAAGCACCCAAATAAACAGCAAGAACCATTAGGTGCTCCATTAGTAAGTGGATGGCCTGCATCCTGCATAGCATGTCCTTGGGGGTAAAGTGGCCAATATTGTGGAAGTGGCTGAAAAGCATGTTGTTAAGCTGAGGATACAGGGTGAGGCCTACTAAGCTTCCTAACTCTGTGTGGTGTGGTGTGGTGTGGTGTGGTGTGTGTGTGTGTGTGTGTGTGTGTGTGTGTGTGTGTGTGTGTATGTGGACATGAATGCACATGCACGCCCGTGTGTGTGTGTCTATATATATATATATATATATATATACACCTCTCATCTGTGCTTTCTTTCTTTGTGGGAACCCGTTTTACAACGCTGTGGTTTAAATGAGCCCGTCCATCTTTGTTCATATACACCTTCATCTGTGCTTTCTTTCTTTGTGGGAACCCGTTTTACAACGCTGTGGTTTAAATGAGCCCGTCCATCTTTGTTCGCCTCACTCCAGGCGTATTGTTTCTCTGATGACTATGTAACAGAAAATGTTGAAAAGTTAGAAGCACTTTACATTCTAAGGGGGCAGCAGTTTGGTCTTTTCCAACCAGTTCTACACCTCAGGGCTCTTTGGTCAGGCTTTCATGTGACTTCTGCCCACCTTTCCCAGCCTGCATTCTATTCATGCCCATGGGGGCTCTATTACTGGACCGTGAACCTTGACCCATCACCATTCCCATGGAGCTGAGGTTCGGGAAAGGTAACTACAGTACTGGTGGATTGGTTGCCAAGGATACTAAACAGCATTGATGGTGTATGCACTGCTTAGATGAATGGATATGATTGTTCAAGGAGCCAGATGGTGTAGGTTCCCACCAAGATTATGGCCTGTAGGTTGGTTTGAAGCCAAGGGCCACACCTTTTAGGCTTTTTGATAGCTTTCTTTCTTGTATTGTTTAGCTGAAGGATGCTCTGTTCCACATCTGTTACTCTCTCTAGGAATTAAGTTTGAGGTTCAGAGAATCTATATTCTGCTTCCCAGTGTTTTCTAGATCATTGAGACTTACTGCTGGTCCGTGGACCACACTTTATCAGCATCACCTGGAGCTTGTTAGAAATGCTCTGACCCCACCCTAGACCTGGTGCCTCAGAACCTGCATTTTATCAAGATCCTCAGGTGATCTGTTTACACGTTACAGTTTGGGAAGCTCTAGTGTAGATACAGGTATCTGTCTAAGTGATGACAACCCCACCTTCTAGTTTCCAGCCATATTTTCGGAGGAGAATAAATCCACAGAACAGAGAAGGGCTCACCATTCAGTAAAGACATTTTCCACCAAGCAAAATCATTTGACCCATTTTTGTTGATAATGATTGCTGTGGTGGGTTATCAGCTGACAGAATTCAGCCTCGAGAAAAACAGACGCTAGCACTTAGTAATGACTATATAGTAAAGGTTTAAAACAGTAAGACACAGGAATGAGGTTTGGCAAACATTTATGGAGTGCGGTGGTTGTGACTCTAGGCTGCGGCATTGAATAGACTTGGACTTGAATCCTGGCCCTGTCGCTTAGCTGTTCTGTTCCAGGTCAACTCATTGAATGTTTCCTCAGCACACTCAGCCCTCGGTATCTGCGGGTTCTGCATCTGTGGATTCAATCAACCTTGAGTTAAAAATACTAAAAAATATATTTCAGGAAGTTCCTGAAAGTAAAACTTGAATTTCTTGAATTCGCTGTGCAATGACAACTATTAACATAGCATTTACATTGTATTTGCAACCATTTATATAGCACTGACCTTGTATTAGATATTATAAGTAATCTAGAGATGACTTAAAGTATAGGGGAGGATGTGCATAGGTCATATGCAAATACTTGCCCATTTTACTTGAGGGACTTGAACATCTGTGGAATTTGCTGTCTGCGGGGGGTACTGGAAACAATCTCCCACAAATACTGAGTAGCGACTGTGTCCTCATCTATAAAATTGCAAGAATAATCATGCCTACCTTGTCAAACTGTCGAGAAGATTAACTGAGATGATGCATATGAATTCCTTAGCACAGCGCCTGGTCCTTTGCAAACGCCCCATACGTGTTAACTATTCTGGTCTTTGTAATAATGACTATTAGCACAAGTTTTAGCTGGAAGGCTCCAGCTAAAACATTCAGTCATGATAGAAATCTGACTGTAGTTCATCAGATCAGCACGGAGTTACCTTGGTGAGCTTCCCTGGGGATCCAGATGCATCTAAGAACTTTGATGAATAGCCTTTAAAAAGAAATCTAGTGCCTTATAATATATATTTGCAGAGACAGGCAAGTACAGGATGGCATAACCTTCATGTCGTTATGCATATTTGGGAGGGGGGAAGACCTGCTGCCGGACAGTGATGTTTTATGTTTATTCATTCGTTCACTTTGTATCTGTTGGGTCCCTTCTTTGGGCTGGCTGCCGTGCTGGTTGATGGGAAGTGAAGAGGACACACATGGTCTCTGTCCTTGTGGGCTTAGTGTTGGGCAGCAGGGGGCCACCCAGACTACCCGCTTCACCCTTCTCCCTCATCTTTGCGAGCCTGGTAAAAGGTGTTCACATGCAAAGCATTTGGATACCAAGACCTTCATGGTGATGCCTCTCCCTTTGGCCAAGGAATCTTAGCAAGCACGCCCTCCTACCAGACATTTGCCACCTTCTTGGTCCTGATGGAAGAAGTATGATTTTGAAGGCTGAGGTAAAATCTGGATAATTCTTTTAACAAACGGGCAAAGCCTGTGGTTGCCTACGTTGTAGCACCCTGCCTTCTAGTCCGCAGCCATATGTCAGGGGGGCAATAAATTCACTCAAGTGAGAGAGACTCCATGGCATACTTTTCTAGAAGCTCTGCTCTGTTACATAACGTATTACAGGAGGACTCCGGCTGAGAGACTGAAGTTGTCAGTGATGAGCGGACTCGTCTTGGTTTGCTCCGAGGCATGCATGCTCTTTGGGGCCCGTGGCCATCTTTCCCACCCCAGACAAGCAACCACCATCTCTTTGATAGGTCTTTTAACCTTGTTCCTAAGAAGCAGAAAACTCAGTTTTAGGGAAACAGTAGTTATACCTGTCAGACAAAGTAATACCTACAGGTGAGAAGCAATTGTATAATGTGACGTTTAGCTTTTAGCAGATTCAAAGTATTATATCCTTTTCATCCCCTCTGGCCTATAAAACCCACCAACCAGCTTTGCATTGGTTGTTACACCAGCCTTTAGAACTGCACCTGGAGTGTTGGTGAGTTCGTGACACCATGACTGGAGACAGGGCTGTTGTGTGCTGAGTTGACTGTGTAAAGATGATTAGAATCATTAACACAAATGCACTATGTGAATGACAGAGTCTGAAACATTATTCTGCCATCAGTGTCAGCAGATGTCATCTTGTCTTGCCAGTAGCTGGGGTTGCAGTCATTCATCCAGAAAAGAGGACGATGTGCGATGATTAGGGTAGACAGGAGCAAACAGCATTATTCAACGGCAGACCTCTTGAATCAGTAGGCATCACCAAAGCATTCTGACGAAGCAGGTGTATTCTCTGCTCCGGTGCAGATTCAGGTGGTTACTACAGGGCCTTTTGGAACTCCTCGAGGTCTTTCTTTCAGAGGGTGCTCAGCACATTCTCTCTCACCGGGGTAGTAAAGGCTTTGGGGCTTTTCCCCAAGATATTCCCAGAGAGCACCAGTCGATCTCTTGGTGCAGATTTTAGAGCAATTATATAAGCTATTTATGTGAGAACCTAGATTCAGTGGCTGCCTGTTTATTTTGAGCCTCGACAGTAAAATTGAATATTAGAATGGAAAGATTAAGTATTCTGAGAGCTCTGATGAAGTGACGTGCATGCTTTGTTTTCAGGACTGAAGGAAAGCAGGGAACTTGGACTCTCTGAACTGCTGAAACAACATCTTCCTGTCACTAAAAAAAAAAAAAAAAAAAAAAAAAAAAAAAAAAAAAAAAAAAAAAATAGAACAGGTATCCTGAAAGATGATGTTTCTGAAATATAGTATTTTAAGAAAGTCTCAGGATCCAGTTCTTTTAAAAGAAAGTGTTCAAATCACCAGAAAATGGTACTGTTCTTGCATGCACTGATTTGAGGGGCTCTTGTGAGCTTGTGCCATGTTGAAAACCAGGGCATTGCTGAGATTCCCAGAGGCGTTTCCCCAGTGAATGCTCTACAGTGGAGGGTCTGCCTCTCGGCCTCAGGGATACAGAACCCTGCCCCCAAAGACTTCTAAGGTTGCCTGTAACTGTGATGCAGGCTCACATTTGCAAGCTCACAGAGACTTACCCGGGAGCAGACTGGCAGCTTACTAATCGCAACAGGAACTGAAATGTCAGCCCATCGGAAGCACATAGGTCTGCCTGCCCTGGGCATTTGCTCCCTCTCAGCCTGATTCCTTAAAAGCCAGATTCTATAGGAAACCACATTTACTTGGTGATTTCCGGGAGAGCAAGGAATGAAAAGAAGAGGAGCTAGTTATTTTCACGAAGGGTCTTGCATGTCCAACTTGAGGCCCCCTCAGGCACCAGGGGGAAGGGTGAGCCAAGGGAACTGTATCTTGAGTTCACCTAAGCCCAGAGGATGCTGGCAAGAGCCCCACACCTGTGACCACAGCAACTCTCCATTTTTCTCTCTTTTCATGGCTGATCAGCCCCTTGCCATCCATTGTCCATCTCCAGATATATCGCGGTTCAATCAAATAGATTTCCCACATTCTCCATTACAGTTGAGTGCCAACCTTAAGATCGTTCGGCGGGAGTTGTGTACGTTCCAGACTTCTATAGGAAAGGATGTATCTTTTTTTTTGACATTTATCATGGTTTATTTTATTTTTTAATACGTTTGCTTTTTTTAACATCTTTATTGGAGTATAATTGCTTTACAATGGTATGTTAGTTTCTGCTGTATCACAAAGTGAATCAGCTGTATGTATACATATATCCCCATATCTCCTCCCTCTTGCATCTCCCTCCCTCCCTCCCTATCCCACCCCCCTAGGTGGTCACAAAGCACCGAGCTGATCTCCCTGTGCTATGCGGCTGCTTCCCACTAGTTCTCTGTTTTACATTTGGTAGCGTATATATGTCCATGCCACTCTCTCACTTCGTCCCAGCTTACCCTTCCCCCTCCCCGTGTTCTCAAGTCCATTCTCTAGTAGGTCTGTGTCTTTATTCTTGTCCTGCCCCTAGGTCCTTCAGAACCGTTTTTTTTCTTTCCCTTTAGATTCCATATATATGTGTTAGCATATGGTATTTGTTTTTCTCTTTCTGACTTACTTCACTCTGTATGACAATCTCTAGGTCCATCCACCTCACTACAATTAACTCAATTCCATCTCTTTTTATGGCTGAGTAATATTCCATTGTATATATGTGCCACATCGTCTTTATCCATTCATCTGTCGATGGACACTTAGGTTGCTTCCACGTCCTGGCTATTGTAAATAGAGCTGCATTGTGGTACATGACTCTTTTTGAATTATGGTTTTCTCAGGGTATATGCCCAGCAGTGGGATTGCTGCGTTGTGTGGTAGCTCTATTTTTAGTTTTTTAAGGAACCTCCGTAGTATTCTCCACAGTGGCTGTATCAATTTACATTCCCACCAACAGTGCAAGAGGGCTCCCTTTTCTCCACACCCTCTCCAGCATTTATTGTTTGTAGATTTTTTGATGATGGCCATTCTGACCTGTGCGAGGTGATAACCTCATTGTAGTTTTGATTTGCATTTCTCTAATGATTAGTGATGTTGGGCATCCTTTCATGTGTTTGTTGGCAATCTGTATATCTTCTTTGGAGAAATGTCTGTTTAGGTCTTCTGCCCATTTTTGGATTGGGTTGTTTGTTTTTTTGATATTGAGCTGCATGAGCTGCTTGTAAATTTTGGAGATTAATCCTTTGTCATTTGCTTCATTTGCAAATATTTTCTCCCATTCTGAGGGTTGTCTTTTCGTCTTGTTTATGGTTTCCTTTGCTTTGCAAAAGCTTCGAAATTTCATCAGGTCCCATTTGTTTATTTTTGTTTTTATTTCCATTTCTCTAGGAGGTGGGTCAAAAAGGATCTTGCTGTGACGTATGTCATAGAGTGTTCTGCCCATGTTTTCCTCTAAGAGTTTTACAGTGTCTGGCCTTACATTTAGGTCTTTAATCCACTTTGAGTTTGGTTTTGTGTATGGTGTTAGGGAGTGTTCTAATTTCATTCTTTTCCATGTAGCTGTCCAGTTTTCCCAGTACCACTTATTGAAGAGGCTGTCTTTTCTCCATTGTATATTCTTGCCTCCTTTATCAAAGATAAGGTGACTATATGTGTGGGGGTTTATCTCCTGGCTTTCTCTCCTATTCCACTGATCTGTATTTCTGTTTTTGTGCCAGTAGCATACTGTCTTGATTACTGTAGCTTTGCAGTATAGTCTGAAGTCTGGGAGCCTGATTCCTCTAGCTCCTTTTTTCTTTCTCAAGATTGCTTTGGCTATTCGGGGTCTTTTGTGTTTCCATATAAATTGTGATGTTTTTTGTTCTAGTTCTGTGGAAAATGTTATTGGTAGTTTGATAGGGATTGCACTGAATCTGTAGATTGCTTTGGGTAGTAAAGTCATTTTCACAACGTTGATTCTTCCAATCCAGGAACATGGTATATCTCTCCATCTGTTTGTATCATCTTTAATTTCTTTCATCAGTGTCCTATAGTTTTCTGCATACAGGTCTTTTGTCTCCTTCGGTAGGTACTCCTAGGTATTTTATTCTTTTTGTTGCAGTGGTAAGTGGGAGTGTTTCCTTAATTTCTCTTTCAGATTTTTCATCATTAGTGTACACGAATGCAATAGATTGCTGTGCATTAATTTTGTATCTTGCTACATTACCAAATTCCTTGATTAGCTCTAGTAGTTTTCTGGTAGCATCTTTAGGATTCTCTATGTATAGTATCATGTCATCTGCAAACAGTGACAGTTTTACCTGTTTTCCGATTTGGATTCCTTTCATTTCTTTTTCCTCTCTGATTGCTGTGGCTAAGACATCCAAAACTATGTTGAATAATAGTGGTGAGAGTGGGCAACCTGGTCTTGTTCCTGATCTCAGTGGAAATGGTTTCAGTTTTTGACCATTGATAATGATGTTGGCTCTGGGTTTGTCACATATGGCCTTTATTATGTTGAGGTAAGTTACCTCGTTGCCTAGGAAAGGATGTCGCTTGCTTGATTCCCGTAATGGCTAATCCACTGTAGGTGAATTTTGCTGGTTTAACTCAGACCACATTCTCTTTACTAAGTTCTAAGGAGGCCCGTTACCTTAGCCCTCATCATCTGACAACCCAGTTATAGCACTGTCCTCGGCCAAAATTTTCTTTATTCCTAGTCACGTCCTTCAGCCTTTTGAGAAGCACTCTTCGTTCTCATTTTTGAAGATGCCCAATGAATTATTTTCCTGTTTTTAGTGTTCCAAAAAGGAAGAAATTTGTGCTTATAATAAGCAACATTATGAATAAAACTCACCTTTGACATTATTTGTCTGTACATTTAATTTTCTGGGTAATTTCACCTGCAGAGATGGGGATTGTCATGGTGTTGATATTGCCCAACTATGGCCTAATGACAGAGCCCCAGCTGAGTTTCCCTGGCATGGCCTGGATGGCACTCCTTCTCCCTTCTCTGTTGGTACTTATAGCCTTTACTCTCCCAACTGAGCACCTCATTCAGTATACTCTTGCCTGAAGTGATTCTCTCTCCTCATGCCATCTGAACTGTAATCTCTTTGAAGGCAGACCTGCGTCCCAAGCTTCTCCTTCATAGGGTCTAACAGTGTGTGTCTTAGTTCAGGCTGGTATAACAGAATACCGTAGACTAGATGCCTTAGAAACAACAGAAATTTCTCACCCTTCTGGAGGCTAGGAAGTCCAAGATTTGGCATCTAGTGAGGGCTCACTTCCTGGTTCATCGATAGCTGTCTTCTTGCTGTGTCCTCGCGGTGAGGGAACTCTCTGGGGTCTACTTTATAAGGGCAGTAATCTCATTCATGAGAGCTCCACCCTCATGACCTAATCTCTTCCCAAAGGCCCCGTCTTCAAACACCACCACATTGGGGATTAGGTTTCAACATAAGAATTTTGTGTCCATTCAGTGGACAAATATTCAGTCCTTAGCAGCATGCTTGCTATATGTTTGGCACTCAGGAATCCCTTGTCCTTTGGTCGTTTGGTGACAAGGTGTACCTTCCTTTCCCTCTGTCCCTCCCCTCTTACTAGCTGCTCACTCCTGTGATAGTATGAAAGAGGAGCAAGAGTAGAGGGAGAGGCAGAAAGAAGCCAGGTCCCTTGTCAGATTGTCTTCCCAGACAAAGGGGGGCCCAGATCCATCCATCCGCGTGTGAGGTCTGGGCATGGAGTCGAGGCACCACTTTCAGGGTGGGGTAGATGGCATGAAGAGGTAAGCCAAGGGAGTGAACTGAGAGAGCATCTTAGAGAGAAACCGAACACCAAAGCCTGGGTGACCACCCAACAGGCGGGCAGTCTAGATGGGTCCAGCCAAGAGGGAGACCATGCATGTAGGCCACCAGCCCGGAGGCCAAGGAGAGGAAGAGAGAGAGACCCTGCCAAGAGCAGGTTTTGTGGTAGCCCCCGGTGATCTCCTGTGCTGGGGACTCTGTAGGGTGCAGAGGGGCATAGCCCCAGATGCACTCTTCAAACGTGCTGCCAATCCACCCGGGACAGGAGAGAAAAGGGCAGAGTGGAGGCCCCTATGTGTTTCTAGAGCCATGAGGGGTGCCCTGGTCAGGAACTGTCCGTTTGTGTCCCCGGTCCGGCCTCACACAGAGACACCTCCAGAGAACTTAGCTAGATGCCTGGAGGAGGGCTTCCCAAGACTCAAAATCAAGCTGAAAACTGCTTCCAGAACCTTACCATGTTCCTCTCACAAAGCCCCCTGAAGGGTACCCAACCATGAGGAGTCTGCTCCTCTGGTTATTTTGAACAAGTCACATGTCTGGGCCCAGAGCTCTGAAGGCAAACTGGCTTGAGAGGCCAAGTGGCAAATCATAATTCCTGCCAGGGAGGACAGTTGAGCCAGCTGACGTGCTCCTTCGCTTGGGGCTGGCCAGAGTTGCCAAACAAAGGGCAGAATCAATTATGAAATCCTTTAGCAGGAAGCAAAACTTGCCTTCCTGCTGTCTTCACTCCAGAACATTCAGATCTATTTCCTTCCCGGTAATAACGGTAAGAAAGGAAATCTAGTCCTTATATCCTTTGAAGGATGGTGTTTGCCTGTGTGTCCAAGCCAACAGATCTACACGCAGGGAAATGCACACGCACGTGCACCCAGGCCTGTGTGCCCTGCACGTGTGAAGACCACGGAAGGTATTCTGCTCTCCCAGAAATCAGAAAACGTTCGCCCATTGACTTTCTTAAGAACATTTTCATGTTTTGCCAGTCTGAACACTGAGCGATGTGAGTTCTGGGGCCATTTTAGCTCCCACCTAGCTGTTAACATGGCCCCTCTAGGCCTCAGTTTTCTCAGCTTAAAGGGGACCCTCCGATCACTCAGAGCTCTGACGTCCTCTTAGCACCGACCTGCCAGTTAAGCAGGATGGCGCCACCTGGGCCTGGAGCTGGAGTGTTTTATTTTCACTGTGGAGGGAGGAGAATAAATAGAACAAGTGCCTCTAAAAAATTCATGACTTATAAAAAGAAACGAAATTGAGTTATTTGTCGTAAGGTGGATGGACCTAGAGTCTGTCATACAGAGTGAAGTAAGTCAGAAAGAGAAAAACAAATTCCGTATGCTAACACATACATTTGGAATCTAAAGAAAGAAAAAAAGGTCATGAAGGACCTAGGGGTAAGACGGGAATAAAGACACAGACCTACTGGAGAACGGACTTGAGGATGTGGGGAGGGGGAAGGGTGAGCTGGGACAAAGTGAGAGAGCGGCATGGACATACATACACCACCAAACGTAAGGTAGATAGCCAGTGGGAAGCAGCCGCATAGCGCAGGGAGCTCAGCTCGGTGCTTTGTGACCGCCTGGAGGGGTGGGATAGGGAGGGTGGGAGGGAGACGCAAGAGGGAGGGGATGTGGGGATACGCGTATATATATGTATAGCTGATTCACTTTGTTATAAAGCAGAAACTAACACACCACTGTAAAGCAATTATACTCCAATAAAGATGTTAAAACAAATTCATGACTTAAAATACTTGACTGAGTTGAAAGGATGTTTCTGTCTGCGCACCTGCAGGAGCTAGTTAATGCTGGTAAGTTCAACAGAGAAAGCGTTGACCTACTGCTTAACCTGGAAAATCAATTGCGTGATGTGCTTATGTCTTTTTGTTTGAGAATCATGAACTCCCGTAATGAATTTTCTACTGCCACATTTTTGCTACCGATTTACCCACTCTGCCTTCTCAGTTTTCACTGCGCTGTCTTCCTGTGGCATTAAAAGAAAAAAAAAAAAAAATCAGGGGAATTCCCTGGTGGTACAATGGTTAGAACTTGGTGCTCTCACTGCCGGGGCCCAGGTTCGATTCCTGGTTGGGGAAGTAAGATCCCGTGAGCTGCGAGGCACGACCAAAAAAATGAAAAAGAAAAAGAAAAGAAAAAAGATCATTGTCAGCTCATGTGAATACTTTATTAATCGTTTGTGGAGTGGTCTAGAGCTACAGGGAACCCTGACCCTTGTTTTTGTTCCAAATTACCTTAAGAGACATCTGCTTTGAAAAATGTGGCATCATTTCTCATCTAAGGAGGCAGGAGGGCTAAGTTTGATGGAATCAGGGCCAAAGTCAGTCAAGGAAAAAAAAAAACAAAACAAGCAGGACAACTTGTAAACCTCCTCTGCTACTAAGCAAAGCAGGCACCTGGCCGGCGTTGATCAGGCCTGGCGAATGCTAGACAGACAGCTCACAAACTGCTGCTTCCTTTCCAAACTGCCCCACCTGCCTCCGCAGCTGCTAGGGCTCCCAACACAGCCTCACACCCCTGCCTGCTTCCTCCGCCCTCCGAGCAGGCACTTGGCATGACCACGCTCTCCACACGCTGTTGGGGAGCACAATACTTCCCGTCCCCTCTCTCCGTGCCCCTCCGCCCTGCCCTGTTGCATTTCGTGTATTACATGCCAAATCTGACACAACCCTACGGGGTTTTTTTCTTTGCACAGTAATCTTGAAAAATATGATGACCTGTAATTGTCTTTTTTTATTTGAGGCCCTGTGGTTTGAGGCAAGGTCGCTGGGGGAACGGCCTCAGTAAGAGGAGGCTCATGTGAAATTGGTTAGAAAAATGTTCCAACAACTGAGAGTGAGGAAGCCGTCCAGGGGGTGGGCATTGCTGGGGCTGAGCTGGGAAGAATTAGGCCACGGGGTGTTGGCAGTTTCCTGCATAAGAAATTACTCTGATCCAGAGGTAAAGGAAGGTTAATTGGCAGAGTTTCAACTTCACTAGGTAAACACAGATCTGCCCCCAGTCTAATTTCTACAAAGACAGAGAAGAGAGGAAGGAAAAAGGAGTCAGGGTAGAGAGCTGGAAGGGGCTGGCAACAGGGGAAGAGCCGTAAGCTCTGGGTGGAGGGCCTGTACCCATGCGGAGGTGGCCCTTGGAGCGTCCTTCTTTTTTTTCATAATGAAGTTTGGATGCATATAGACAGTACAGAAAAATATTGAGAAGGAAACACATATGCGCTCACAATCCTACAAGAGATCAGCCCTATAAATTTCTTTCTTTCCAGTCTTTTTCCCTTTCTGAATATATTGTAACATGGTTGAGCTCATACTGTAGCTGCAATTCAATACCCTTTTTTTTCCCCCTTAATGTTGACATACTGCAGTTTCTTGTGCTTTTGTAAACTCTGTGTGGTTTATGGCCGTGAGATGGTTTGTCTTGTGGATGCCCTCTGGCAGGATGGCCCCTTCACAGTGGTTAGGAGCATTCCTGTGGGGCAGATAGCCCTGGACTGGACTCTTGGCCCCCTGCCCCGTTTACTAGCCTGGTGACTTGGGGAAATGACTTCGTCTCTTGAAGCCTCAATTATTTCATCTGCAAAATGGGCATAATAATATCACTCCTTATAGAGTTGTCACGAGGATTGGGCAAGGCAGTGCTTACTGACTCCCTCTGTGAAACCGCCTCCTCCTAAGAGGGAAGTAATATTACTGTTTTACAGATGAGAAATTTCATCTAGGTGAGGTCACTTGCCCAGGGTCCACGGCTAAAAACTGAGCCAGGATGTGTAACGGCAGCCACATTCTGAAGCCCCGCCTCTTGCCCACCATATTATACTCTCAGTTGGGGTCACTTGGCCAAATCACCCAACTAGTAAAGAGCAGAGTTGAAATGTCAAGTCCAGAGCCTACGTGCTGTGATGCTCCCTGAGACAGTTCTCTGTGGGTCTCGTATTCTGTGGGTTTTACTTAAAACCATTTCTTCCTGTGCCCTGGGACTGCATCAGGCACCGGGAGGCACTGGTGGGTCGGGCTGAGGATGTTCGGGTGCTTTTGCTGGTCACATCAGAACTTTTTCAGCGTGCAGAAGAGAGTCCATGGAGCTTTTTTAAAGTCACAAGTATCTGATACCCAGAGAGGGTCAGGACAGGTGTCAGCAGCAACATGGATCATATGCGCAAACCCTCCCCATTTCCATCTTTCCTTAATGATGTTGATGATGAGATGTTTCTGTCCTTGCCTTTGGTCCCCTTTTCCCCTGTGCAAGAATGGTGCCCAAGAACTGTGCCCTGGCTGGACTCTCGGCCCTAGGACGTTTGCCAAGTCCAGCCTGTTTCCCACCTACAGCGGATCCTGGGTGAGCAAGGAGATGCCATTGATTGCATTGCTGCCTCATTCCCTCCAGAATGATAGGGTGTGAGAGAAAAACAAATAGTGGCTGATATGCAAAGAAACTCCATTCCAGTTTCCAGGGTATGACTGGTCTGTGGGGGAACCTCACAAATGGCCTACCAGCCTTGGGGTGAAAAGGGGAAGAAAGCTTAGAACCCTACCCAGCCACAGGGGCCCCTCAGCCTGCATTTTGTTGCAGGTCCCACATCCAGAGCGGATCTAATTTAGAGCCATCCCAGTGACTCTTTCTGAATCGCTTGGTTATTCAGCAGATTAAATCTTAATTGCAAATGCGGTTTCAGCGTAGGAGTACCATTGTGCTTGCTGGTTTCAGGCCATTTTTGCTGAGCCGCGCTTTTCCAGAAGGCTGTTACAAATTTAGAAAGGGGGAAATGGTATTTCATTTGTCCATCAGAGCTTTGTTTTGCAGACTGAATTTATTTTAGTGCCTGTTTAAAGGTGCCAAAACCTGACATCCCTGGAGAGAGAATTGCTCAATTTTTTTGGAGAGCTTCTCTGGACTGTCCAAAGTACATCTAGAAAACACTGTCTGTGGTCCTTATGTGAGAGGCCAGGCCTGCCAACAATCTCATGTGGTATCATTTTGATTAATTTTTCAGAGACCCAAGAAGCCACCTCCTCCATCGGCTCCCGTCATCAAGCAAGGGGCAGGTAATATACCTTTCACTTCCCGTCAACACACTGTCTTTCTCTTACTGTTTTCCCTAACAAAGAAACATATCATTAAAATGTATCCCTGATACAGCCTCCCAAAGGGAATGACCAGGAAGACTTTGTTTCAGAATAAACCAGTTTTCTTTGCTTTGTTTTTATTTTTATTTTTTTAATAAACCCCTTTTGTGGAGAGAGGAACTGGTTGTCTGCTTTGCCTGTGCCTGCCCATCGAGGGTCAGCCTGGGGAGACCTGCTTCCCGTGGGTCACAGCTTCACTGGGCATGTATAGCAGTGCTGAATTTTCAATTTCTGTCCCGGCTGGTTAACCAAAATTTGTACTTACTTCACTTGCCCCAAGCAACGAAAAATGTTTTTCTAGCAATACTTTCCCTCCCTCATGAGGCTTTTCTATTCTGGAAAAGAATCCAATTAATTCACTTTTTCTGTGTGGCTCAGATGTTAAGGTTGAGTACTATAGGAAGACTTGATGTCGTTGGACACTTGGTAACTCATTGTACACTGGCGTCTCATACATAAAGATGAGCATTCCTAGTTCCCAATAGAACTCCTCTTTATCATTGTTAAAACAAATTTTAGGGAGAAACTCCTCCGTGAATAACTAGTTAAGTCGCATTTTAAAAAATTAACAACGAAAACTGAAGAACAGTAGGGGTATTTTTAATTCTACACATGCATAGTTATGATATTTCTGTAGCATTTAAAGTATGAATACATTTCCAGATTGGTTTATTCAACAGATTTATTAGGAGTGATTTTTTTTCCCCGTTCTTTTGGCCCACCAAGTTGGGGGGAAAAAAATCAGCTTGACCTCACATTCCTTTCCCATTCCCTTCAGCATAGTTGAGAATTACAGAGATTAAGCCCCCACATGGGATGTTAATTACGTCTCCTGCTCAGCCCCCATCCTTGTTTGTGTTGAGCAGTTTAATTTTGCCACCTAGTGGTTCTGGCTGGATAAGTATTTTATTTTGCTGAAATTAAAACAGACTATTGATTTGCTTTTTTTCTGAAGATCCTTTTCCATAGAAGCCTTGGTGACAGGTTAGAGACCAAGGAGGTGAGTTGAGTGGTCCCAGGCTCAGGTGGCCTAGAATGTAACCAGGGTTGGATTCTTCATGGTAGTAGGACCGTCATTTCCTCCTGTGTCTCTAGGAATGGTACTGAAATTCTTCATTAGCGTTAGGAGACCAGATTGTAGCATGGTAGGCAAAATCTTATCCTTTTAAGACAATTTGAAAAGGTTGTGCTGGATCTCTAGGGGCAAAGCATGATGGCATTTAATCTTCCTAGATTACTACTACTGCTCGTTTATCCTGCTGTATAATCTTGGGAACTGCTTTGTAATGGGGAGGTAGATATTCCTGTTTTCCTTGTGTTTGGTTATTTGACGAAAAAAATCAGATACAGAATTGATAGAAATCAGATACAGTGTTTAACTTGTAGTGAGTTATTAAAGAGTTAAGGTAAAGTGTGTGTTCAGTGGGTTTTATTTTAAGTTCTTTTGGCTTCTGATGCTGTGTAATTGAGATTTTAGTACCAAGCACACATCCATAGGGTTGGTCATATAAGGAGTTTGTCAAGCACTCAACCAAGTCCATAAATCAGAGGAGTACTTGTGATGCGTTTCATGCTTCAGCTATTTTCCAAGTACCCTTACGGACCTGAGGCCGCTGACACTGATGAAGTTCCCTGGTGCGGGAAGCAACTGTGGTCCAGGCGTGTAAAGAGGAAGGGTGAATTGGCACATTCGGGAAAATGTAATGCCTGAGGGATTCAGATACAAAGGACCTAGGGAGGACCACCGTATCTTCTCTGTACATCCCTCCACTTAAAAATGTGTTTAAGAGGTAACAAACTACCAGTTATAAAATAAATAAGTCACAGGGACGTAATGTACAGCATGGGGAATATAGTCAGTAATTATATATATATATATATATATATATAGATATATATATATATATATATATATATATATATATATATATATATATATATTTTTTTTTTGTTTGTTTGTTTGTTTGCGGTACACGGGCCTCTCACTGTTGTGGCCTCTCCCGTTGCGGAGCACAGGCTCCGGACGCACAGGCTCAGTGGCCATGGCTCACAGGCCCAGCCGCTCCACGGCATGTGGGATCTTCCCGGACCGGGGCACGAACCCGTGTCCCCTGCATCAGCAGGCAGACTCTCAACCCCTGAGCCACCAGGGAAGCCCATAGTCAGTAATATTTTAATAACTTTGTATGGTGTGTAATGTATAAAAATACTGAATCACTGTGTTGTACACCTGAAACTAATATAATACTGTAAGTCAGCTAAACTTCAATTTAAGAAAAATACACGTTCTAGTTACTATTGCTGCGTAACAAACCACTCCAAATTTGGTGGCATAAAACAACAATCTTCTTATGCCCGTGGATTTGTTTATTTATTTATATACATTCCCCACCCACACCAAGTGGTCTCCTTGTGACTACTTTGATGCGTAAGGAAGTCAGATTTAAGTATCAATAAATATTAGTGGTGTTCTTGTAAATGAAGGATGCATAGGCAGGCAAACTTAATGACATATGCCAGAAATGGCTTCTGCTCCGTTTCTAAGCAGCTTGTGTTTGCCAGATAACACCAGCACTCAGCTTAGGAAAGAAAAAAACCTATTGACTTTGCTGTACCTGATAAATATTTAAAACGCTAGTGCATCTAATAAATGGATGGGGGAAACATTTCCTAATGGTTGCCATCCTTTCCCCGCCAGGTACCACTGAAAGAAAACATGAAATTAAAAAGATACCTCCTGAAAGGCCAGAAACGCTTCCAAATAGAACAGAAGAAAAAGGTATGAGATCAGGTCTTCGTTGGCGCTTCTAGAACCGCAAGAGACAGAGCTGTCTGTCACAGGGCTAGGTCCCTATTACCCACAGAATTTGCTTTTTCTTTGGAATACGGTGATTACGGTTTTGTTTTGATTGCCTTTAAATTTCCTGTTTCTAAAGAAATAGGAG
This sequence comes from Lipotes vexillifer, assembly GCF_000442215.2. Classification (NCBI taxonomy): domain Eukaryota; kingdom Metazoa; phylum Chordata; class Mammalia; order Artiodactyla; family Lipotidae; genus Lipotes; species Lipotes vexillifer. The sequence continues at coordinate 1,949,432 of NW_006797379.1, forward strand.
AGAGGGTTATGTGGTGCTTCTTTGGGCTGGCATTTCTCATCAAATGAAAAACAACCAGCCTAGTCACTTAACACATTGGGGCTCTTCCAGCCCAGTCTTCCTGCCATCACCGCCCTCCCCACACCAGCAGCACCCTGAAGCCCGCAGGCCGACTGTAAGTTCCTAGAGGGCCCCGCTGTACCGGCCACAGTTCCCAGCCAGCCTAGTGCCCCAGGTGCTCATTAACTGCCGATGGGTGGGTGTGGCTTAGAGAAATTCCCGTCCAGACAAATGAAAGCTGTCAGTCACTGCTGGGCCTTTGACTCTGGCTACTATATTGCAGACACATGTCCTCGGTCAGGAATGTTGAGGGAGGGGGTGGCATGGCAAAACTGGGAGAAGCAGCCCAGTGCCCACAGTCCCCTTAACGGGGTCAAAAATGTCATTTTCAGGGAAGTACCATAACCCGTATCACACAGTCAGTTTTATGAATGTGTTTGACTCCTATGGTCTGCGTGTCCCTCCCAAAGAAATCTGCATGCTGTGGAAGGACTCATTTTATTAGGTGTCTAAGATTTGATTGATCACACATTTTACGGGGAAAGCGTTACGTGTTATTATTATGAACAGGAGGCAGAGCAAATTCCATTTTAAAAAGCAGTTATTTGTAAGTCACAAGAGAAATGCCGAATTAATGAATGTAATTATTTGGAGATGCTCCTGGGTGGCCTCATGAAATTTTATTGTGAAATTTAATATTTTATATCAGCCTGCCAGAAGTTTTGCCAACATTGCGAGTTCTTAGGAAGTTACACCTCTTTCTTTCACAGTGAACAGTTAAAACTTGAGTTGTGGAAGCTCATTGTGAAGGCCAGGTCTGCGTCACAGATCAATGAAAAAGTAGCTATTGAGTGTGTACCATACAAATAGTTCTTTGATAAAAGTGTGCGTGTTGTGGCATAACCAAACACCGCCTCTGTCCTCACGGAAGACACATGGCTGGTTTTGGGCTCATAGCCAGGCTCTGTGATGAGGACACTGCCTGCTCTGTTCCATGCTGACTAGCATATGTACTCGGCTTACGTGTGAACAACTGCCCTAGTTGGTTGGCCAAGTGGCCACACACTTCTGCTTCCTTCCCCTCCCGTGATGCCTTGTTCTGTGCCGCAGTGGGTCAGGAGACAGAAGCCCTGGTCAGAAGCAGCAGGGAAGACAGCAAACCAGCCCCACCTTGAGACTTGGCCTCCCTAGTAGGTGGGCACGAACCCTCTCTCCCATTCGTTCTGCAGACTGCTGGAGGCTCCCGTCCATCCCAGGAGGCAGGAGGAATCCCCCCCCCCCTTTGTATTCTAGCGGAGCCCTTCCTCCTCTGGTGCCTCCTCTGGTCCCTGCGGACCAGTAAAAGAGTTCCCAGCATTCCTGGATGGAGCAGGTTCCCTTATTGAAATATTGTGGGGATGAGCAGTGATGTCTGTACAATACCTGATGGGCTTTTTAAAGCTTTGCCAGTCTGCCTGGTCACCCAAACGACGTGAGTTTGTGTTTGCAAGTAAAATGTGTTCACAGTTCCAGCTTCCAAGTGAGCACAGGGATGCTGCCTGTCCTCCAGTAGGCAGCTCTCTGAAGCTCTACCTTTACAGAGAAACATGGGGACATAAAACGTGAAGCTGCCACCAAGCACTGCCCAGTTTGGCACCAGATCTGGCTTTAACTTCTTTCTAATAGTTCCGACACCCAAAACCCTCAGAAACCAAATACCTGTGAAGTCCGAGTTTACCTTCCAAGGTGAAACTGTGCACAGAAAGAATCCAGAACTAATTGTTGGCTCCTGGTGCTTTACACAGGCTGACCTGGGAGACGTCAGGCCTCTTTCCTCTGCACACCCAACAGGTCCCGCTGGTCATTGACCAAACCCATCAGCCATTTACCGAGCACCTGCTCAGTGCCAGGCACCATGCGGGTTCTAGAGAGATGGCCAGACGTGGGCCCTGCCCGTGGGGGCTGACTGCCTGCAGGCTGTGCCAAGCATGCAGACACCCAGAAAGTACTCAAGTGGAGCCTGTTTATAAAGGGCTGTCGTTCGCAGCTCAGGAGAGGGAGTAGGAAAGTCTGCCTCTGAGGGTGGGTCCAGCCGTTGAGAAGGGAACATGAGCGTGTCACATTTCAGCCAGGCTAAATGTGAGTAGGCCCAATGAAGTATGAGTAGGAGTTTTCCAAGGGTGGGCAATGGCCGGAAGGGCCCATAGGTCTTTTTCTAACTTGACCAAGAATAGATGATGCTCTTCGCCTTCCATCCTGACCTTGGCAAACAGCGTCAGTGATTTTTTTAAGCAGTCTTCAGTACTGTCACTTACACTAGTTCTATCTGTCTTCTTTATGCTTCTTTAAACAATGACTTAAAGAAAGACCAGAGAGAGAGCCAAAACTGGATTTACAGAAGCCTTCTGTTCCTGCCATACCGCCCAAAAAGCCACGGCCACCCAAGACCAATTCTCTCAGCAGACCAGGTGCGCTGCCCCCGAGGAGGCCGGAGCGACCAGCGGGTCCCCTGACCCATACCAGGTACTGCTCCGCTCTTGACGCTGGGGCGGGGGCGGGGGCAGAGCAGCCGCAGGACGCTGGACTCCAGCCACTTGGGTCCTTGCTCCCATGCTCAGGCAGAAGCGGGTGTGAGGCTGGGGGGCGCAGCGTGGGTTTCAGGATTAGAGATGAGAATCCAGGTCCTGGCATCTAGGCCCTGCTCATGCGTGGGGATTTCCCCCTGTGCTTCCTTAGAGCAAGGCCAGCTGCCCTTCCGACCGGAAGTGCGGGTGACATGCCCGCCTTCACTCCGGATGTCCTGCTGGCTTGGGTGCGTGCATGTCACTGGCAGCTCCATCTCCTGGCCCTGTCCCTGCTCTAGGGTGGCCCCCTCCACACTCCCAGGCTCCCTCTGCTCTTGCCTGTGCAGCCCTATTGTGGGACCCAGGACCCAGTCTGGCAAATGTTGTCTTAGTGTCCATGTCCACGAACTATGAGACCCTCAAAGGCAAGGGGCATGCTTCGTTCAGGCACGAGTCCCGAGACGGGCCTGGCAAAACTCAAATTTGTTCACTGGCCGGCTGGACACCTGTGTTAGTGATACGGAATCAGAGTTGGACATTGTGCCTTCCAGACCTGAGATGCCCACCACAAAGGACAAGGAAGTGTCACGTTCTCTCCACAAGTTCGTTGCTGGAACTTTCTACCATTACATGCATATTATACGTGTTGATGTAATATACTGGAGCAAGTCGGTGGCCTAGAGGTCTTTACATGGACCTGTCAACACACAGTCACTCACCAAATTTTTGTTCTTCTGAGCTAAGTTTGCATGGTGAGAATCTTATGGGGCTTCAGTGTCCTCGTGCTAGAGTCAGGCAGGCTTCCAGGCTCACGTCATAGTAGGAGTGGGAGCCCCAGCAGGTCACTGCCCCTCTCTCCTCACCTTCCCTGCCTGTACATTGTGGATGATCATGGAATGCATCTAAAAGGATGGAAGGATATAATTTCCGAGTATGTAGCCTCGGGCGTGTAAATCAACTTTACTTTCACTGTCTTATTTATGATTGTGTATCAAACTGGGTATACTGGAGTGAAACAAAAATAGCTCGTGTATATTTTAGAAAAAATTTTAAATCGTGGTAAAATACACATAACACAAAATTTTCTCAGGTATGTGAGCCCATTGGAGGAGCGGCTGGCTCACTTGTGTCATTCGGCAGGTGTCCCCCCAGATCCAATCAAACAACTGCTCCCCTGTGATGGCCCCGGGGGAAACTAACGGGACCAGGGCCACTGCTGAGTGGCTCAGGCCCCTACATGTTGTGTCCTCTTCTGCTGACGGACATGCGCACGATGAGGCCGCTTGCCAGCCCCAATGACCTTAGCAAGGGCCACTTCAGTAGCGCGGTCGGCCCAGAGCTCGCACTTTAGAAGGAAAAGTTTATGTAAACCTAAGTGCTTCCAAAGAGAACACGAGCTCCACAAACAGGGAGGAGGCAGCAGCAGGGGTCGTACATCGCTTTGTGGTGGGTGAAAGGAGGGCAGAAGCCACACTCTGCCAAATTCTTATAGTCTTCCAGGGACCACAGGCATTTCGATGAAGTCAGTAACGATTTCCAGAATATCCCTGCTGCTCTAATGATCCGATCCGAAGTGAAGTGCAGTTCCAATGGCTTCTGCGCCTTCAAAGGCTGCTCTCAGCCGTCTCGTTAGGAGATAGGTGCAGGCCTTGCGAGCCATCGATTAGACCTGCACGGGAGCGGGGAATGAATGATAACCTCCGACCCTCTGGGCTCACAGAAGCCCCATTTTCCTCCCGCCTCTGCTGAGCTCTTCCCCACCTCCAGCCCTCCCAAGATCCAGCTGTGGATCAGAAGAATGAGCTACCGAGGAAGATGCGTGAGAGGGGTTTGTACAGAAGCCAGCGGGAAGCGTAACTGTTCTTTACATTGTGTGTGGCATCTGAGCGGCCTGGGAGAGGGTGGGCAGTCCCCGACCTCCCAAGCTCCCAGGGCACTGGTTTGCAGAAAGGAGAGAGTGAGAGGCAAGCCCCAGGCTTCCTTCCTGCCAGTCCCTGGGAGTGGCAGACGCAGGCAAGGCTGGGAGCATTTGAGGAGCCGGTACCTTCTCTGACCGCTTGCACAGCCAGTTGAAGGGAGGATGGTGCCTGCTCTAACTTGGTGGTTCTCAAACTTGAGCGTGCATCGGCGTCACCTGGAGATCATGTTCAAACACATTGTGGCGTCCCACCCCCACGGTCGTTGATCCGGCGGGTCTGGGAATCGATGCTGCCGGTGCACATCCACGCTGTGAGAATCTCAGGTTTTTGACAGTGCCACCCTCCTGCCCTGGCTGCCTCTCATGCATCCGTCAGTGCTCTCCGACTTAAGGGCCCGGTTAGCACGCCCCTCTTCTGGAAGCCTTCCCTTATCTCTCACGATTGCTCTCTCCTCCAAACGCCTGACACCCCGTGTTTAGCCTGGTGCGGGGCCCCATGCTGTGCCACTTGGGATGCTCACACCCCCGGACTCCTTTACCAGATTTAAAGCAGATCAAGAGTGTGTTTTGTCATCTCCACATGGTTTACGGGGTTGAGCATATGGTAGTGGCTCATTTAATACACTTGTTGAATGCCATGGTTCCTAAGAAGGGGGGGAGGTGCCAGTGCTTACATTTCGTTCACTTTTGCTCTCCTGTCATCCTTCCCAGCCCCTGTACAAGCTCTGTAGCATGTGCGTCTTATGTTCTAAGTCACCTAGAGTGCCATGGATTTCAACATAAAAAAATTCAAGAAGATCGAAGAAGGGCTTGCTGTTTCTCAGTGTCTCATGCACTTCATATTTTTTGCTAAGCAGTTACATCGGACAACCAACACGTATACTGGTTTATGAACTTGTTTTGTTCCGCCAAGGCAGTTGAGGTAGGAATGTTAACGTCAAGCAGTTTTGTGTCAGTAGTCCTCCAAGAAGGGGTATTGTCTGCTGTGCAAACCCAAATCCTCGCCAGGATTTACCTGACTGGATGGGTAGATGGGCGGATGGATAGATGGATGTTTGAACACATGGACACACGGTCACCGTTTGCTGTTCTTACTGGGAATGAGGCATGAGGCATTGCCACTCCAGCTGCAATGTCTGGGCTCAAGCTTCCTCTCACCAGCCAGAAAGCTCGCTGCCAAATGTGGCTTCCAGGAGAGATCAATTTCTTTCTATTTAAACAGGGACTAGCATCTTTTAGAAAAAGGAATACCTAAGTTTAGGAAGAGGGGAGTCATTTTTAGATGCATTCACTTAACAGAAATGGATTGAGGGACTACTGTATGCCAGGCACTGTTCTGGATCTTAGTAACGGTGGGGCTCGGCCATTATAGATTCTGGTCTTCAGGAATCATGTCGAAAGGAACTAGGACACCTGCGCAATTTTGTGTCCATCTGAGCAAGTAGGAGCATGCCGTTAACATACTTACTTCCAGATGGTAAATGTAGGTAGAAATTTAACAGAAAGAAAGAGACTTTTTCCAAAAAAATTTAGTACCAGAGTTGGTTTAAAAATTGAATGATGATAGGAGATTCCTCTAGGTCATAAGTGCCTTTGTTTGAAAGTCTGTGCTTTGGGGATGCATCAGTTATTATCTCACAGCATAAAGACAGCGTCTGCTGGTCTCGTCCAGCCCACCATATAACTACGGCAGTCGTTGTACAAAGAGCATTCTGTCTCCCTCTATCTTCACACTTGAGAAAGTGGAGTCTCAAAAGTATAGTGCCTACTCACTTGTTTTGATATTTGATCATAAAGATATTTCAAATGACAGAATATACCTAAACTTTTGTGTGTGTGTGTTGTATACACACACACTGACATGTGACGTTATATGTCTCATAATGTGCATTATCGATTTAATAAAGATGGGGTCAGAAACCCCCATGAGAAGAGGCCCTGAAACTTGGGAGAAGGGTCCAAGAGAAAAAAAAAATCCAAGGAAAAGCTGGAAAGAAGCAGGCTGTCCTGAGCCCTAGCAGTTTGCATGCAGCTGGAGGCAGCGAGCCAGAAACCTGAGGGGCAGAGCAGGTGTGTACCTTCAAAAGAAAATAAACCCGATGGGGAAAGAGGTAGAAGCAGGCTGAAGAGACCAGAACGGGTTTGTTAATCTTCCCAAACATGGACACCCCAAGTTGTAAATAATCTCATTTTCTTCCCAAAGAGCGGGCAAGTGGGAGCAGGACCTTTGGCCCAAGTTGCCAGGGAGCCCTGCCTGTTGTCCGCTGCAGTACAGAGCAGCCAGCGCTCTGAGTGGAGGGGCAGGCAACTGGCAGGGCGGGGACGGGCGGGCGGGGCTGGTGGAGGCGGGGCTTGAGTGGTAGTCAGGGGTGGGGCTTGAGTGATAGGGGCGGGGCTGGTGGAGGTGGGGCTTGAGT
>NW_006797379.1:1956415-1963626 GCF_000442215.2 Lipotes vexillifer
GTGGAGGCGGGGCTTGAGTGATAGTCAGGGGCTCTGGGACTGAGGGGAAGGCAGTGAAGCTAAAAGAAGTAAGAGGAGGTGAGCTGAGCAGGGATGGAGTGGAAGCAGGAAGTGGGGAAAGTCGATGGCCAGAAGTACCGGAGATGCTGGTCAGGAAGGGGAGGTTGGTGCCCACAATTTCAGAGGCAGAGTGGGTCTGAAGATGGACATATCCACAGAGGGAGGCGCCCTGAATGTGGGTGACTGAGGATGAATGAAGGTCATAAGGGCTGAAGGGACCAGGGGAGGGAGGGGATGGATTGCCCACACGGCTCTCATAGGCTCAGGAAGATGGCAAGAGCTGAAATGAGGTGAGGCTGATGTTCTCGAAGCCAGTGTCCTCCCAGGTGGATGTCGGGGTGTTCTAGGAGTTGACGACACTCAGTGATAAGAAAGTTTCAGTAGTCAGGGCGGTAGCAGGTCATTAAGTCAAGAGGTTCCAGATGGATGGAGTTGCTCACTGTGGCTCAAGCATCGCAGAGGGCACTGTCCACTGACTTCAGATGTGGAAGCCTGTGTCAGAGGAGGAATCTCAGTGAGAAGGTGGGCAATTGGGTCTTGGACACCAGGCTGTGGGCAGGAGGCCTAGTGGCTTCCCAGACCTGTGCCACTTGCAGATGGCCTATTGCTTTAAATCTTAAACACAGCAGGTACATTTCCCATGAAAGGCTGAAGGCTATACGGAGAGAACTGGAACACGGATCCAGGGAGAGCAACAGTGGAATTGCACATTTTTTTCCTTGTGATGAAGAGGGAGCCCTGGATACCAGAGAAACACTGGGAGATTAGTGACGAGCCCTGAGACATTTTAGCTTGAGGCAAAGATTAAGTAAACATTTATATGCCAAAAATCAACTAAGTGCTTAGGGAAGGGCAGATGTCTCTATGGAGACCAACTTACCCCCACGGAAGTTCATTTTTCTTTAGATTTACATAGGCATCCCAGCTGCTTCAAGCCCCTCAGGATACAAATTAGCAGAAAGTAAACTTCTAGGTCCTGGTGGTTCTGTGAGGTGTGTGGTCCCCACGTCCACCAAAAGAACGCACTAAAAAAGATCTTTGCTCTTATTAGCTCTAAGCTAATCAATCATTTAATTAAAAAAAAAAAAAAAAAAAAAAAAAGGGAAGGAAAGAAACGCGAGGGGAGAGTGCGCACAAATGTTCCCTAAGCAGGCAGATAGAATGTGTACCTGGGTGGTCAGGCCATCGTTTTGAGTTTGGATTGCTCAAGTATTCTAAATGTCTTTTCAGAGATTCCTAGGGATGTGGCATGTGGTGTTTGAGTGTTTCCCTTCTTTTCTACACGTCAGGACCAAGACATGTCTTTGGAGAGTTCAGGAGAGAGACCTTGGCTAGAAATCACAGAGGTGGGTGTCATTGGCTCACAGATGGTAGTTACACTCATGGAATGGCTATAATCACTCCAGGAGATTACAGAGAAGAAGAGGAGAGAATACAGGCCACAGTGGGGAAAACCATTACTTACAGGGCGGAGGAAGGACGAGGAGCTGTGGAAAAGGGTGAGTGGACTGCAAGGCCGTGGAAGCCACGAGAAGGGAGGGTGGAGCAGCTACCGGCCAGTGGGTCTCACGCTTGAGTGTACGTTGGCATCACCTGCGGTCTTGTTAAAACACAGATCGCTGCTCTCCGAGTTTCTGATTCAGGAGGTCTGGGTTCAGGCCTGAGAATTTGCGTTTCTAGCAAGCTCCCGGGGCTGCTGCCGCCGCTGGTTAGCCAAGCCCACTATGTGAACCTCCACCAGAGTGATAGCCAGGGAGACTGAAGGGGCTTTGGTCACTAGCTGGCCCTTGGTGATCCCAGTCAAGTGTTTTCTATACAATAGTTGGGGGTAAGAGAGAGACTCAGGGTTGAGTTGAAGAAAGAACAGGTGGGCTACCAAGCACGCGTAGACTTGTCTGGTGATAAACTCGGCTATGGGGGAAAGGTGGAAATTGGGTGCTAGATATGGATCCAGTGTGTATGTGTGTGCTCTGTGTGTGTGTGCGTGCGTGTTTGTGTGTGTGCTGTGTGTGGTGTCATTCATTATTTCAGAAATTCATCAAGTGCCTCCATTTGGCTAGGCCCTCTTCTGGGTGGTAGTTAACTACAGTAACCAGGCGAGACATGCCTCCTGCCCACCCACTGCTTACTGGGCTTTGGAGCCAGGCCCACCAGTGTGGAAAGCCCACCCCTCTGCTTCCTTACCCTGTAGCTTCAGGCCAGGTACACACCTCTCTGTGTCTCAGTTTCCGTTGCCACTCCTAGGGCACCTGGTTCTTCTCCTGGCCCTTGTGAGGCCCTCAACCAATCTTTTTTCCTCCCTTGAGAGAGCTCAGTGGGTGATCTTGTAGGGAGAGGAGTTGCCACATGGTGACAGACAGGTCATGCTCAGCAGCCCCGAGGGAGCGAGGAAACACGGACGCCCTCAGACCGCACATCGAGAGGTCTCTAGGGAGTGGAAGCAGAGCCGCGAGAGCATCAGGGAAGGCTGGGCACTGAGGGAGGGTGGGTGGTTTATGGAGCATAGGAATCCCACGGGGGAAAATACCTTGTCACATTGTAGAAATGTCTACCTTGTTTGCTGGCCTCATTTCATTTGTATGTATAACTTTCTCTCCATACGTCTTTCCATCCTCACCTAGAATAAATTTCCTTCCCTGCAGCAAGATCCAACAACAGTAGTGATGGGCTTAGCCTCAGCTCAGACTGAGCCACATTGATTTTCCTGCCAGTGATGGCCAGAAGCAGGCAAGGAATCAGTAGGGGACATTAACGCCCGGCACGGGCACAGGTACTAATTGGTTCATACAACGCTTTTCCCATGGGCTATTTTTTTGAACACTCTTCCTCCAAGTGACACCCCAAAAACTTTTCTCAGAGTTGTGCGCTGATGAGATCCCCTCCTCCAGGCATCAAAAGCCCCTTGCCCCTCTGAGAGGCCCAGCTGTGGGTTTGCCGATGGGAGCTGCGGGTGTCATCGTCCTTCGGCCTTAAGGGCTTGGGGCTTGTGCCCTTGGATGGGCTCTAGACGGAGGCCTGTTTCCACCCACACTTGCAGAGTCTGCATAGAGAGCAGAAATTTGGAGGGGAATTGAGTGGGCAATGCCCCATCACCTTCCAACGTGTCTTCACCAACTATAAATAGCCCAGCCTGTTTGTGCTCATCCAAACAAGGACACAGTGCAAGGGGAGAGCTGCCAGGAAAACCACTCTGGTTCCCGCTTCCTGCGCCCCTGGCCTCGCTCAGGCTGCCCCACATTTAGACGGGAAGTTCGTAGTCAAAAAAATGCCTGTGATTCCCGGGACATTTTAGGCCGTGGGGTGAGTGTGTAGTGGCTCCAGGGGAGCAGCAGAGCCTTTGGATCCACATTTCTGGGAAAGGGGAGCGAGGCTGCTCCTGCCCTCCCGCTGATGAGCAAAGGAAACTGGGCTCACTGCTGCTGAAATTTTGTCCTTTCCTGAAGGAAGGATTCAACCTCCCGGGGCAGTAACGGCCCCTCACAGAACGCTTCTGAAGGACTGGCTTCATCTCTGCTCCCTCCACAGATGGGCGGAGCCCTCTTATTGTTGCTTATTTGCAAGAGAAAAATCTCTAGAAGCATCAAACGTGCATTTTGATGATTACCGCCCCAAGTGTGGTGGGCAAATACAGGGCTGGGTGTTAAGAAGCTTCCATCCAGTTTTAGCTTTGCTACCAATTAGCTGTGTGGCCTTGGGCTCATAACTCCCAGCCTTAGAGCCCAGGACCCTCGTCCGTAATAAAATGGGGGCCTGAGCCGGGTAATCTTTACCCAGTTGGTTTTTTTTTTTTTTTTTGACATCTTTATTGGAGTATAATTGCTTTACATTGTTGTGTTAGTTTCTGCTGTATAACAAAGTGAATCAGCTATATGTATACAGATATCCCCATATCCCCTCCCTCTTGCGTCTCTATCCCACCCCTCTAGGTGGTCACCAAGCACTGAGCTGATCTCCCTGTGCTATGCAGCTGTTTCCCACTAGCTATCTATTTTACATTTGGTAGTGTATATATGTCCATGCCACACTCTCACTTCGTCCCAGCTTACCCTTCCCCCTCCCCGTGTCCTCAAGTCCATTCTCTACGTCTGCGTCTTTATTCCTGTCCTGCCCCTAGGTTGTTCAGAACCTTTTTTTGTTTTAGATTCCATATATATGTGTTAGCATATGGTATCCATTGACAGATGAATAGATAAAGAAGATGTGGCACATGTATACAGTGGAATATTACTCAGCCATAAAAAGAAATGAAATTGAGTTATTTGTAGTGAGGTGGGTGGACCTAGAGTCTGTTATACAGAGTGAAGTAAGTCAGAAAGAGAAAAACAAACACCCAGTTTTAATAGTCAGAGCCTAAGTCTGAGATGTTGTGAGCGGGCAGCCAGGAAAGCAGGGAGGGAGCGTTCATCTCCATTGACCTCGCATCCTCAGCACATGATTGGACCAGGAGCAAGGGGTTGGAGCAAGAGAGAAGAGAGGGTATCTCTAGTCGTTTCTCTAGAAACTTCACATCTGCCATCTGTCATCGTCCCTATGAGTAGATAACTCCCAGGTGGGATGAAAGCTGGGGGAAAATGGAGGATTCAAAGGGTGCACCTCAGTGGTTTTCTGAGTACAGGGGATGGGGCTTTTCTATTTCTTTTTCCTTTCCTTTCTTTCCCAACCTTTTTTTTTTTTTTTTTTTTTTTTTTGGCCCCCATAACAATTTTTAGGCACTTAAAACCCAGACATTTACATTATGGTAATAGATCCTTCTGAGGGCAGGGGGCGGAGACTGCAGAAAAGATTCATCATCTGGACTTGGGATCTTTTGCTTGCTAGGAATCAGTCCACTCTTTTTCCCTTCACCCCCCACTCACCTCCAGAAGCGTGTGGGGTCTTTTTGGTGGTTTTTGGTTGCTGCTGTTAGTGCTGCTGTTCATTTATTTATTTACTTGTTTGCTTGCCTCGGCTTCCTGTGCACTTCAGCATCTTTTCCAGGTCACGTGTCTTGGCTTAACTGTCCCAACTTGGGCTAAATTGGGGCATGCCACTGGCTGAGCTCATGTTCTCAAGGGATGCACATGGCGCATCTTCCACACTTCCAACTGTTCACATGCGCCATCTCATGTCTCAGGTCTGAGTGGAAAGAGCAGGCCCCCCTGGGTGGGTCGGGTATGGGATTTTTCTTTATTAGTAGTACTTTTTAACTCGGGGAGCAAAGGCGATTTACCCAGCTGGCAGTGAGCTGCGGTAACACAGGCTGCCTGACATCCTCGGTGACTCACCATCTCCAGGACCAAGAGGCTGAGTGAAGCAGCTTTGAGAAGCCGTCAGGAGCTTGGGCTCCGGAGGCAGAGTTAGTAGGTTCAAATCCAGAATCCCACCATTCAACTAGTTTTATGACCTTTTGTCAGCAAGTGACTTCATCTCACCGAGCCTGAGTTTCCTGATCTATATAATGAAAAGAAGGGCCGCACAGGCGGGCTTCTCCAGGAAGCAAATTTCAGTATGCGAGACCTGTGTAGGGTTCAGTGCCTGTGGGGAGGGAGGAAGCCGCTTTGGGCAGTGGGAGAGAAGTTGTGATGCTGGCTCCCCAAAGCCTCGGCCACGTCCATGGGGGCTTTGGGGCTAAAATGGCCCCTCCGAGTTGTCTTATGTTGGGCTGAGATGGCTGAGACTTTTATACCGTGAAATGTGGGCCACGCTGGAAAGGCCAAGGAGGCTCTCTGCAGCTGAGGTAGTCCCTGGAGGGGCCAACAGCATTTCCACCGGCGGGGGGCGACCAGCCCTTCACAGAAGGGGGCTCTGGGTGGTGCAGCTCCGTGTCTGCCATGCAGAGTAGATACTTCAAGGGGCAGTTGGGGCGATTGAATCATACATGGAAGGAGCTTATCCTAGTGCCTGGCTTGTGGCAGGCAGTCAGTAAAGCGTAGGTGCTGCTGTTACTTCTGTGGGATTGTCAGTTCCACTTATTGCTGCTGGGTGTCCTTGGGCTGGTCAACCTGTTCCCTGCGATTTAGGGTCCCTGGCCAGAGAAGCAAGGAGACTCTTAGTTGCTAGTTGCCTATCCAAGTCACGTGGTTTAAATATCCATAACCAAACCTGCTGAAGAAATACAAGAAAATAACATTATTTTGATTTAACAATCAGAGATGAGTAAGGACAACCATGTTCCAATATCTTTGGCTATATGGGGATGTGCCTGCCTTCTTCTATTTTCTCCCTTTATTTAACAGCTGTGGGCATAGAAACTCACCGTAAAAAAAAAAAAAAAAAACAAGCCCTCGCAGGAGCTAGTAAACTACAAAAGTATGAGCTTTTTCCTCTTTTGTTGAATTCAGTAACATCCTTTTTGCCAAAATGGTGCCCATGTGTTGGGCAGACTGGAGGGGAACAGGGGCCATCAAGGGCTGCAGCCTCATTGGGTGTCACCCGCTCCAAACGTGTGCTTTGAAGAGTTTCAGAAATTCTGCTATTTTTCGGAACTGACATTCATTAGCTTCGTTGTAAACGTCTATAAATACAGTGAAAGGCATTTACAAATAGACATTGTAAAATGCTTCCACACCCACAGTCTGAACACTGTCAAAACACCAGCTGCAGCTTCCCTACTTGGAAGGATCAGAACCTTTTTTAAACTATACCTACTGTGTTTTCAAAATAGGCTTGTTTCTGGCCTTGTGTAGAAGATAATTTCAGCCGAAAGCCTGTGTCTGCTCTTGGCATGAGGGATCAGGACTTATTCAGAGAGACGGGAGGATCCCAACCTCCTTCCTTTCAGAATATGGCTGGCGCTTTAGAATCTGGGGAGCGGTCGCTCACAGCTGCTATTTCCTATTTCTTCGGGTGGGGGGGATCCCTCATGACATGGATCTCTCAGTGTAGGATTTGTAACTCCACCCCCCCCCAAATGGTTCCCAGGTGAGTTCCAGGTGTGGTCACAGGGGATCACAGAGGCACCTGTGGTCGGGGAGATCCTTAAAGGAGAGTTTGTAGGTAGGGGCCAGGCAATCTCATCTTTTACCTGGATGACACTGTTGGGGAGAAAGGAGAGCAAACATAAGCTGCCTGAATTGTACAAATCTCTGTTATTAAAAGTGAAGTTTTGGGGGCTTCCCTGTTGGCGCAGTGGTTGAGAGTCCGCCTGCCGATGCAGGGGACACGGGTTCGTG
>NW_006797379.1:1963681-1980062 GCF_000442215.2 Lipotes vexillifer
CCCCCCCTGCCTGTCCTCAAAAACCCCACCCCGGGTTCTGCTTAAATCAACCCCGAAAATCCTAGGATTGAAAAAAAAAAAAAAAAAAAAAAGTGAAGTTTTTTTAAAAAAGAGTGAACATTAAAAGGAATGAAAAATTTACCTATAGGCTTATCCCAGAGACAACTGCTATTAACATATTGGGCTGTTTCTTGCCCATCTTTTTCCTATGTATACTTTGGTTTGTTTTTCATTGATTTTACATAGGTGTGATCATACTGAATGTCATACAACTTTATGTCTTTAGGGAATAATGCAGTTATTATAAATATATAATGCATTCCCATTTCAGGAAAAAAAGGCAAATGTTCATTAATTCTACAAGTATTTTTGAGCTCCTGACATGTACCAGGTGCTGGGCTGGTGCTAGGAATCACCCATCAGACTCCCCAGGAATAACCACTATAAAAACATGTTCTTCTAGCCTTAAAAAAAAAAATCCCTCTTCCTAATATATCAGAAGGGCATGTGGGTGCATGTGCAGTGAGGTGTATGTCATTTCTAACTTGTATTTGTCGCCTTGACATTGTAACATAAGCATCTGTCCCTGTTGTCATGAACTGTTTATATGTGTCATTTTAATGGCTGTATAAAAGTCCATCACGTATCATAGGTTATTCAACTGTTCCCCTATTTATGAAAGACTCCAGTTCTTTTCGATTTTTCTTTATTACAAATAATGCTATGATAAACATCTTGATCCGCAAAACCCAGTTGGGTATTTCAGACTATCTCTTTAGCGTAGGCCCGATGAACGTTTTAAATGCTATTGATATACACCCTGTTCTTAAAAATTACTTGTTTTTACCCTGCCCTGTTCCCCAAAGGCTTGGAGGTAGCTTTCAAAAATGCATATAAAAGAATAAAATAGTTAAGAGTGACAGTAAAGGGGAAATAAGGGCAGAAAAGTAATGCAGCCCAAAATCAGATGAGCACCACAATGGGCATAGAGTTCTCTACGGCCCGCCTCGAGCGAGAGGCTCACATTGGACTAGAAGCTTCCAGGTATCAAACCAAAGAGGGAAATGGTAGCTCCAAAATCCACAGTTACCAAAATCCACGAATAATCCACATGTTCAGAAGCAGCTGAGTTGTTCGGAGATACACATGGTTCACTGACATGCAAAGCTCCTTCCCCCATCCACACCTCCAACCCCGCCCCCCCATGACGTTCTCCCCAGCTGCCCACCAGGGTGTCACCTCCAACCATCCTCACCTTTGGCCAAAAAAAAGGTCAGTGGAATTAACTGGACTTTCCTTGCCTGAGTGACCTCTCTCCCTGGACAGAACATGTGTTTTCGTAAATTTTGATCCTTGGTGTGTTTCCAAAAGGACAGAGCTGTCTGACTGTGAGTATAACTTGAGTTCAGTTTGTGAGTTGGGAAGATGACAGCACCAAATCTTTCAGGCTCTGTAGATACCAAGTAATAAGATTAAGAGCCCTCAAGAACTTTTAAAAATGAAAATGCTGGGCTTCCCTGGTGACACAGCGGTTAAGAATCTGCCTGGCAATGCAGGGGAGACGGGTTCGAGCCCTGGTCTGGGAAGATCCCACATGCCGCGGAGCAACTAAGCCCGTGCGGCACAACTACTGAGCCTGCGCTCTGGAGCCCGCAAGCCACAACTACTGAGCCCGCGAGCCACAACTACTGAAGCCCGCATGCCTAGAGCCCGTGCTCCACAATGAGAGAAGCCCTCGCACCGCAACGAAGAGTAGCCCCCGCTCGCCGCAATTAGAGAAAGCCCGCATGCAGCAACGAAGACCCAGTGCAGCCAAAAATTTAAAGAATAAAAAAAAAAAAAAGAAAATGCTTTCTTACTAATAGTACCACATTTCTAAAACATTTCATTCAGAAGTTTACATTCAAACTAGCAGATGCTTGGGCCCTGCCAATGAAGTTTTGAAATAAACATCCTTAATCCTGCCACTCCTGTTGGCTCAGTGTCTGTCCCAGGGAGTGTGCCCCGTGGGGCCTGAGCTTCGGTAGCCAGGGGGGTGGAGAGGGGGTCTGCTACAAAAATTTGGCCCGGGGGTCCCACAGCCTTGGGAGGTTGAGGTGAGGCAGTCTCCTAAGGCACATGCACAGTGTTAGAGCTGTACTTTCTCTTGGTGGAGACTAAGCCATTCGGCCCAGCCCTGGTTCCCTGGAGTTCTCACCTCTGCTTGTCTTCTGGCCGAGGGTGCTTGAGGTTAAGAGCCAGTCTTGTTCACTTGGGAGCTGAGGGAAGCTGACCTCTGTCTACTGGGCCTTCTCCACTGTCACAAGGATACGCATGTCTCGCTGAATGCCACCCCCATCACCCCTTCTTGGGTGGGGAATCCAGAAGTCTGCCCCTTACCTCCAGGTTTACAGGTCGCCAGCTTCAGCTTTCCTCTGTCCCCATTGCCTCCAGGACAAACTGAACCCCGAGGGACTCCGCCCAGCACCGTCTGACCTTTGCCAACCTCTCTCCTCTCACTGCTCTCTGAGAATCTCAGACTTTAGCCCGGCCACACTGGGCACTTCCACCTACCCTTGGGTCCTTGCTCCATCATGCCTCTTACTGATACGTCCCCTGTCCCTTTTCCTCCAAGGCCCAACTGTGATGCCGCCTCCTCTGTGTGCTCCCAGCGCGCCCCGCAGATCTCTGTCTTGACCCAGTTCTTGATTCCCTTAAGACCTGGATGTGCCTGTATCTTACCCAGCCTGTGCCATGTGGGCTCGGGGCTGTCTGTCTGTGTCTGTCTCCCATTTAGACCACGAGACCCTCCGGAGTAGGTACGACCTGGCTTGGCCCACTCATCACCCCCAGCGTGGTGGGTATTTGACAATACCCACCTGGAATAAATCTGCTACTCGTTGTGTAGTTCAGCTGCCTGGTGAGCACGGGGGGCTGTGAGATGGACTATTTCTGTCGCTTTCCCAGGAACAACTACTTGGCTTCTCCCTCTCATTTCATGGACAAGAATCTCTCATTTTAAGGGCAAGGATCTTTTCCTATTTCACTCGCCATCACAGACCTTGGATAATCTTGTTCAGGGCTCATCCGCCTGAAAGGGTCCACAGAGCTGCCCGTTTGGAGGGATTTGGAGGAACCTTCTGCCCACGCATGAGTGGCTGCTTCTCTCATCACCTTGGAGGCCTGTCCCCATCATCCCAAAGGGCTGCTCCTAGCCCAGATAGAGAGGGAAGTCTCTCGTGTCCTGATGGGCACAGGGCCACCCACCCAACAGCTGTCTAATTTTACAGGCCCATGCCCCAGCGCCAGCTTTCAGGCTGCCAGATCTCAACTTGACACCTTGTGCCTGTCAACAGCCTGGCTGGTGCCTCCGCTCCAGGCCAGAAACCCTTTTTCTCAAGGTTAAAAGTAGCCCACCTTTGACAAGCAACATTGGCTAAATTCCTGGCTCCTTAAAAGGGAAGCTCCTTCGTTATCGTTTGCTGGTGCTTATTTGGCCATGGGGCAGGAGCGGGCCCTACGTCGCACCCTGTGGACCAACAGGAGGGTTTGTGGTTGAAGGTGCGTTGCTGAACAGTCGTTATTAAAATAGCCGTCTCTGAAAATGTGTGTGGGAGAGGAGGGCCTCCAGTCTGTTGGCCAGTTTGCACCACGGCCCATGTGGCTGTGCAGCTTGTCAGCCCCCGCTGGTCAGCCCCAGAGGCGACAGTGTGACCCATCCCCCATGCAGCGTACTCCTTAACTTGTGTGCAGCGAGAAAGCTGACGAAATGACAAGGACACACACCAATTATTAAATGCCCGGACTTGTGTCTTTAATATAGGGGTGACGGTCCAAAGATCGACTTGGCGGGCAGTTCGATATCCGGCATCCTGGACAAGGACCTCTCGGACCGCAGCAATGACATCGGTGAGTAAGGAGAGCATTCTCGCTTCTCTTTGCAAAACTTTAAAAGAACCACAGAGCTTGATTTGCCCCTTCCACCAGCCTGATGAGAACGAACACAACCATTTAAATGCAAGGCTAACAACCCTCAGTTGGTTTTAGATATTGCAGTCTTGTAAAGATGGGAAGTAATGGTGGTTTCCACGTTAAAACAGAACGCCTGGGATTTTTACTCTCCCCGGCCTTAGGAAAAATTCCTTGCAAGGTCTAATGAAAAGAAATGTTGGGGCTTCCCTGGTGGCACAGTGGTTGAGAGTCCGCCTGCCGATGCAGGGGACACGGGTTCGTGCCCCGGTCTGGGAAGATCCCACATGCCGCGGAGCACCTAGGCCCGTGAGCCATGGCTGCTGAGCCTGTGCTCCGCCACGGGAGAGGCCACAACAGTGAGAGGCCCGCATACCGCAAAAAAAGAAAAAAAAGAAATGATGAACAGACCTTTTGGAGAAGTGGGCATTAGCACTTTATATTCATATTTTCCAGCAATTTATGTATTTAGTCTAAAAAGGTGAATGGGTGGACATGCAGCGTGGCGGAATTCACTATAGACACAGCACTAAGTGTTTTGACTTTGAGTTAAAAATGAGCTTTGATGCGGTAATTGCCACTTAGTTCAGTACGTGAGTGAGTTTTCCTGAGGTCAGGATACCACCATGTGACAGATGGGAAGGTAGCTCGAGTCCGTGGGAAAACAAGGCAGAGGGCTTTGGGGGGATGTGCGTGGATGGAGTGCAGTCAAGTGTGTGCTGGTTGAGGCCTCTGTTGGTGTGACAGGGTGACAGCCCTTTTAAGAAATCCCGATTCAGGAAAAAAAAGAAATGATGAACAGACCTTTTGGAGAAGTGGGCATTAGCACTTTATATTCATATTTTCCAGCAATTTATGTATTTAGTCTAAAAAGGTGAATGGGTGGACATGCAGCGTGGCGGAATTCACTATAGACACAGCACTAAGTGTTTTGACTTTGAGTTAAAAATGAGCTTTGATGCGGTAATTGCCACTTAGTTCAGTACGTGAGTGAGTTTTCCTGAGGTCAGGATACCACCATGTGACAGATGGGAAGGTAGCTCGAGTCCGTGGGAAAACAAGGCAGAGGGCTTTGGGGGGATGTGCGTGGATGGAGTGCAGTCAAGTGTGTGCTGGTTGAGGCCTCTGTTGGTGTGACAGGGTGACAGCCCTTTTAAGAAATCCCGATTCAGGGACCACATTTCTTTCAGCTTTACATCTTTTGTTTGTACCCGTCATGGTCAGAAGTTAGCGCTCTCATATTCTACATGACAGAGAGGGATACATTTTGGACTTGGCCTTTCATAAGTTAAATTTTTTTATTTTGAAATAATTAGAGATTCACATGCAGTTGTAAGAAACAGTGCAGAGAGAATCACATACCCTTTGCCCGGTTTCTTCCAGCAGTAGCATCTTATGAACTATAGTGCAAGGTCACAAGCAGGATATTGACATTGATACACCCCACCAGACTCCTCAGTTGTAGTGGTACTTATGTGTATTTAGTTCTCTGCAGTTTGGTCACGTGTAGGTTTGTGTATCCACCACCACAGTCAAGATACAGAACATTTCCCTCACTGCTAGGATCCATCATGTCGCCGTTTTGCAACCACTAACCACACGCCCCTCCCCACTCCTCTTCCCTAACCTCTGGCAGCCACTGTCAAGGAGTGATTTGTCATGGAAGGTTCCAGCATGATTTGCACTGGCCGCTCAATTTAGAAACAAATGTCCGACAGTTGGCAGGCCTCGTAAGAGAATGCTCACTAGGGCGCCCAGCATGAGCATTCTCATCACCTGGGGTTACTCTTTTTTGGGTGCAGTTTTCTTCTGAACCTGCTAATAGAGTTGCATCTTTGCAACTGCTGATCTGCAGTCTCTGGTCTGATCTTATGGCAGCTTGGGAGTAGGACACGTCATGACCGTAAACACCAAAAGTGTTTGCCCTGGTTCCAGAAACTGTTTTACATCCTCACTTAGCCTTTGAGAAGCGCAGTCAAGAAGCGTGACCAGGAGCTTCTGACAGCTTGGGCTGATGCAATAACAGAAACACTAGCCTGCTGTAGCTTTGGACTTGGTTAAAGGGCAGAGAAGAGCAGAGCAGCGATTGGCCGTGAATGAGGAGGAATCACCAGAATGAGCCTGATTAAGTTCTGGTTTTACTGCTGTGGTTCAACATTTGGGCCCCATTTTAAGGCAGGCTGGCCCGTTGGCGAAGTGACAGTGAGGGTCACACGGGGCCCGCCACAGGAAGGGAGGTGTCACCCGCCTCCAGGATGCACAGGGCCGTGCCTCGCTTGTGAAGAGCGTTGGCCTTTGAGCCTTGTTTTCTTTGGGTCTGGAGATGGCTGAGGTGGCTGTCACGAAAACACTGACAAGCTGGTTGGGAAACGTTGGGGACGTTGATGGGGGAGGGTTAGCCTATGGAAGCTTTTCGTACTGTGTATGTATCTGGGCACCCAGAAAGAGATGCTGAGGTGTGGCTCACTCTCATTTTGCCAAGAAGACATTAATCCCAGAAGACTATAATTCCTGAAGCTAATAATTTAGCGTATATATTATTTGCATTGCCAGAAATGATGATTGGCAGCCTTGTAAGCAACCCCTAAATCCTTGAGTACCTACTGCCCAAGTGCAAGGTTATACTACTCATACACAGGCCCTGCTTTCCCGGGGCTTTGGGTCTGTTGCGGCCCCTAAGACGGCAAATGGAAAGTGTAACACTGACGGTCTGTCTAAATGCTGACGGAGTGGTAGAAAGTAAGACTGATCAGAGTTCGGGCTGCTCCTTGGTGCCCAGGATGTCAGGGCAGGTTCCATGAAGGGGGACAGACTTACCTGGATCTGGAAGTTGGATTCGCTTCGGTAGAGGCAGAGGCAGAGGCAAGCAGGGAAATCACAGGAAGAGGGCTGATACCTGAGCATAGGTCGGCCTGGCTGCGGCAGAGAGCTTGCGCTGACGTGGAGGGGTGGTGCTGACCCAGAAATGTTAAGTCGGGGCTGGATTGAGTTTGAGAGGGATGGATTGGTAATTTTTTCTGCAGGCAGCGGGAGCTCTTGATGGTTGACACTGAAGTGACATGACCGAGTCTAAAAATTCAGATAATAAGTGATGGAGCTTTGTGGGGCCAATCAGATGCAGGGAAGGTGGGTGTCAGGGAGTCAGGTTATTTGATAGTTCGCCTGAGAGGTAGTGAGAGGGAGCCAGAGTGGAGCTGCTCAGCAGAGGCTTGTAAAACAAGGGGTAGCTGCGCAAGCAGCAATGTGAGAGAATGATCGCTGGTCCTCGGGAACAGATGGGATTTGGGAGGAGGAGAGAATGATTTGTTAGCTCTGAGGTTTTAGGGTTGGGTGACTGATTGGTGGGGGGAAATGACTTGGGTAGAAATAAGCATAGCCGGAGGAGGAACTGGTTTGGGGGGAAACGTGATGAATTTAAGCATGTTGACATTGAGATTTGGGTGGACGTCCCACGTCAGTGCTGGACGAGGACTTGAAGGTGGAGGCTGAGGCCGGAGAGGCGGGCAGAGCTTGGCGTCTGCAGACCTGGGTTTGAGTGCTGTTGATTCTGCCGCTTCCTGGCTGGGTGACCTTCTGTAACTTACACCAGCTCTCTGAGCTTCAGCTTCTTTCTCTATAAAGAGTTCTAACGTCTCTCTAAGCTTCCTCACCTTGTCTTCCAGAATTATGTAAAATCAGTTGATGAGCTGCCAAAAGACAGAGGTGCTTATTATTAATGTTGTTGTTTGCTTAAAAGTGATAAAGTCAAGAAGACAAATAAAATCCTTACCATGAGAAAAGAGAAAGAAGGACCTAGAACTGAAGACTAAACCTTGTGCAAAGCCCTCATGTAAGGGAAAAGTGGGCTCTTGCAACATCACAGGGGCCAACGGAGGAGAGGATGTTAAGCCAAGTGTCTTAGGTCCAGATGCAGAAATGTTCTTTGCAGATATGGGTCGGTCAAGATTAGGACACTGCCAAGGGGCTGGCTCTCTTCAGGGCTGCTTTTGTATATCTACTTTTGTAGCATTTGTTCATTGTTTTGAATCAAGAAGGAAATTATTTGTACCAGAATGTTTTGTTAGTGTTTCAGACAATTGAAGCTGTCCAAATGTGGGCCGCCGCGAATAACAGAATACAGCCTTTGAAAGCCATTGGAAATCATCGTTGTTAGCTATAAATAAATCTGCGTTTCCTCTTAATAAAGCTATAATTTTAAATTATTATCATATTAAATTAGAGAGCATGGCTTTTTCAGATCTCGTGTGGGCAGCTACCAGCATCTGTCAGCCCGAGATAATTTAGAATGAAATCAGTTGGTCCAAAGCTAACTTGTTGATGTCAGTTTGAGATACTGTTTGTATCAAACTATGCGGCCATATTTCAAGGAACATAATAGGAAACATGGATGAGCTCCAACACAGGCCTGCGCATGAATAGAAATGAAAATTAAATTGTCTGGTTTTCTCTTGCTGACGGAAGAATCTCTGTTCCGATTGAATGGGAGATTAGAGGCCGCGAAGTCAAGTGCCATAACATTTACTTTTATTATGTAGTATATTGTAGTTCCCATGGCATGGTGGGATTTGTTGTTACACTTCAATGCTACGGAGATTTTCTGTTCCTTTCACAGTAAAGCACACAGCAACAGGCCTCCAGGTGCGAAGCAGCCTGGGAACTGAGCCATCTAGTTTCAACTAATTGACTTCAAAAAAAAGCCCTTCTCATTCCTCCTAAGTTGCTTGCCTTCTTTGTTTTGACTCTTGTTTTCCGTTCTATTCAAATCTCATCATACCTTTCCCACTTCTGTCTCTTTACATGGACACCACCCCTGTTCACTTGAGGAAGCTGATTTCCCCTCTATCTTTTCAACTGACCCCACAGACCCACACTTCACATGCCAGTCAGTTTGGGGCCAGGTATTACCAGCTTTACAGTCTATGGTCTTAGGATGTGGAACTGGTTTGGAAGCTTTGAAGGCAAACTTCAACTTGTCCTCGGATCTCTCACCATTGCCTTCTTGGCCTGTGGTTCATTCAGACCAGGAAATGTAAAAGCACTTCCCTACCTATGCCCTGGGAATGCTATTAAGAGCTAATTGATTTGGGGTGGGGTGCTGGAAAGCTTCTGAAGCTGGACTGTGCTGATGGTTGCACACTCTGTAAATACTAAAAATTATTAAGTTGTACTCTTAAAATGGATGAACTTTATGGTATCTAAATTATACTTCAGTAAAGCTACTGAAAAGAAAAGAGAGCTAATTGAAATTTTCTGAGCATTCACTCTGAGGTCTCAATGTCAAAAAAAGATATACACACCTTTGCCTCACTTTATAAAACAGCTTTGTATATTTATTTAATAGCCACTATGTTAGTGTTTCTGAGTTGTCTATAAACCAACCTTTTATAAATAGGATTATGTTTTAGGTGTGTTAAGGAAGCTCTCTAAAAGCTTGTAGTGGAATCATTTTGTAATACAAGTAAGTTCCTTCAAGGTGTTAAATAAGTGTATTGTTTTACACAGTTTTCTTAAATTGGGGCCCACCTGGGCATTGATACGTATCGTCACAGCTGCGGTGATAGAATAATCACAAAGCGTTTGGAAGACTTAGGAGTGCTTTTCTAAGAATATTTGGGGGTATAACAGGCCTTTATAATCTTTGATCCCTCTTTGAGGTACAATTTGTGACAGTTTCTTCTGAGTAACATAACTGTGGGTATGACGTCCTAGTGTGAGAATCATTCCTCCAGTGCAGTGAAGAGCATACGCTCTCTCTCTTCATCTCCCTCTACTGTTGTCCTGAGGTTATAGTGGTGAAATCATAGCAGTGGGAGCGAGCAAGCAAAAGGAAAGAAGGAACTAATAGTCCCTGGGTGCCTACTAGACGTTTGGTATATTTTATATATTTCTCATCATCACCAGCCCTGTGAGGGAGGTGTAATGTCTCTTGTTTTACAGGGACTGGACAGGGAATGAAGAAAGTCAGGTAATTTGGGCAAGGTTAACGAACTGGTAAATCACAGAGTTGGATTTGAACCTAGTTCCCCCTGACCCATGGAGCCCAAATTTTCCAGTATATGAGGTTGGTCTATATCAGTGGTTCTCAACCATTCTCCCCAGGGGACATTTGGCAATGTCTGGAGACATTTTTGATTGTCCCAAATTGGGGGTGGAGGTGGGAGTGGGGATGCTACTGGCATCTAGTGAGTGGAGACCAGAAATGCTGTTAAACATTTTACAGTACACAGGGCAGCCCCTGCAGCAAAGACTGATCCAGTGCCACTGTCAATAGCACCGAAGTTGAGAAAGCCCAGTCAGTGCCAAGAATCCAGTGGGGAGTTAGGAACAGCTGGGATAGGGACAGTGTCCCCTCAGTTGAGTGCAGCCTTATGGTCCTGGGATGGCCCATCTAATTTCCTGAGAATCTCTCTAAAACGGAGTGTGAAAATGGTTTCAGAGCTGTTGGAAACTTGTGAGTTTATATACAAAAAAGTAAATATATTTAAGTTATTCACCTAAGCACGGACCAAGGAAGTTATCACGACCTTTGAGAGAATGCTCATCCTCTTTCTCCTTGCCCTAGAAAAAAATGATATAATTTGCATCTGATTTTCATACAGAAAGGGTGTTACGTTTGGGATTAGATACTCTGCCAAGATTTAATACCCAGTGTTTAAGTGGATGTTAAATGAAAGGACAACAACAAACATGAAATTTAATCAATGCTAAATTAGAAATCTGTGTGGTAAAGCTTAAGACTGTATATAGTATAAAGCAATTTAGTAGTGACCAGTAACACAAAATTTTTGTCAGTATGACACCAAACCTCTATAAACAAGTGATTAAAATTTTAACTTATTTGAAATTTCTGCCTTATGCCATAAGAAACCATTTCTTGGGATCTCTTGGACAGATTTCGGGGAAGAGTTAGATCCCAGGCTTTGGGCTGTTGGTTTTTCTGTCCCCATTTTTATATTTTAACTTTCCCCTTTTGGAACTAGAGAGCCTGTTATTGGGCCTTGTAGCATTTCAGATCATTGAGCAATTTCTCGGGTTTAATAGGACAACATATACTGTGTCCTGCCTGTCTTAAAGAACACCATGGGTGACATTTGGAGTGTTCCAGACGGGCTGCTGGCTGAGCATGTGTGTGAACTAGCCACACCTCTCGGCTCTCTTGGGGTTAGTTGCTCTGACGTGAGAGCTTTCATTTGAGAGCCACAGCTCACTCTTACAGACAGTGTCCCTTTACCAGTGACCTTCAGACATGGTCTTTGGGATCAGGAAGGTGGCTGGCATTACCCGTGCAGAGGAGAGGAAGACGTGGTCCCTGCTATGTCACCATCGAATCTGCACATGAGGCTGTGGGGTGTGCATGTGTGGGGCTCTGGCTCCTATTCAGGGACACCAGTCATGACCAAACTTCAGTTTGTATCAGGATGATTTGAGAAGCACTATGCATTTCTCAAGTGTGGTGATAGAAGGCAAAAGAGATTGTGCTTAGGGTCAAACGCTTTATACCAAGGAAGTGAAACAGGTTGAGCTTGTGATTGCTGGGTCTTGAACCTAGTCAGTGCCTCTGACCGGTTTTGGTTTCCTCCCCGCCCTTCAGGACTTAGCCTTGGCTCAGAAGAGGTTCTCTGCCTGGGCCTCCCCGTCCAGTGCCCCTTCCCCTGGTTCCCGACCTCTCACCAAAGATTCTTAGGGCCCACAGCCTAGGTTTGTGCTGAGTAAACGAGGCCAGTCTGGCCACCGGCATTGGTTTCCAAATCACCTCACCGTCCTAGAGAAGATGGGTTGATGGCAAGCCCTTGTCCTTCTCAGCACTTCCGAGAGTCTGCTTGCTGTGTCAGGGTTCCACTGGCAGATCTACACAGTTAGAAACATTGGTCCAGACCAAAACTGAGGTGCTCACCTCTGTCTGCTTGGCCCCTGGCAGGGCAATCCTGGCCTTTGGCAGTCTGTCGCATTGATTAGGTTCATGCTGAGTTTTGATGGGTTCCACAAACTGCTTTTACCCCATCACATCCAATAAGCACAAAAGCAATAAACATTCAAAGTGCCAGTAAGAAAAGTTTCATGACAACTGTAGAAACACAGGTGGAGGTTAAGCAGATCCAAGTGGGGGTGACGATCATAAGTGTTGCATAACCTCCTGGAAGTGATGTATCTGGGGGTGTGAATTATTCTCAGAGAGCGAACAGTGCCATCCTGCCCAAGCCACCCACAGCCATCAGCCTGCCCTGAGCAAGAGTGAGTGACTGGTGAGATTGGGTGGGGGGCATTTGGGTGTGCAGCAAGCATCCTTCAGATGGGTCTTGGCTTGGAGAGGGTCACAGTGCCCACTAGCTGTGTGGACTTGTGGCCAGCCCCAGAAGCTCACCTGTGTGCAGGGGTGGCGTGCCCTCCCCTGGTACTTTGGTCGCCTCCCTCTCTGTGGTCAGGGCCGTGGCATTCTTCGTTCAGCCCAGCTGCTTAAACACCTCTGCGTTTGCTACACTCTGAGACCATTTTCAGCTTTAAGAATACAAATGTAGAGGGACACCTAGTGGGTTCAAAGTAGTCTATACACAGCAAAGAGACGTATGTAGTAACCTGTGTTACATCCGCAGCGGGCCCCACTGAGGCCTCTGAGCTGGGAGTGAATGTGGAAGCAAGAAGGGAACAGGTGACAGTCAGCTCTCAGGTTGCACGTGACATTTACTTGGCCTGCGATGCCCCCTCCACCCACTGGCTGTGGATTCAGGGATTGGCAGAGCCCTGTTATGGCTTCTCTTTGACTTGTAAATATCCAGAGGGATACACCACCTGCCAGAAAACCATGCTCAAGTACCCCTTTGTCATACTAAAAGCATTGTAGACAAACTACCCTTTATTAAGGAGGAAAGTTGAGTTATCCGACTCCTTCTAGCCATGGACTCTTGCTAGGGCGTGGTCTGGGAACCTCAGCCCACTCTGCTTCCCACTGCCTTTGGTTCATTAAAAGAGAAAAGTGCTGAGCACTTGTGGAGTGAGATTGGGGGCCCCATTAGAAGGAAACTGGATCTCGTGGTGACAAGCTAAGATGAGGTGTCAGTGTACAGGGAGGCCTGATTTCAAGCCAGAGAATCTTTCTTTAGCTTCCCGATGCCCTGTAGTAGCACTCTCCACCTCCCCAGGCGTGAGTCCTTTCTCCTGGGGTGGTGCATGATCTTTGGAATTTCCCAGGCTCACTTACCCCCAATCCCCACCCCCCCAAAAAAAGCCTAATTTGAGGGCCTGCTGGTTTTTATTTTACTAATGAAGCACATTTTAAAAAGCAAATGCCATCGCCTGGTAGAAAGGATATAATCTCCAATTTAAAAATTGAACACATTTGACTTACTGAGAGACTCGCAATGTTGGCCTTCTTTTTCTTGGCACTTTATGTGTGCGTTGGGGATAACTTTGTCGTGAATGCATACCAGTTCTTCGGGTGGCTTCACATTTGAATTCCTAGCTCTGCAGTCCAGGTTGAGTGAGTCTCAGCTCCTTTTTCCTCTTCTTTATGACAGGGTTAGTTACTAATGCCCACCTACCTCAGAGGATTGTTGTAAAATATAGACATGGTGTGACGTGGCTGAGACAAAACAGGCGCTTTCTGAGTTGTAGTTGGTACAGCTGCAGTTCAGATAGAGAGAAGAACCAAGTATCAACCTACATTCTTGCCGTGACTACGGTTCTTGGAAAATAGGAAAGTTCTTGAACACATAACCTAAATCAGCTGAGATTTTGACAGCTGTATCGGATATCGTTTCATATGATTTGCTCAGTTGGCTTTTTATATTAAAGAGCTGCTCCCCACCCCCCAATTACAAAGGGAAAAGGTGCTCACTTTCAAAAAATGAAAGAACTCAGGAAGTTAGAAAGTGAAAGTCCCCTGGTATCCCAGCCTCTCCCCGAGGTAATCACTGTTAATTTGTTGTACACACCTTTAGAAGTCTTTCTGTGACTGGATGGATGGATGGATGGATGGATGGTTGGATGTTTTAAAAATGTGATCATGTTAATACAATACAGTTCTAGTCCACACTTGTTCTTTTGTACTAAATAATGTATGTTTGACATCTTTCCACATAAGTCACGTAGGTCAACCTTATACTTTTAAAGGCTACATGATATTCCATTGCATGACT
Source organism: Lipotes vexillifer (assembly GCF_000442215.2). NCBI lineage: Eukaryota > Metazoa > Chordata > Mammalia > Artiodactyla > Lipotidae > Lipotes > Lipotes vexillifer. Next base: position 1,977,763 of record NW_006797379.1, read on the forward strand.
CTACTGTAACCAATTCGCTAGGAGCAACGCTGCAAAGACCACCCTAGGACAGTGATCTGCAAATAGGACGACATGAACCTTAGGGGACCATGGAGACCTCTCAGGCCATGGGCAGTGCCTCATCTTCTTATGTGCTCTTTCTTCAAACTCATCTCCTGAGAGCCCTGGTGCCATGCTGCTTTTCCTTTCTCACTCCCCTTTCCCATTCACCCTCTCCCACCTCACACGGCACAGCCAATCTCTTGCCCGCTCCAGGGGTATAAAAACCCCTGGTGCAAACTCAGAGACAATTCTGAGATTGGTGTTAGACTTGAGAAACTGAAAGACTCTATTGACTGGACAAAAACTCCTTTTACAAGTCGGTTGGTTTCTAATTATTTGCTTCCATCAAAATTGAAGGAGGGGGCTTCCCTGGTGGTGCAGAGGTTGGGAGTCCGCCTGCCGATGCAGGGGGCACGGGTTCGCGCCCCGGTCTGGGGGGATCCCGCATGCCGCGGAGCGGCTGGGCCCGTGAGCCATGGCCGCTGGACCTGCGCGTCCGGAGCCTGTGCTCCGCAATGGGAGAGGCCACAACAGTGAGAGGCCTGCGTACCGCAAAAAAAAAGAAAAAGAAAAAAAAAAAAATTGAAGGAGGCACCCACTGAGTTGTTCATCGATAGACAGTTAAAAATAGTTCTTGATGATGCTAGACCACTGTCTGATTTTTGGCATGTAACTTGGAAGGACTTCACGGAATTAAGTGACATTGTGATAACAAAATTCTTTCCATTCCTATCTACTTATTTTTGTGTTAACAAAGTTTCTTGGCACTTACATCTATAAAATGAAAAATAGGAGTAGAATTGATACCAAACCGTGTCATTCTGGTGATAAGAGTCATACAAATACAAATGAAGTGATTGTGGGAGAAGTCCAATAAAATTCTACTTTGTTATGCTATTAAATTCCTTATCAAAATGAGTAGTGTGTGTATACATATGTTTTGATCATTTGCATAGTAATAATAACTGTAAGGATAACTCAATCCAGAAAAAAGTAATTTTTACACCTAGAGCCTTATGATTTCAGGAAATGAAAAAGTTATAATTCTCAATTTATATACATGTTCTTATAGCAGAAAAAGATGAAAAAATTAACAATGGACAAAATTAACAAAAGCATGAAACATTACGTTAGAATAAAATTCAGTGGTGGAAGTATGATGGAAATACGAATCCAAAGGGGGAAAGGAATGATTCAGAATCTCCAACTGTTAGAGAAAAGCTTATTAATGATTTTTTAAAAGTGGATGGTGGCGGTCGTTAAATTGCTGTGGTATTCAAATTTACATTGAATATATTCATTATATTTTAAAATATCAATATTTAGAATATAGCAGAAATTATATCCTTTGTGACTAAAACTTATGTAAAATTTTAAATGTCAACTTAACCTGTGGCGGGAAGTACATAGTTTTTTAAATTTATTTTAGGAGGTACACTGGTAAACAGTTCGAACACCACTGGCCTCATAAATATGTCATTCTATACGTACACGAACATTGCTGTGGGTTAACTTCTAGAAGCGTAATATCTGAAGGTGTACACGTTTACATTTTGTGATAGATATTGCCAAACGGCATTAAAAAAAGGCTGTGCCTATTTACTTTCCTGTGAATGATAGCGTAAGTCTGATTTCTAATAAATACATTATTTATTTACTAAAAAATCATTTTCAATAGCAAATTTGGGCCTGTAGTGAGCAATGTTTATGAAAGGATGCTCGACATCGCTAATCACTAGAGAAATGCAAATCAAAACTACAATGAGCTATCATCACCTCACACCAGTCAGAATGGCCATCATCAAAAAATCTACGAGCAGTAAATGCTGGAGAGGGTGTGGAGAAAAGGGAGCCCTCTTGCACTGTTGGTGGGAATGTAAACTGATACGGCCACTATGGAGAACAGTAGGGAGGTTCCTCAAGAAACCAGAAATAGAACTACCATACAACCCAGCAATCCCACTACTGGGCATATACCCTGAGAAAACCATAATTCAAAAAGTCAAGTACCACAACGTTCATTGCAGCACTATTTACAATAGCCAGGACATGGAAGCAACCTAAGTGTCCACAGACAGACGAATGGATAAAGAAGATGTGGCACTTATATACAATGGAATATTACTCAGCCATAAAAAGAAGTGAAATTGAGTTAATTGTAGTGAGGTGGATGGACCTAGAGTCTGTCATACAGAGTGAAGTTAAGTCAGAAAGAGAAAAATACCGTACGCTAACACATATATATGGAATCTAAAAAA
>NW_006797379.1:1980072-1981068 GCF_000442215.2 Lipotes vexillifer
AAAAAAAAAAAAAAAAAAAAGGTTCTGAAGAACCTTTATACTCCAATAAAGATGTTGTAAAAAAAAAAAAATGAGTAGCCAATATCAGAAGAAAAAAAAAAGAATGCAAAAGTGAAATGTTACTTTTCCCCCCTTAACACTGCTTGCTGTGGATGCACGTGAAACTTCACTTCTCAGCGCTAGACTTCAGTAAGGTGCGCCCCAACCCCTTCCCAGACCCCTTCCGCTGATCTAAATTAGGTCACCATGCCATCATTGCTAATTTCATCTTTTACCTGTCTCTCATAGTAGCTAGCAGAATTTGTAATTACGTCTGTAAAATTCGGTCCCTCTCAGGGGGCTCTGAGCTCCTTGGGGCAGGGACCATGGCTGTTTTGTTCACCCCTGCATCCCCCTCCATGCCTAGCCCAGGGCCTGGCTCATAGGACGCACTTAGGAAATATGGACTGAATGAAGCAACTGAGCATATATGAGAAGAAATAGTGTGATGTAGGATCACGTTAGAGATCTTCATTGCCACTAGCCCCATGTGGCTATTCAAATTTAATTTAATTGAAATCATCACACTTAGCTGTATTCCGTGTGCTCAGTAGCCACATGGGGCCAGTGGTACCATATTGGATAATACAGATATAGCCGGTTCCGTCATCACAGCAAGTTTTTTTTTTAACATCTTTATTGGAGTATAATTGCTTTACAAGGTTGCGTTAGTTTTCGCTGTATAACAAAGTGAATCAGCTATGCATACACATATATCCCCATATCTCCTCCCTTTTGCGTCTCCCTCCCACCCCTTCAGGTAGTCACAAAGCACCGAGCTGATCTCCCTGTGCTATGTGGCTGCTTCTTACTAGCTATCTATTTTACGTTTGGTAGTGTATATATGTCCATGCCACTCTCTCACTTCATCCCAGCTTACCCTTCCCCCTCCCTGTGTCCTCAAGTCCATTCTCTACGTCTGCGTCTTTATTCCTGTCCTGCCCCTAGGTTCTTCAG
>NW_006797379.1:1981079-1990069 GCF_000442215.2 Lipotes vexillifer
TTTTTTTTTAGATTCCATGTATATGTGTTAGCATACTGTATTTGTTTTTCTCTTTCTGACTTACTTCACTCTGTATGACAGACTCTAGGTCCATCCACCTCACTACAAATAACTCAATTCCGTCTCTTTTTATGGCTGAGTAATATTCCATTGTATATATGTGCCACATCTTCTTTATCCAGTCACCTGTTGATGGACACTTAGGTTGCTTCCGTGTCCTGGCTATTGTAAATAGTGCTGCAATGAACGTTGTGGTACTTGACTCTTTTTGAATTATGGTTTTCTCAGGGTATATGCCCAGTAGTGGGATTGCTGGGTCATATGGTAGTTCTATTTTTAGTTTTTTAAGGAACCTCCATACTGGTCTCCATAGTGGCCAATTGTAAATTGGTATCAATTTACATTCCCACCAACAGTGCAAGAGGGCTCCCTTTTCTCCACACCCTCTCCAGCATTTATTGTTTGTAGATTTTTTTCATGATGGCCGTTCTGACCGGTGTGAGGTGATAACCTCATTGTAGTTTTGATTTGCATTTCTCTGATGATTAGTGATGTTGAGCATCCTTTCATGTGTTTGTTGGCAATCTATATCTTCTTTGGAGAAATGTCTATTTAGGTCTTCTGCCCATTTTTGGATTGGGTTGTTTGTTTGTTTGTTTTTGATATTGAGCTGCATGAGCTGCTTGTAAATTTTGGAGATTAATCCTTTGTCAGTTGCTTCATTTGCAAATATTTTCTCCCATTCTGAGGGCTGTCTTTTGTCTTGTTTATGGCTTCCTTTGCTATGCAAAAGCTTTTATCTTTCATTAGGTCCCATTTGTTTATTTATTTTTTTATTTCCATTTCTCTAGGAAGTGGGTCAAAAAGGATCTTTCACAGCAAGTTTTAATGGATAGTGCTGATATAAAGTGATGGTACTTTTATTCTCAGAACTTTCACTATGCCTGGCACACAGTAGATATTTAATAAATGTTTGATTAAGTGAATGAGTAAATAAACTCTGTCTCCCTCTCTTATTCTTGAGCTACAAGTTTCCGTGTAAAAATTGCTTTGTACTGAATAGCCAAACATTCCTCCTTTACTTGCCTAACACCTTGCATTTCTTGCCAGAGATTTCTTTAAAGAAGCCAGCCCCCTTTTTGGTCCTTTTAAAAACACATTTTAATAAAATAGAACAAAGGCAGCTTGTTATCAGAACACAGAGTGGTTTCTTCACACACACACACACCACACACACACACACAACATTTCCTGGCATCTTTTTTTGTTCTTGATGTAGAAACAGTTCTCAGAATTCACTATCATCAGTTGTCTAAGAAGGAAGGTCAAATGTTCCTGCCGTCTGTCCAGTGCTCTGTAGTGGAAGGAATTCCACCAGCATGAATCTGAGTGTGGGCCCTGCCGTTTTCTGATTGTGACCTTGTTCAAGTTGTCTAACCTCTGACCTTCCATCGCTCCCTCTATGGAATAGAGTAGCCTGCGCCGGCATGGGTTTTTGTGAGGATTGAATGAGCACGCACGTGTGAAGGGTGGAGGAGTCGGGCGGCTGACCGGTAGCCCAAACTTGTTTACTCCCAGCAGCTTGTGTTTTGAAAACTTCACACCTGGTTGATAAATGAAAACACAGCAGCAAATCTGCTGTATCCATACACATTTTGGAGGGCTTATTTTCCTGCAGAATCTAATCATTGCTCAAATGAGAATTTTTCAGTTGGTGACTCAGCTAACACAGGTGTTCACTGACCCCTAATAATGGGCCCATCTTTGTAGTCTGCACAGATTTTCCACACTAGTCAAAGGATTTACATGCAGGGTGAGGTTTTCTCCTTTCCAGACTCTACCTTGAGATGCTTCTTCGTTGTAGAGGAGGTACCTGTGGGTACCTGTGGGTTTAGGGTTTTCTCATCTTAAATCTTAAAAGAAAAATTTTGTTCACGGGTTATTTTTTTTTTAAGAGTGAGACTTGCTCTTAAATCTCTGCTCCCAAATCCCACAACTCCATCAATGGTGTCTGAAAACAAAATTCTGCCTGCGTGATTTGAACGGGTTTTCACATAATCTCTCATTTACAAAAGAATAACCCTGCAAAGCTGATAGCTCAGATAACTCTCTCCTTTTCTTCTGGTGGGAAAACTGAAGCCCAGAAAGGTTGTTTGTTCATTTATTCAGTAATCATTTCTTGAACACTCACTGCAAGCCAGGTATGATGCTAGGCCTGGGAAAAACAGAGATAAGAGCTACGGCTTCTTCCCTGGCGGGTAAGGGAGACGGATAGGTCGGCAAGGGCTGTTAGTTCAGGGTGCTAAATGCGGAGATTGGTGTGATGAGTGTCTAGGGAGTGCTCAGGTCAGTTTTAGGGTGCAGTCTGCATTCTTGAAAGAGGTCTTAGTTGCCAAGCCAAGCCTTGATGTCTCCAGGGGAAGGGAGGAAAGGAGGGGGAGGGGAGAAGAGGAAGTCACCCAAGGGGCAGAGGTGTGTTGGCCATGCTAAGGCACTGGGATTTCGTTGGCACTCGGGAAGGGCTTGAAGCAGTGAAGGGACGTACTCAGATCTGCACTTTACACATCTCTCTCTGGTGGTAGCCAGCCTGTGGAGTGGTACAGGACTTGGACTGAGAAATCCATTACAGCGGTTCCAAGCACGAAGTTCCAGCAGACTTAAGGATCCTTGACAGAGACATGCAGCAGATGAGGTGGTTTCCAGAGATATTGGGAGGGAGCGACAATGCCAGGCTTCAAATGTAGGAAACTTCCATTCTAGGACTCGTTCTCAAGCCCAGAGCAGCGAGCTACAATAAATAAACAGAGCCATTTAGGAGCTCACAAGCAGTTCCTTTGGTGACAGCTGGCCTGTCTCAGACTTTTGACTGTTTCTGCTCCGGGTTTTCAGTGGATGTGTTTTAGGTCACCTGTGGTCGCTGGTACCATCCCTCCCATTGATGGAAAATGAGCCCACATTTTCTAATTGAACTAAATAGGCTGTGACTTAAATTCATGGAAAATGGGCAACTCTGTGTGCCATGAAGAGTCAAAGGCCTTTCCAAGCCGACTCTGTGTCCTACATGAATTATCCCTGTATGTCTGCAGAGGGTTCATCTTCCAAGTATCAGAAGAGCCAAGGGCCTCTCATCCGTATGAAACTAACTTTTAAAAAATACCCAGCATTTCCCAGTTCAGAGTTTTGGATTGGCTTATGGGCATTAAAACCATTTTTTACTAAGGGGAAAAATTCCTAGCCAGGCGAGAAAGCTCATATCAAGTTTCAGCCTGATTCATTTCAAAACTACCATGAAAATTGGGACATTTTCTTTGCACCACAGCGGGTTAGTCATGGAAATTCTGCCTTAATCTCAGCTACTGCGACCACAGTCATGAGAGCATGCTCTGTGCCATTGAAAATTTGCGTTACAGTGCTGAAGAGTTTCCCCCTTCGCTGTCAGAAAGCAGAAGTGAGTCGAAGTTCAAGGTCTGAGTTTCCCGTTTCATCAAGTGACCTCATCCTTGGTGTGTCTTTTTCTTTCCGGCACTTTGGTTTTGTTTGTTGTTTCCCAAAAGTGTTTTTTATGAGCTCAGATGTAGAAAGTTCAGTGTAGCTGAGTCTGCATGAGGAGGTTAAGAGTGCGGCTCCCCTGCAGGACTCGGCCCTCTTCTTACTCTTTTATTTATTTACTTACATACTTATTCATTCATTCATTCATTCATTTATGGCTGTGTTGGGTCTTCGGTGCTGCGCACGGGCTTTCTCTAGTTGCGGCGAGCCGGGGGGGCCACTCCTCGCTGCCTTGCACAGGCCTCCCACTGCAGTGGTCTCTCCCGCCACAGAGCACGGGCTCCAGGCATGCAGGCTTCAGTAGTTGTGATACGCGGGCTCAGTAGTTGTGGCTCACGGGCTCTAGAGCGCAGGCTCAGCAGCCGCAGCGCACGGGCATGTGGGATCCTCCCGGACCAGGGCTCGAACCCGTGTCCCCTGCACTGGCAGGCGGATTCCCAACCACTGCGCCACCACGGAAGTCCCTCTCCTCTTACTCTTGAGTGACAGAGACGAGGCAGTCCTCTGGGCCACCTGTCGTGGAGACTCTGGCTGAGTGTGCTCGCTGAGTGCGGCCAGGCTTCAGCATGTGCAGGGCTTTTTAGTGCAGACCTCAGCCAGTGAAACGAACTGGGCCGGCCAGGCTTTCCCTGCAGCCCTGGCATAGAAGGCTGCCTTCCACCCCGAAGCTGCTGCCTCACTGCCCGCTAGCAGCCACCTCTGTAAACTGCACGCCTGCAGTCAGAGTTCTTTCTTGAGAGTTGGTTTGTTCGTGGTTGTGTGCATTTGTTCCTACGTTCACAGAATGTCAAGCATGTTTGCCCCAGGAAGGCGCTAGGCCATGAGAGCGCAGAGGTGGGTCCCTGCCCTCCTGGGGCTCACAGTCTAAGTGCGTCACACAGACACCAGGCCACCTCTGAGTCATTTCGAAAGTGGGATCTAGGAGAGGCCCCTCTCTCACACGTTGTCAAACCCTCAGCTCCCCCTGGGACTTCACTATTTCAGGGGGCCCAGGAGGGTGGGGAGGGAGCCCAGATGGAGTCCAGCAGAAGTCTCCCGGCTGTGACCTTGTCTGTCCCTGCACGCCAGGGGACGTGCTGAGTCCATCTTAAGGGGGGCCTGCGGCCATCCCATCTGCTCCCCTCCCCCACCCCGCTCTGCATGCTCGGCCCCCTTGAGTGCCTCCTCCTCTCTCCAGCCGCTGTGTTTCTGACTCATCACCAGTGGTCACCCAAGCCTTTGGTTGCCACTTGATCGCCTCTGTTGCTCACACACCAGGTCGGCAGGGGGCCCACCCTGTGAGGAGCCTTGCTGCCGATGCCTCACGGGCCGGCCCTGGGACATCTGCCGCTCACCCGACGGCCCCCGGCCCCCGCGCCCTCTCCTCTCCTCCGCGTGATCAAGTCCTGGCTTGTCCCTCCCCACCCCCAGCCTCTTCTGGAGCAGCGCTCCTGCATGTGGCCGCTACTAACAAACTAATAGACCTGGGGAGACGGAGAGCCTGCCCTGCCCTAGACGGCGCCCCAGACTAACCCAGTCAGTCCCAGGGTGGGATCCAGGCAGGAGCCTTTTTTTTTTTTAAATTGTCCAGATGGCTCCACTCTGCAGCCAAGGTGGAGAACCGGAGCCAGCAGGCTTTTAATTGTTCTTTCATCACTTCAGCCTGCTCCGGTTTTGCCTCCTGAGCTGGCTTCTGTTTCCAGGATGGAGCCATGACCTAGGTGGTCGGTCTCAGCCCCTGGCAGCGCCCAGCCAAGGCCCTCAGCACTGGCACACCCCCTCCCCAGCCCCGTGTGCTTCGTGTCCTCCACCCCCCTCACACCCACCTCCCCACCAGCAGACCTCCCTGCCCTGGGTCTTATTCCCTACTTCCAGGGCCCAGCTGGGGAACCCGCTAAACTCAGCGGATGTAGAGTGCATGCAAGGATATTTGTGCAGCACTTTTCCTTAACTTAAAAAAAGAAAAGAACAACAGAGAGAGGGGGAATGATTTGAAAACAATTACCCAATGATAGGGGATTGATTCACTAAATCATGAATTGCAATGCAATAGAAGATTCTACAACAATCAAAATACTGATGAAGGATTTTTAGCGTCATGGCATATAATGTTTAGTGAAATAAGCAGAATGAAATACTACATATCATGTGAACTAGGCTATCTATTTATAGAAAAAAGCCCGAAGGGAAATATACCAAAATAGTAATGGCACTCGTCTGGGGGTGGCAGGATTATAGTTGACTTTGTTTGGTTGTTACCATTTTATGGCTTTTAAAAATTATGCATTGTGCACGTATTACTTTTGTAATCAGAGAAAAGTCGATTCAAAAAAATTAATTGGGGGGACATTAATGTCAGATAATGGCTTTTGGCATCAATCCAAGTGTGTAATTGGTAATTTCAATTTCAAACAACATGGAATTGGTAGAGGTGAGTCCTGGGGTGGGGTCTCAAGGGGAATCTTTTAGGAAAATAAGATTCTCTTAAAGGGACGGCTCCTGAGAGGGTCAGGCCAGTGAGCGGGCTCTAGAGAGGCCTGCCCCGAGCCTCTCTGAACTGGCTGGCCAGATGGGGCCCTTTTCAGGAGCCTCGCTCTGGCGCTGGGTGCTGACTGGCTCCTTGGCCTCGGAGCACCACTGATACTTTTCTTGTGCTGTCTCTTCAGAGACTTAACCTTTGGTTACAGTTGCTTTGCCCTGATAAAATGAGTTCATGTTGAGTAATTATTCATTCACCAGGTGCTGAAATAAAGTCGTGTAATATAATCCCAGGTGTAATGTAATGGTTTGTCCTGACCAGTGACTTGTGCTTGGTTTTGCATACTTCCACTAAAGCAAGTAGTTTGCAGACAACACCTGACTGTTCATTAATAGAATAAAGCTGTCACACGGCCAGACCGTCTAGGATAACCCTCAACAAAAGAGCTCTCCCCAAAATAAGGAGGGAAGAAAAACACACATCATTTTTCTCTTTTCTGTCCTGAACCAGCATGTTTGCAATTATGGCAGTTTAAGATGTTTTCAGTTGCAAATAAAGAATATCGGACTAAAATTAGCTGAAATAACAGGGGGCTATTCACTTCACACGGTGAGAAGCCTGGTCACTTGGTCATTCAGGGTGGGTGAGTGGCTCATTGGGGCGGTCAGTCACCCAAGCTCTTTCCATTTGTTTTGCTCTGCTATCCTCAAGATCTCCAAGAGCATCCATCTCATGTGTTAGTCATTTGCACAATGGCAGGAAAAAGGCTGAAAACTACTGCCGCAAGAAGTAACAGGAAGAAGCTAGAAACATGCCAGATACACAGGTGGCGGCTAGTGGTGGAGCTGGGAGTTGAACCCAGACAGCCTAGCTCAGAATTCATGCCTGTCTTAGTCTGCCAGGCCTGTCATAGCAGAACTTAAACAGCAGACATGTTATTTCCTACAGTCCTGGAGGCTGTGAAGGCCAAGTTCAAGGCACCAGCAGATGCTGTGTCTGTTGAGGGCCCTCTTCCGGGTTCACAGGCACTGTCTCCTTACTGTGTCCTCAGATGGTGGAGGAGGTGAGGGGGCACTAGCCTCTTTCTCTTGTTATAAGGACACTAAACCTATCCACAGCTCCAGGCATCCTATTCTTACACAACAGCTTCCCGAGCAGGAGGGAAGAGGAAGGAGCAACACAAATGACCTTCGCCTCACTTGCCTCTCTCTAGACAGAGAGGAAATCTCTTTCCCAGTGGCTCTCAGTAGACTTCCTTTTATTTCTCAGTGGTCCAAATTGGGCTACATGGCTACCTCTAAACCAATCACAGGCAAAGAGGAACAGGATTGCCATCACTGGCTTAGACCAGACGTGCCTCTGCTGGGCACATTGTCCTGAAACAAAACCGGGGCTCTGTTAGGAGGGAGAATGGGAACGCTTTGGGAAGGCAGCGCCTGGCATGGCGAATGAAGCAGTCTCCCTGTCAGGAAGAGATGGCGTGTCCCCATTCACCAGCAGTAATGAGTCTCAGGGTCTGCCCCTATCTGCCAGCCATCCCTCTGCGCGTCATACACAGATCTACACTTGGTCTGTAAATCCCCAGGACTCTGTCGGACCAGGTGACTCCCTTGGCCTGATCGTTTGTTGAAGGAGGTGGCAAAGTGAAGACAAAGGCCTTCCTCCTGGACACATGCCAGGTGCAGTGACGATCTGGCTGAAAGATGCCCCGTTCATCTGCCAGTCACAGAGATGGCAGCTCTCTGAGGACAGGCTCGCTTCTGCCATGCTCACTGGGGTAGCCTTAGTATCTAGCTCTGTGTGTGGCACAGAGTAGTTGCTCAGTCATAATGGAGTGAGTGAGTGAGTGAGCAGACTGATGACTGAAGAAGATACTGTCTCCATTGAGCAATGCTTCTGGAAACAGAATGGTCCGGGGCTCTGTGAGTCATCTGGAGAAACAGAAGCTTGCTCTCCATCTCCAGGGGGTTAAGAATCTAATGGTAGGGTGATGGTCAGAGTACTGCGGTACAGCCAGGGAAGGAGGCTGCCCTCTCTTGTCTTCTGGAATCAACAACCAGCATTCACTTGCGCAAGGATACTGTACCTTGAGATAACTGCTTATAGTATTGTGACTGCAAGAATGTTTTATCTACCAAAATGGACTTGGATTTGTGGAAGAAAGAGGATTCCTCCTTTGCGCATCTTTCTGTAGCTTTTAAAGATTTATGAATATAGCTGTTGAAGGGGGAAAGAAGAATCACGTTCCTCTTTCCTCCATAATAGCTTGTCAGACAGAGGAGGAGGTGATTTCTTTCATTCAGTTTGAATCACGTTGATGGGATAACCAAAGGATGTAAACAGCCTTCATAAATGATGAAGCGTAGTCCAGACCTAAAGGATGATTATTAAGGAAAAGAGGTGCTTATGGCATAAGAACCCTCCCTTACTCCTGTTGATGCTCTTTAAAAAAATCTGTTTTACTTTTGTTTTAGACCTAGAAGGGTTTGATTCCGTGGTGTCATCTACTGAGAAACTCAGTCACCCAACCACAAGCAGACCGAAAGCCACGGGGAGGAGGCCTCCGTCCCAGTCCCTGACGTCCGTAAGTGCCTCCTCGCTTGCCGACAGCTGGAAGGCAGGAGAGATCAGGGACTCTAGCTACGGACTGTTCTGCAAGCAGCTGATTCGAGGACACGCTGGGAGAGGGCGGTCATGAGATACGCTGCTGACCAGAAGTGATTTGAGAGTCTTCTGGAATCAAGCAGTGTTTCTTTCTTTTTGTTCTCTGTGTATCTGCCAGCGAGGTGGGGAACCCCTAGTCCCACTTTCCTTCTCTCTCCTTCCAGACGGATTCTAGTTTAAACCCGAAATGAAATTGGTAAGAACAAAATGGCATGTTTTCTGCTGGGAAAGGAGAGCAAGGCTGGTTTGGTCTGTGAACAAAAGAGAGCTTTACTTAAAAAAAAAAAAAAAAAAAAAAAAAAAAAAAAAAAAAAAAAAA
>NW_006797379.1:1990781-1997880 GCF_000442215.2 Lipotes vexillifer
AAAAAAAAAAAAAAAAAAAAAAAAAAAAAAAAAGCAAAAGAAAGGGGTCTGCCGCTATACAGCACTTGGCAGTGGCCCAGGCTTTTTCTCTCAAAGCCCCGTCCTTGGCATTCCTCCACGGAACCCCGCACAGACCTTTAGGAGATGGGTTTTAAACATACGAGGCACCTGGTCGTGCAGGAGACAACAGTCAGAACGCTCCGGATAACCCATAGAAGTTTTTGTTTGGGTCATTTTGAATAACTTTGTTTCTTGTTAGAAAACCTGTAACACATTTTTTGTACCAAATTTGAAGCAGGAAATGCATAAAGAAGAAAGTAATAGAAGTAAGTAAGTAATCCTGCTCCCCCAAGCTAAGGACTGTTAACCTCTTGCTGTATATCCTTTATTTCTTCAAAAATGGGATCACACACAACACGTAGCTTTAGAAGTTGCATTTCCCCCTTACATTATACACCTTTCCCCTGTCATTACACATCCTTCCGTCACGTCACAGTGAATGGCTGGCTGCCTAGAGTTCTAGCCTGGGAATATATGAGCGTTTATCTAGCCAGTGCGCCGTCACTGGACATCTATGTTGTTTCCATTCATCATAAACACCGAAGTGAATGTCATTGTAGCAAAATCTTGGTGCTTCTGCAAGCAGTGTATGTGTGTGTGTATATCTCTGTCTGTCTATCTGTTTATCTCTATATATCAGATTGCCTTGTCCTTGCTGGGAATGCAGGACTAAGGCCATTGGACCTTCACCCAGATGCCAGGAAATTAACCTTTTTCAGGTTTCCCAGGACACTTTTTACTAACTCTACCTAAGGGGTCATCATTTAGAAGAGAAAGAATGCCACTTCCTTTGAACGTCTTCTCTCATATCCACTGGGTCTGGAAGTGTGGTTTGAGTCATCCTATTTTTCCTCTTTGTAGGAAACATATCTGTGTATTGCCATCTTTGGGGGAGAAAGACTTGAAACAGTGGCTTACTTTTTCACTCTTATATAGAGTACTGTGTCAATACCACCTTCTTTCCCCTTTCCCTCTCACCTCTCCACACCCTCCCAAACACCTCATAAACACACAGCCTATTTAATTGCTTCTTAGTATCTCTGTATTTAAATTTTTAATCCTACCTCCCATATCTTCTCTATAAATCCTTCATCATTTTTGTTTCGCCTCCAAATCCTTCCTAACTTTTCAAGATCTAGAGGGCCTTGAGGCATCAGAATTAAGTACAGAGAAATTTGAATTACCACCCCCCCCATCCCACCCTTGGTCCCTACATCCCATGTCTGAGAGTTTGTATATATTTGGGGGAGACCTGGTAAAGGCATCTCGTCTTCTCTGCACTTTTAGATTACACACTGATTCATTCACTCATTCAACAGATACTGATGGGCATCTCCTATAGGCTAAGCTCTGTGCCAGGTACCAAGGCTGCAACTGGGAATAAGAGGTACATGGTTCCTGACCACAGGAAGCTTATGGCAATGGTGGCTCAAAGTTTGACGTTTGATATGGAACAATTTTACTCGTGGACTTAAACCAGCAGGATACATTTGTGCTTTAAAGAAGTGTAATTACTGTACTCGCTTCCCTTCGTTCCTATCCATCCCCATATGGGTATGTACATTGAATTCATGTTTACTCTTTTTCCTGTTAGCACCTGTAGGTTTTTCATAGCAAAATGGGATTGGTGGATATGGACATATTCCTAAAAGGCCATTGGAGGGAATGATCGAGGAAATACATTAGTCAGGACTCCCCATCCTGGGGCCTCTCCACCTAGTTTGAGCTGTTTATGTTTATCAAATTCAAAGAGCAAGCTTCGATTGGCAGCTCATGGATCATAGGTTATGTAGGAGGAAACTGCCTTTGGAATAAAATCTCAAAATGAAAGGATACAGGCATTGTAAGGTAGTTAAGCTTAGATTAAAAGAAAGCTTGGTTGGAGGCGGGTGTTATTCTAGGTAATTGGATTTTCAGATTAAATGAAGATTAACAAACAAGACCTTTTCATTTTAAAACATTGCTTTAAAATTCCCTACATGTATTGCTTAGTAAGTAAGCAGAAGAAAACAAACAGTATTTGTAACTGTGATTTTTTTCTATAATGGTGCCAAGCAGTGATTCTAAATATGATTATTTTCCCACCACAGGGATAGAAGGCATAGAGGTAAGGCTGAATATGAGCTCACCTAAAGATATCTCTGGAAGATTCTTCGTTTAAAAAGATTCCTTGCCACAGGAACTCTTATTTTCCTCTGCTTTGTCCTAAAATAGGAAAATTCTAGTACAGTAATCATTTTTGACCAAGTGATTCCAGTGAATTGGTTTACATTCATCCAGCTTTTGATCTTCACAGCGAGGGAGAAAGAGTAGGAGGGTTATCCCCATATTTTACCAAGAGACGCTGCCATTCTGTAAGTACACCTTAGCAAAGATGGAATCCAAAATGGATAACGATTGTCCACAGCAATGAGGGCAGCGTTTTAGCAGCAGGCACCAAATTAGACGTGAGCTTGCTGTGCTGGCAGGCAGGGCTGTTCTCTGGGGCTGCAGAATCGCTGGTCACTGATCCGCAGGGGTAGTGATCCTTTGCCCCCGGAAATGGTCTCCTCTCAGACAAGTCCTTTTAGACACTTCACTATGCAGTAGACCTGGTGGTTCTGGAAAAGGATCAGGAGGGAATGGAGGAGAGGCAGGTTAGAGGCAGCTTCCTCTCCACCTGTGTGTCCTTCCCCACTGGCCTATCAACCGTGTGAGAGCAGGGACCATGTCTGGCATGTCACTGTTAAGTTCAGTACCAAGCTGAGTGCTTGGCACACGGCAGCAAATGTTTACAAAAAAGAGAGAGGCTCTGAGCAGGAAAAGATGGATGACAGATGCTCACATGGATGAAGTGACCAACGGGCATCAGTGGAAAGATCCCATAGAAAGAAAGATCCCTGGTCTAGGAAATCTTAGTCCCAGTTCTGCCACTCTCTCTAGCACACAGATAATAGCACACTTTCTGCCTCGTGGTTATAATGAGGAGACAGACAAAATAGAAGTGTCAGTGCTTTGAAAGGCACACTGCATTATGTTAACAAAAGCTATGTCAGCTAAGGTGTAATTCTGACAAGAGCATTTTCTTTTGGCTTTATCCAGTCTTCCCTTTCAAGCCCTGATATCTTTGACTCCCCAAGTCCTGAAGAAGATAAAGAAGAACACGTTTCACTTGCACACAGAGGAGTGGACGCGTCAAAGAAAACTTCAAAGACTGTTACCATATCCCAAGTGAGTGGCCAGCCGTGGCGAGGGTGTCCTGACAGCACGGGATCCCTGCCTTTACGTGTATGCTCTGATGATGAGTTATAAACCAAACAAGGATAAACAGATGTCTTAGTCATGTGGGGCTGCTGAAACAAAGCGCCATAGATTGGGTGACTTGTAAACAATAGAAATTTATTTCTCACATTTCTGGTGGCTGGACGCCCAAGATCAGGGTGCCAGCATGGTCAGGTTCTGATGAGGGATCTCTTGAGGGTTGTAGACTGCCAACTTCTCATTGTGTCCTCACATGGAGGAAATAGGGTGAGAGAGCTCTCTGGGGTCCCTTTTAGAAGGGCACTAACCCCGTTCATGAGAGCTCCACCCTCATGACCTAATCACCTTCCAAAGGTTCTATCTCCCAATACCGTCACAGCGGGGGTTAGGATTTTCACATATGAATTTTGGAAGGACACAAACATTCAGTCCATTGCAACAGGCAGCACAAGTTTTTGTCATTCTTTGGTGACAGTGACTTTGGTAATCAAAATCCCTAAGGAATGTGACAGTCTCCAAAACTGGGCAGAATCCCATGTTTTCTCTTGTGATTTGATCTCCTCTTCATACCATCAACCACACACACACACACACACACACACACACACACAATGCCCTCGCACACCACCACCACCACCACCACCACCATCGCAAGAACCAAAACAACTTTAAAAACCTAGAGGTGTCTAGAAAGACTACATTAAATATATTCAATGCTGTGCCCTCTGCCCACAGATTGTGACTTTTATGTTCAGAACTGGTGGTGCCACAAATTATGGTTGGCAGTTCATGAATTTGAATAACTAATGGGATTTCTTAAAGAAAAGCTCATTTGGATTCATTTATTAGGATAAATTTATAGTCATTTTAATGTTTAAAATGTTTAAAAACATTAATTTCATTGCACGCCCAGGGGATGGTATAGCTCTTTTATTACTGACTTGTGAGGAACAAAGAACACATTGTTTAGCAACTGCATGTGGCTTCTGAAGGGTACCCTGTACAAGTTCTGTTCGTCCTATGATTGTGAAGTAAGATTTTAAAATTCCATTTTCTCATGCTAAGAGAACCCAATCAATTGGAATTATTTTCTGTAAACATTAGCAGCTGCCTTCTGTCTAAAAGCAGAAAATGGAAGTCATTTTTAAAGCACTCGAAGCACGAATTAACACAAAGAAATCAAAGGTGATGTGGAATTTTCTTCTGATAGGTTTAAGAATTTATATGTATAGCTTTTCTTAAAAATCTGATAGAGTCAGCAAAAATATGATCCTATAAAACAGATCGATTGTAATTATTCACAAAACTGAAGCAGTCTTCCTTTATAAAAGGCTTCCATTTACAGAAATTGGATTTAGATCCGTTTTTTCTGGTGACCATAGGAATGCCTATAGTTGCAGCCTCTCCGACGTCCCTAGGGTGTCTCTATAGTGACATCTACTGGTGGGCAGTGGCTCATCACGTTTCTGAGTTGCACTGTTGTATCCCATTAGCCTATTTCACTTGCCTGGAGTTGTCATGTCTTGTTGTTTATTGCTTCTAGAAATTCCACCTGAACTAATTTGATCAGGGCATTTGGTGGCCTATACTCTGTGAGGGCTTATAACGAGTGCTTGTTAGCCGAAATGGGACGGGAGAGCGAGTCACGTAGGAAATGCCAAAAGAAGCGTTGATTGAAAAAGTGCCTGGAAGTCAGTCAGTGTGAGGACATCGGTGGGCTGAGGGAGGTGCGTGAGAATGTAAGGTGGGAAATGGGGAAAAGTATGAACCCAGGAATAGAAAAGACGCGAAGGAAATCAGGTCAGGAGAGCATGAATCTTCAGACTCAGGCAGCCACGGTCACGGTACCGGACTTGAGGGTCCAGCTGATGGGGAGGGAATTGAATCTCAGTTCTGCCGCTTAGGAGCTGTGAGACTTGGGGAATTTCTCAGCCACATCCCTAAGCCTCAGTTTCCTGCTCCGTCAAGCTGTGTGCCAACTAATCCTCATTTCAGTTGTCCAGCCAGCGTCCGGCATATAACCAGCGCTCCGTAAATGTCAGTCCCTCGCCCCTCTGACTATGACTCCTGCTAACAGTAAGCACAGGATGGTGGATTGCTCTCCCTGGCAGCAGAAAGTGATTTTCCTCAATGATAAGTTGGCAGAGAAAAGGCGAGCAGAAAGGCTGGGAATGATGGCCCATCTGCTTCTGGCTGACTCTGCCCAGTTCTCCCTGTAGCACAGCCTGAATCCAGACTCTGCCTCCTCACTGTGCCAACCCAGCCTTGTCTTGGCTCCCGGCCTGGGCGCCGGCAGCCTCAGCTCCCTCCCCTCCCCCGCTTCACCCCCCAATGTCCCGTCTACTACCTGCCCCCATCCTCCACACCCCACCTGGGATCTCACCTCCCCTTGCAGCTGCTGCCTCGCCTAGGCCTGCTGTGTGCCCCTGTTCCCCCCGACCCGTGACCGTCGTGTTCCCTGTGCCCTCCAGGCCCCCTCAGGGCACTTCTCCATCAGGCCTCCCCTGCCTGCCTCCTCCATCTTCAGCCTTGGCTCTTACCCTCAAGATACCTCCCAGCTCAGGGTCTCACCCGTCTTTGAAAGCAAACAAAACCCTTCCTTGATCCTGCCTCCTCCTGAGGCTTCTCCACGAACACTCTCTCCCTTTCTCCCATCTTCTTTCCTCAGCCGAGTGTTTGCAAAGAGAGTTCTAAACTTGCAGGCCACGCCCCTCATGTCCCATGCAGGCGCTCACCTGCCTTGATCAGATTTCAGTCTCCCTTGGCTCCACCAAATGGGCTCCCCCCTAATTCTCGTCTCAGCATCCTCTGGAAACTCCTCCAGGAGACTTCCATGACCCAGACCCTCTCCTGGTCTGGCTCCATCCCCTCTCAGCACTTTGTCCCAGTCCCCAAGGGCTCTCCCCTCTCCCTCCACCTCTTCAACTTGGGGCGTCCGCAGGTTCCATCATTGCGCCTCTTCTCATTCTTGGTCATCCACCCCCATGGCTTGCACTTCCTCTGGTGATTTCTCTGGCCCAACTCACTTTTTCAGTCATTGGCTCTGCCCATTGACCTTCCCCCCTTGGCCGTCCCTCAGGCTCCTAAAATTCCGTGTGTCCAAAACTGAGATCACTGTTTGGGCGTTCAGTCTGTTCTTCCTCCCATGAAAGGGTCAACCTTAACGCCCCCTTCCTCCATCCCCACCCATGGCCCTTGATCCATACTTCCTCCTCACCCACTATGGCCTGTCCAGGACCATATCCTCCTGGCCTTGGGGTGTCTGCTCTGGGAGGGCAGGGACTGCGTCTCTTGGTTGGATGAGCCTGCCATTGCCGCATCTCTCAAAGCTGTCTTCTCTCTATCCTCTTGGCCGCTGCCTGAGTCAAACCCTCACCATTTTTAGCTTTCACTGTATGAGAGTCTCCTAGCAATTGTCTAGACCTTCAGACCCACCAGCCCTTCAGCCTTTCTGCAGCCACAGTGATCTTGAGCTCAGCAGGCAATCTTTTTAACCCTTTCCGTAAGCCTCCTGTGTGCGCCCTACCTCCCTCTTGCCCCCCCTGACATTCTGGCTTCCCGTGAATGCAGTTCACTCTCGGGTCTCCAGGCCTCCGCTAGCGCGTTCCCTCCTCTAGAACTTCCCCCGCCCCCCACTTACTCTTGTCTGACCTCCTCCTCCAGGATGAGGCTGTCGGCTCCTGCCTGGTGCCCTCCCTCTGGGATGCTTGGTCCCTTCTGTATATTCTGTATATATATTCTGTATATACTTCTGCGGCGCTGTGTGCTTCCCTCCCTGCATGCACGCCCCCCCCCCCCC
>NW_006797379.1:1998098-2017186 GCF_000442215.2 Lipotes vexillifer
CACCCCCCCCCCCCCCCGCATCTACAGTGTGTTGGTTGGTCTGTCTGTCTGCACCTCACTGGGTTCTAAGCTCCTTGAGGGCCAAGAAAATGTTTTGCTCACTTCAGGGTTTGCAGAGCCTAGCGGGTACATGGGCCTCTGGATGTGTACATTAAACCGGTCAGGAACTACCTGTTCAGAAAGGTGGTCAAATTTAAAATTCATAAGGGGATGCCTGCACCAAGTAGGCCCTGGGGGCTTGTGGATGAAGGAATGAGTGAGTGAGTGGAGTATACGGAGGGCTGCGGGGACAGTGATGTAGATAGCGGGTTTTAGTAAACAGGATGGGGAGGTGCAGCACACAAATCCCTAGCCTGAATCCTCTCTGTCCTCACTCATCACAGGTGTCCGACAACAAAGCCTCGCTGCCGCCCAAGCCGGGGACCATGGCTGCGGGCAGTGGCGGGCCGGCCCCTCTGTCCTCAGCAGCATCCTCTCCCCTGTCGTCCTCTTTGGGAGCAGTTGGACACAGAGCCAACTCCCCGTCTCTGTTCGGCGCGGAAGGAAAACCAAAGATGGAGCCTCCAGCCAGCAGCCAGGCGGCCGTGGAGGAGCTGAGGACACAGGTCCGGGAGCTGAGGGGCATCGTCGAGACCATGAAGGACCAGCAGAAGTGAGTGTCTGCGGCCCCTTCTGTAACTGCCTCCGGGGGTTGCTTTCCACCGGCTCAGGGCCTGGTTCTGCCACCTTGGGGCCCAGCCTGTCCCTGAGGATGGGCCGCCTCCCTGGGGATGGTGGGAGCAGGGCTGGGAGTGGGGGTGTGAACCCGAGGAGCTTCATTGAGCTCAGCTCCACGTGTAAACTGGGCCAGCTGCACACGGGCTGGCGCCGGGGCATAGGGGGAGGAGTCAGCTACAAGGGACGTGCTCAGCAGGCTGCGAAAAAGAAAGATCTTCAAATCCCCAGAAGACACCACGGAAGTGGTGCATGCACCACTTCTTAATAATCCCAACAGCCAGCTTTTCTTCTAGCACCAGAAAAATTGCAATTCCTTCAGTTAGCTGCCCCATGAAGGAATTGGCTTGCGTTTAGGGGTACAATGTATGCAAAAGATGCAGGGACTCTTTAAACCTGAGGCTTGACACTCATCAAGATGTTCTCACCAGGAGACTCGAGCGGCCTCTGTGCATGCCTGCACACACGCACTCCGCATCTCTGATCCTCAAGGGGCGCTTAGATGGGGAGAGGGACCTGCAAGCCAAAATAAATATCACACGCATATCACCCAGGATGCTGTGTGCAGTTAAAAAATGATGGTAAAAGGATTAGAAGTCAGGAGGCACTTATCTGAATAAACGGAGGCGCAGAGTTTAGGGATCCGTTGGCTCTTTCTGGAGGGAAGCGGGGAGGCATCTCGAGGTGTTTCCTGAGTAGGATTTCGAAAGCCGACCTAGCATTGCCAAGAGCAGAGCACCCCAGCGGAGGGCACAGCACGGGCAGGTTCATAGGCGCATGGAGCGGCCCGGCAGGTCAGTGCTTTCCTGATGCCTGGCCGCCCGGATCGGGAGGTGCCCGGGGCAGTGGCGGGCAATGGGGCCACCGACCCGCAGTCACACCTTCGGGAGGACGCCTGCAGCTGGAGGGCCCTGAAGTGTTTTGTGTATTTTGGGGAATAATTGGGTCAAACAAAGTTACTTTCTTCTCCGAAGGACTGCTCAGAGCCTTCGCTGTGCATGGGAAGATGGAGGATAACGTATGCAGTGTCTCCCAAACGTACTTAATCACGGAGTCCATTTTTTCCCTAGAACATTCTAGGACAAGGCTTCCATGGAACTCACTTTGAGTACTACGGCTCTATTCACTTCTGTTCCACTCAGGCTGGAGGTGTCATATGAATTGGGGGCCTCTTGGACTCACCCCCTGCCTGGAAAAGGCTCATCAGATAAATATGCAGAACCGCAGGATGGGACTAGAGCGGGTCTTGAGGGGCCAGCCAGGCTGCCCCTAACTCTTCCAAGTCCCCAGCTCGTATCTGACCCGGCACAGTATAGCTTTGGGTACCCAAAGGCCCCATCCGTGTCCAGGCGACAGGTGTCCCCTGCCTGGACAGTGACCCGACAGCACCAGTACATCCCAGAGCACTGGTTCTCAGCCTTCTGAACACGACGGGTCAGACACTCCTGGATCCAGGGCTTCGTCCCTTGGGGCCCTCGCTCTGAAAAGTGCCCGGAACTTTTCTGAAATGGCCTGTGCCTCAGTCTTGAGTGCAGAGTCGCCAGTGCCTTGGGGCCACTCCACCCCTTTGTTCCTCTCTCCGCTGTGAACCCGGGCATGGATGGCTGCACTTGTCCTTCCCCAGCCAACATCTTCTTGAATCAAACATCACAGTGGCCCCTCTCCAAGGCCTGCCCTTCACAGCCTTCCTCAGCTTGGCCTTCAGGCCCAGGAGCACTGGGTCCCCCCCAGTCTCCCACCTTAGCCCTTGACGTCACTTTCCTTTCAGCCTTTGGCTCAAGTCTGTACTGATTCCCCTCATCCCCAAACATGCAGTTCTCACCTCCCTGCTTCTGTCCTGGCTCTTCTCTGTCAGCTCCCCCATCTTCCTCCCTCCTCATAGACGTACCCTTTTTTACTAGTTCACGACTTAGTGACTTTCTTCGCACCTCCCTCCCCAGCTAACTCCCCAACCTGGACTGCTGGAGCATAGCGTGTGCTTGAATAAATGCAGGAAACGCAGCACAGGTGGTTAATGTCAGAGACCCCAACGTGTTGACAGCAGTGCTGGGACACTGACCTAAGTGCAGGGACCATCATGGTGCTCATCTGAAGTGAGCAAATGCTGCATAACATCTGCCTTGTTTATTGTGCTGGTTCTGCAGCGTTTGTGTTTTGATTTTCCAGTCCAGTTTATAAAAACGTGTGCGTAAAATGGAGTGTCTGATACCCTAAAATGGAGTACAGCTCTCTGACCAGAGTTAGGATGGTTGCAGTGTCCTAAGTGTAGAGCCTGAGTTTGCAAGATGATTAGTTTTGTTCTACTTACTGTTGGGAAGGGCACTGGGCTGTGTGTTCTAACTCGTGTCTACTTTCTCTATGACATGATTACCATATCGTTAGTTCAGTTCTTTTACCTCCAAGTTTTCGGGTGTTACTATTTGCACGATTTTGTGAGAATCTCTGAAAACATACCACTAACCTTTCAGTAATGTAAAACTCTGTGAAAATAAAAGAAATATATATGGAGTGGTAAAAATGTCTGCAATGAATATTATTATGTAAGTCCATGTAAAGACCAGTGATTCTGTAATAAAGGACTGGTTAGAGGGAAGATGACCGAATATGAGCCTGGATACCTGGAGTGTCGTCATTGGGCAAGTCAGGCCACCTCTCTGGGCCTCAGTTTCCCCATCTTCTTTTAGGAGGAACTTGCACTAAGGGATTTCAAAGGTCATTTCAGACCTACTATTTGATGGCTACATATTTGGGGAGCCCAGAAATAATGGCCTTTCCATCTGCCACAGGCTTTAAGCAATAGCCATGCAAAGAAAATATAATGTAATGTTCTGTCCACACTTTCTTTGTAAAAGGATCAGATGGATTTTGTAATGATGAGAGACTTCATATCTCTTGTCGGGGAAGTCTGGGCTTCTGTTTAATTTTGTCATTTGCTTTCCAGACGAGAGATTAAGCAGTTACTGTCAGAGTTGGATGAAGAGAAGAAAATCCGGCTTCGGTTGCAGGTGGGTCCCTTGGGGTCCTGTTGCCCCGTGAGAGGCTCAGTTGGGGGTGGGAGCAGAGTCCAGGCTTTATTTTGAAAATAAATGAGGGAGGAGATATGGGGATATTTGTGTATGTATAGCTGATTCACTTTGTTATAAAGCAGAAACTAACACACCATTGTAAAGCAATTATACTCCAATAAAGATGTTAAAAAAAATAAGAAGAAAAGAAATGATAGTTACTTCTCTGCCCATTTCGATGCGCTCCCTGTGAGAATTTTCTTAGAACTATATAGCCTCCCTTCACATCCTCTCCTGGGATCCAGGAAGTCTTGGGGAAGGGAAGCATTAGCAAACGTGCCCCAAGTTGGGTTTCTCATTTGGAATTTATCTGAAACATCTCCGCTGTGAGAAGTTCCCCTCAGTTTTCAGAGGCCTCATTGTCGTAACTGCCAGAGGGCGTATGGTGCCAGGGAGACCCCATTGGCGCTTCTGTCATGCCGCTATTGGGACCCCAAGGACCACAGCCGGCCACACTTGGCACTTGCTCTTTATCTCTTTACTTCTCCCCGACAGCCGTGTCAGTCCTGCAGGGCATCAGAGCTCTGTCACCCTCTCTCTAGCTTCCCTCTGATCTAACTCAGCCTTTACCAAAGGGTAGAGAGTGTATAGGAGCTGGAAATGGTAGGCTTTCAGCTCTCATGCAGTTGGTGCCCTTGGTGGTGACTGGGATCCATGGTGCTTAAAGGATAGGTAACTGCTTGTCATCACTTTGTGGGTGCTGATAGACACCCCCTTGGGCCCAACCACAGCTGCCTTCCAAACCTGCCAAGTGGTCCAGTGTGTCAGGACACCCTGCTCCACCCTCTGGCCAAGAAACTGGAATTACTGTTGTATCGTTGCTTTTGACAAATTTTGGTCACCGGTAGCCTGAGAATTCAAACGGGCGCCCTTCCCTTTCCTAGCACTTCGGGTTGGTGTGCCTGTTCTCTAGGTTTATGTCAGTTTCTGGCATCACGATCAACTCTTGATTCAGACGTCACTTCACCCATTTCCCCTTTCAAATTGTCAGGTTGATTATTTGCTTTCAATCGACCAGGTTGCTTATCTTTCCGCTTTTATCCAACCAGCCAATTCATTGTGATTTTGTTTGGCTCTTGTTTTTCCTTTATAGATGGAAGTTAATGACATAAAGAAAGCTCTTCAATCAAAATGAATACTTGATAAATGAAATGTCGCATTATTCATCCCAAGACTCAAATTTTCCACCCCAGCCAAAATAACCTTGTGCCAAAAGATGAAAAATTGCCTCAACATGTCCCTGTTTGAAAGATTAGCACAAAAGTCTTGATAGCACAACACAAATTCCATCCAAGAGGAGACTCTTCCCCATGGTATAGTCCTGGGTCTGGCACTGGTTGTGACTTAAACAGAGAAAATTGTGCTAAAGGCTTTTTTACTATGAGATCTCACGTGAAACGAAAACTCAGGCAGTTTAGTCCATAGTGGTACTATTTTGATGATATTTTCCATTAATAAAATGTAATTTTAGAGTCTTCGTTTACAAGCTTTATAATTTTATGATTTTTTTAATCGTGTTTTGCCACAGATTCCCCCAGTGTTTGTATTACACATAGTCCGGAGCGAGCATCCCATTCTTTTGCTTTAGGCGGAAAGCTGCCTCGCTCTGTGTCCCCCTCAAGGAGTCTATTACATATGCAATTTTAGGTCCAACCTGTCCCTCCTCCTGCCAGCAAACCCCACCACCCTAAGATAAATTTTAGCTTATATATGATGGTATATTTACAAAAAGAGAAAGAGAAAATCTGGTATTTGCAATGATCTGTGCCTTCTTTTTACCACCCTCTTGATTGGAGCTTTTGTGATGCAGCTACCATGATTTAAAAATCACACACACGCATTTATTTTTTTTAGTCACTTATCGAAGTCTACTAGAGGCCACTGTCTTCAAAGCTTCTCTCGCCTAACCAAAGGTCCTAAGAGGAGACAGCTGTGAAGTTGGGCGTGCTCTTTGGTACCAGCTGTGAGTTTTAAGTTCTCCTAGTTTTAGGTTGTTCATGAACTAGAAATGTCACCCCTGCTTGATTTTTCATCAGCCAAGTTAAACCCCCGCTTCCTGTCCTTTGCACCTTTTGAGTGAACGGAATATGCATTATTAAAGCAAAACTAAATAAAAGTAAAATGCAAATGAAAACAAAGGCGGGGGGGGAGTTGTATTATTTCCGGCACTAGGCTATCCACGTGTGCTGTTGTTGAAGGTGTACTCACATGATCTCATTTGCCTTGCTCTCTTGTAACCCCTTCCTCAGGTCCAAGAGAAAGGGGGGAGACGCTTGGTGAAGCGTAGCCACTGGATCTCTCTTGCATTCATGGAATTGCTTTTTCCGACCCAAGGAAACTGGTGTTTGCTTGTCCGCTTTATCTTTGTAGCCAATGAAGAGTTCGGCTTTAGACTAATGTAACTGTTTTCTCATCCTTAGCAGAAAATAAGGGGAGCATACTGTATTGCAAGGTAGTTTGGGGATTGGGGGCTGGGGGGGTGGTCCCTTCATGGCCCCTGAAGGTGTTTTATGTGTTTCTAAAAAGCTGCTTTGTCCATTTCCTGAGTTTTAGAGCGAAACTACTAAATATGAGTAGATTTGTACAACCACAAAGAATGAGAATTGATAACACTGAAGGAGTGATGCAAAAAAAAAAAAATCATCACACGTTCTTGATCATTGAAAGTATTACCAATGAAGGTCTCTGCCTCTCTCCCTTCCCCCGCCTTCCTCTTACCTACTTATTCAACCTTGTTGCCGGAGGCCGCTATTTCCTCCAGAGTATTTCCAGAGCCCTGGACATCCTGGTCTTCCACGTACGGTTCCAGGGTGACGGCACAGTTAAGGGAAGGGAGTGTGTAAAGAAAGAAGCCTCACACCCTTCACTCTCATATCTGGGCATACTGCCTTTCCAGCAGCCTTGCCCTCAGTTTGCTTGGGGCCAGGAGCGCCAAGTTTCCAAGGGCAACATAAAACATTCCTATACCCCTTGACTGTTCTAGGCATTTCTACGTTACACTTGAAGCCTTTAGAGATTTCCCACCACCAAATATAAGAATGAGGATTGGATTCTTTGGCATTTGGATTTCTCATTCACTCATCATGAAAATCCCTAATGGTATAGTTTTATATAATGTGTATACAGAGAAAGATTGTGAATAAATTAAATTGAGAGGTTGGAGTGCCCTCGTGGGGCACTGGCGACCTGAAAAATAGAGCCATTGGCTTTCTTTGTATCAGGAGAGGGAGGAGCAATTCTAGAAGGAGAAGTTGGCGTATCCAGCTTCATTACTGCCTTATGGGCTAACCAGCAAGAGGATTCTACAGTCATGGAACTGGATGAGCCACTGCCCGAACAGCCACCATCTTTACTCTTTACAAAATGGGCCTGTGAAGAATATTGAACAGCTTGCAAGTATCACTTTTGAAAAAATTCTTTTGCATTCAGCCTGGACTCGACCAGCATCTGTGGAGATTATTTTTTTGCTTCATTTTCTAAAGTTGTATTTAGAAAAGTCTTAAGTATTGTGCTTTGTAAAGAAGATGATTAAAATGAAGTTTTGTGGAAATATTTTTGTCCAAAGTTGTCATGGTCCAAGAGGAATGATATCTTGGAATTAAAGTCATTTCCCTCCATTTTCCACAATTCGGTTACTCTCAGAGAAATGTCTTAATGTCTTCAGAAGACATGGAATATAGTGCCCCCCTTCCCATCTTTCCCAAGTGAAGAGAAATAATCCAGTAAAATCTGTAGCTGTGAATTCCATTTTTAAGTTGTTCACTTTTACATTCATATTTAAGCAGAAAATTCTAGTTAGGTCTAAATTCTTTTTTCAGTGTAAAGATCATTAAATTATTATCCAAATAATTGTGTAAAGCCATTTTTATTTTTATTCTAGACAGCATACTCAAGCACATGATTTGTTTCTCCCATAAAGACAGCCTGTATCTATCATCACATGTGTGTCTTTGGTTACTAATGGCAGGCTTTTCTTTCCTTTCGTAACCAGCTCCTTGATGCGAAAACCACAGGGTGTGTAATTTATTGCTTACAGTTGCCGTGGTCTGTATAAAAATAATCCCCAGGTCCCACAAAGGTCTTTGTATTGTACCCTGAGGTCATCATGGTCTCTTTTTTTGTATTAGATTAGGTTTTAGTCCTCTAGTTATTTTAGCACAAATTAATGTCAAGATGTTTTAGCACCAAGAGGGTTTGGTAAAAAGCTTTTCTCTTTGGTTTTGTACAAACTGTAACAGAGCAACGCGTGTGTGGGTGATAGGTGCTCAGCGCGGCCGATTGCAGTGTCCAACAGAGGGAAGGCTTGGCGCTTTTGACCCAAGCCAGGGGAAGGAGATGCCGTTCCCAAAACTGGCTCTAATGAGGAAACACAATGACCTAGGCAGAGAAAGCTCTGTCCCGGCCAGAAATAAATGTCTGTCACTGGTGAAAGGACAGAGAGGGGTCATGTCTCTTAAGGCGATGACCCTTTGCTGTCATTCCTAGTTCTGTCCCTAGGGTTTCCCAACACGTGGAGCAGAAGGCAGCCTGTGAAGCCAAGGAGAATCCACGGAGCAGATGAAGATTCCTAAGAGGTAGTTTTATTTCATGCCTTTTTAAGTGACCCCAAATTGGAGTGGCTGTGAGGGCAGCCTCTCTCCATAAATGAAAGTGTGTGCTAATCGTATTTGTGAATCCAGGTTTCACAGTAAAATGGGCTATTCTTTTTTTCTTGTTGGAGCATTAGGTGATAAAAATATTTGAACCAAACAATAGAACAAGGTAACCTAGTAGGTTGTAGCTAGAATTTTCTAAGGAAAAAATAGAGGGGAAAAAAAACTGACTAAAAACGAAGAGTTGAGTTCCTGGAGAACCAGCTTCATGGGGCAGCTCTCTTTAAATGGCAACACGTTTAATTAAATTATACAGACAAACAATGTCATTTAAGTCGTGAATGCTTCCCTTCTCTCTCACCCCTGTAGAATATGACCAGTTCTCCAAGAAACCAAGATTTGTTGGCAAACTTTGAGCGCTTTGATGAGAAAGTGCCCTGGAAATGCAAAACTTCATTATTCGTTAATTTTTTTTTAAGTTTTAAAGGGTTTTCAAACCAATTTTTAAAGCTAAAAAGAAAAACCACAAAGAAGTCAATAGCATTTCCAAGGTTATTCCCCAGGAGAAAAACAGAGATGTCTTAGGAGAAAGGGAGAGGATTCTCTTCAAGCTTCCTGAGGGTTTCTTAGTTTGGGGCCTAATCTGAGAGGACCAGGAACTTGCCTGGGGCTGAAGCTCTGCTGTTGAATGCTGACAGGAGGTAGATGAACTGGGACCCTCGTATGAAACACCCACCTGCCCCCCTGCCTTGGCCCCAGGAGGCTCCCGTGAAACGTTCTTACTTGTTCTCAATCAGGGCAGTCTCCTTGGAGGAAGTGAATCTGGAATGGAGAGAGAGAGGTCTCAGAGGGAACTTCAGGCCTGGAAGGATAAACGCCCCAGTTTTAAAGGGACACATCTAGTGCTGAGAATCTGGCAGGGGGTGATGAGGAAGACAAAACAGGGAGGCCAGGCGGAGCACGAGAAGCTTCAAGGTAATGGAGGACAACACATGCTAAGGAGGGGCCTGTGGACAAGAATCCTACCAACGAATCCTCTAAGGTTTAAAGGACCAGAGTAATGACTGTAGGTTCAAATGTAGAACCCAGTCAGTCACCTTGAGTTTTGTTTTGTTTGTTTTGTTTTTTTGCGGTATGCGGGCCTCTCACTGCTGTGTCCTCTCCCGTTGCGGAGCACAGGCTCCGGATGCGCAGGCTCAGCGGCCGTGGCTCACGGGCCCAGCCGCTCCGCAGCACGTGGGGTCTTCCCGGACCGGGGCACGAACTCGTGTCCCCCGCATCGGCAGGCGGACTCTCAACCACTGCGCCACCATGGAAGCCCCACCTTGAGTATTTTTAACTAACTTACTTTTTTTCTGATTATGAAGCTATTATTATACCCCAAGTGGAAAATAGAAATGACAAAGAGAAAGGCAGATTAATATTTCCACATGTCCACCACAGGGACCTGGTAGGATTGTACCCTCTGGCCTTGTTGTGGTTGGGCGGGGGCGGTTCCTGGCCAATATGTCTGCATGGTCTGGGCAGTGAGATTAATTTAGAGAGTAAAAAGAGATGTGAAATGCTTTGAATTTAAAAAAATAGAAAGGCAGGAATTGTCCGAATGTCATTCAGGTGCAGCCTTTAATAATTTTGGAGTCTCATAATGGAGGTCATTCTGTGTCTATGGTTTTATAGTCTGGTTTTTATACTTAGTATTATCATTTCTTTGCCATTGCTTTTTTTTTTCAAAAACATGATTTGTAATAGATGTATAATACTCTGTCTCTAGATATGCCAGAGAGCATTTAACCAGTCTTTTCTGGAACATGTATTGAGTGCTTAATGATGTGCCGGACCCCGTGATGGGTGCTGAATGCAGCGTAGACCCTGTCCTCAGGGAGCTCAAATGGGAGAAAATAGACAGGTAAGCAGGCAAGTCTTCCACAGGAAGAAAGCATGACCACAGAGGGAAGTCCAGGGGCTTTGGAACTGCAGAGCAGAAGTGCCCAAGGGAGCCTTGAGTGTGGGGAGGTCAGGGAAAGAAGGGCATTTTTGGTAAATTCCAATTTTTTTTTATGTTATAAAGCTATGATGAGCATCTTCGGGCATAAATCTATGTCCACATTTCCAATTTATCCTTAAGACAATTCCTAGAAGTGGAGTGTGAGTTACCTGAGATTTTTAGCAAGAATAGTTTTTGCCTGATGATAAACATAACTGAATTAACGTTAGTATACAAAAGTGACTAACCACCCATCCGCCACTAAAGTTGTAGTCGCCTAAACCTCCATGGGTATCAAGTCTGGGTCTCTTCCTTCTGGCTAGTCACTGCTCAAATGTCACCTCATCACAGAGGCCACATCCCTAACCCGCTAAATGCAAGAGCAGCTTTAGCCTCCATCTTCCCTCAGACTGTCCCATAGGAGAGTCTGTTTCATTCACTTACACACACACACACACACACACACACACACACACACACACACACACACACACACCCCCCATATTTACTTTTCTTTCTTACTTGTCTGTTTTCTGTCTCCTCTCCCTAGAATGAAGCCGCCGTGAGATAGTGACTTTATTTTCTTCACTGCTATGTCCCCAGCACCTAAAACATTGCCAGGTGCATACTAAGCACTTGATACATGTTTATTGACTGAATAGATGAACTGGTCATTGTGACTGATGCCAAATGGAATTTATTCTATAAATTTGAGCAGTGTAGTTTTACCTTTACTAATAAAACTCTAAGCACAAAACTGTAGCATTCTTGGGGATTCATGACATAAGAAAACAGTTATGAAGAAAGCCTTGAGGCGCTTTACTTGTACCTGAGTCTTAGCCAACACCTGGACCCAAAGGAGTGTGCTTACATCACCATGGATCTTAGAACAAATTCGCATGGTCTGTACACCATTAACTCTAAGCCTTTCATCGACTATTAGAAAACCGTGGCTACCTCTGTTTTAAGATGTAAAACATTATTTTTTACTTAGCTTCACTCTGGAGAAAGAATGAATTCAAGGGTGAGCATATTCCTGATCCTTTACTCCTGACACTTCGCTGAAGTCAGCTGAGAACCTAATCGCTGCCCCTCAGAGCTGACCATTTGCCCTCAAAGTGATGAATAAGTAGAACATGTAGATGAGCCCTAGCCTCTGAGACATGCCATGGGGTTCTTGGGGTGTGATCCCCAAGAGAGCAGGAGTAGCATCACCAACCAGGAAGCGGTAGAAATGGAAATTCTTGGGCCCTGACTTAGACCTTCTGATTTAGAAACTCTGGAGAAGGACCCAGCGATCTGTGTTTTAAGAAGTCCTCCTGATGATTCTTATGCATGCTCAAGTTTGAGGACCACTGTCTTGGGGGGATCATCTCACTCTCGACGAATTGTGTGTAGAATAACCCATAGCAATCTTTTCCGGAAATCTCTAGCTAGACTTTGGCTGCAGCAAAACAAGGTACACTATCCAGAAACTATGCCACGGTCTGTTAGGTTAAACCATATGGAATTGACATTTGTAGGTCAAATATGGTTGAATAGGGCTTCCAGTTTCAGCTCGGAGACTCAGAGAGCTGCAGGATGTCCTTCCAGTGCTTACAACAAGAAAAAAAAGCTGGACAGACTGGAAAGTAAAAGAGAACTGAGTTTTCAGAGCAGACAGCCATTTCAAACTCTGGAGAGAGACAGGCACTTTTTTTGAGACACAGGACCTGAGCATTTGCTTACCAGGGACAGAAGCCATCAGATACTATAGAAATGGAAAAGAATATAAACCTAGAAGAATTAGAAAACTGCCTGAGGCTTAGTGTGGACTAGCTTGAGAGTATGATGCTCCTGGGGAGAGGGGTTAAACCTTTTTGCAGACATTTCCTCTAAGAACCCCTCCTGGCTCTTACAGGGAGGATCAGGGAAAATCCAGAGAAAATTCATGGTGCAAAAGCTGGAAGTGCTGGCTCAGGAATCACTGAGAATTCCAGTCAGACCCTTATCCCTTAAGGAGAAAAAGGCTTTATCCTACAGGGGGTGGACATGGTCTACGGACACCGGTGAAATGCCGTTGCAGCTGGAGGAATCAATTCCACTCAGCCTCAATGCCCACCTCACCTAAAAAGATTTAATCTTCAGGGAAAAGGGCCTCAAGGCTGTTGGTTGAGAATGCCGTTGGATACCCACTGCATCTGGGGAAAGAGAAGGAAAGCTTTATCCCTGGAGGAGGGACAGAAGCACTTTTGATGAAACTGAGGCTTAGCATATTACAGACACCTCTCCACCATGCCCCACTAGCACACTAACAAATCTCCAGGAATAACAACAGTGGGTTACAGCAGGGAGAGCTGCAAGAGATAGACTGTCTTGGGAACAGCACCAAGGGAAGACCCAAAACCAAGAGAGGGGACCAAAAAAGATCGCTAGAGGAATTCTGTGTCTCTGATGTCCATAGAGACAACAAACCTCAACACTACCACAGTATCTACTGCCTTATACAAAATGTCTGTCTTTCGACAAAAAATTACAAGGCATGCCAAAAGGCAAGAAAATTCAGTCTGAAGAGACAAAGCAATCATCGGAACCAGGCACAGACATGACACACCTATTGGAAGTATCAGAGAACGAATTTAGAATAATTATGATCACTTTGTTAAAGGCTCTAGTGAAAAAAGTAGACAACATGCAAGATCAGACAGGTAACTTCAGCAGAGACAGAAACTATAAGAAAGATTCAAATGGCTGCAGGTCAGAAACACAATAGCAGAAATGAAAAATGTCTTTGGTTAATCAGCAGATTTAAATATTTCTATTTACTTAAATAAATAGCAGGACTGACAGAGATAAAAAGAGAAGGCAGAAATCACCAAATCAAGAATGCAACAGGGAACATCATTACAGATCCTGTAGCCATTCAGAGGATAATAAGGGAATACTATGAACAAGTTTATGATCATAAATTCAACATATTAGAAGAAATGGACCAATTTCTCAAAATTCAACCAAAATAAAATAGACACTCGTAACAATCCTATAACCTTTGGGAAAAAATGAACTTGTACTTCTGAAGCTCTGAAAAAGAAATATCCAGTTCAAAATGGTTTCACTGGAGAATTCTATCAAATATTTAAAGAAGTTTTTTTTTCCCCTCTGTGGATCTTTTTTTTTTTCTTAACATCTTTATTGGAGTATAACTGCTTTACAGTGGTGTGTTAATTTCTGCTGTATAACAAAGTGAATCAGCTATGCATATGCAGATATCCCCATATCCCCTCCCTCTTGTGTCACCCTCCCAACCTCCCTATCCCACCCTTCTAGGTGGTCACAAAGCACGAAGCTGATCTCCCTGTGCTATGCGGCTGCTTCCCACTAGCTAGCTATTTTACATTTGGTGGTGTATATATGCCCATGCCACTCTCTCACCGTGCCCCAGCTTACCCTTCCCCCTCCCCGTGTCCTCAAGTCCATTCTCTACATCTGAGTCTTTATTCCTGTCCTGACCCTAGGTTCTTCAGAACCTTCTTTTTTTTTTTTCTTTAGATTCCATATATATGTGTTAGCATACTGTGTTTGTTTCTCTCTTTCTGACTTACTTCACTCTGTATGACAGACTCTAGGTCCATCCACCTCACTACAGATAACTCAATTTTGCTTCTTTTTATGGCTGAGTAATATTCCATTGTATATATGTGCCATATCTTCTTTATCCATTCATCTGTCGATGGACACTTAGGTTGCTTCCATGTCCTGGCTATTGTAAATAGTGCTGCAGTGAACATTGCGGTACTTGACTCTTTTTGAATTATGGTTTTCTCAGGGTATATGCCCAGTAGTGGGATTGCAGTGATTTATGTCATAGAGTGTTCTGCCTATGTTTTCCTCTGAGAGTTTTATAGTGTCTGGCCTTACATTTAGGTCTTTAGTCCATTTTGAGTTTACTTTTGTGCATGGTGTTAGGAAGTGTTCTAATTTCATTCTTTTACATGTAGCTGTCCAGTTTTCCCAGCACCACTTATTGAAGAGGCTGTCTTCTCTCCATTGTATATCCTTGCCTCCTTTATCAAAGATAAGGTGACCATATGTGCGTGGGTTTATCTCTGGGCTTTCTATCCCGTTCCTTTGATCTATATTTCTGTCTTTGTGCCAGTACCATACTGTCTTGATTACCGTAGTTCTGCAGTATAGCCTGAAATCAGGGAGCCAGATTCCTCCAGCTCCGTTTTTCTTTCTCAAGATTGCTTTGGCTATTCGGGGTCTTTTGTGTTTCCATACAAATTGTGATATTTTTTGTTCTAGTTCTGTGAAAAATGCCAGTGGTAGTTTGATAGGGATTGCATTGAATCTGTAGATTGCTTTGGATAGTAGAGTCATTTTCACAATGTGGATTCTTCCAATCCAAGAACATGGTATATCTCTCCATCTGTTTGTATCATCTTTAATTTCTTTCATCAGTGTCTTATGGTTTTCTGCATACAGGTCTTTTGTCTCCTTAGGTAGGTTTATTCCTAGATATTTTATTCTTTTTGTTGCGGTGATAACTGGGAGTGTTTCCTTAATTTCTCTTTCATATTTTTCATCCTTAGTGTATAGGAATGCAAGAGATTTCTGTGCATTAATTTTGTATCCTACTACGTTACCAAATCCCTTGATTAGCTCTAGTAGTTTTCTGGTAGCATCTTTAGGATTCTCTATGTATAGTATCATGTCATCGGCAAACAAACAGTGACAGTTTTAATTCTTTTCTGATTTGGATTCCTTTTATTTCTTCTTCTTCTCCGATTGCTGTGGCCAAAACTTCCAAAACTATGTTGAATAAGAGTGATGAGAGTGGGCAACCTTGTCTTGTTCCTGATCTTAGTGGAAATGCTTTCAGTTTTTCACCATTGAGGATGATGTTGGCTGTGGATTTGTCATATATGGCCTTTATTATGTTGAGGTAAGCTCCCTCTATGCCTACTTTCTGGAGGGTGTTTTTCATAAATGGGTGTTGAATTTTCTCAAAAGCTGTTTCTGCATCTATTCAGATGATCATATGGTTTTTCTCCTTCAGTTTGTTAATATGGTGTATCACGTTGATTGATTTGCGTATATTGAAGAATCCTTGCATTCCTGGGATAAACCCCACTTGATCATGGTGTATGATCCTTTTAATGTGCCGTTGGATTCTGTTTGCTAATATTTTGTTGAGGATTTTTGCATCTGTGTTCATCAGTGATATTGGCCTGTAGTTTTCTTTCTTTGTGACATCTTTGTCTGGTTTTGGTATCAGGGTGATGGTGGCCTCGTAGGATGAGTTTGGAGGTGTTCCTCCCTCTGCTATATTTTGAAAGAGTTTGAGAAGGATAGGTGTTAGCTTTTCTCTAAATGGTTCATGGAACTCGCCTGTGAAGCCATTGGGTCCTGGGCTCTTGTATGTTGGAAGATTGTAAATCACAGTTTCAATTTCAGTGCTTGTGATTGGTCTGTTTATATTTTCTATTTCTTCCTGGTTCAGTCTCAGAAGGTTGTGCATGTCTAAGAATTTGTCCATTTCTTCCAGGTTGTCCATTTCATTGGCATAGAGTTGCTTGTAGTAATCTCTCATGATCCTTTGTATTTCTGCAGTGTCCGTAGTTACTTCTCCTTTTTCATTTCTAACTCTATTGATTTGAGTCTTCACCCTTTTTTTCTTGATGAGTCTGGCTAACGGTTTATCAACTTTGTTTATCTGCTCAAAGAACCAGCTTTTAGTTTTATTGATCTTTGCTATCGTTTCCTTCATTTCTTTTTCATTTATTTCTGTTCTGATTTTTGTGATTTCTTTCCTTCTGCTAACTTTCAGGTTATTTTGTTCTTCTTTCTCTATTTGCTTTAGGTGGAAGGTTAGGTTGTTTATTTGAGATGTTTCTAGTATCTTGAGGTAGGATTGTATTGCTATAAACTTCCCTCTTAGAACTGCTTTTGCTGCCTCCCATAGGTTTTGGGTCATCGTGTTTTCATTGTCATTTGTTTCTAGGCACTTTTTGATTTCCTCTTTGACTCCTTCAGTGATCTCTTGGTTATTTAGTAGCGTATTGTTTAGCCTCCATGTGTTTGTATCTTTTACAGTTTTTTTCCCCGTAACTGATATCTAGTCTCATAGCACTGTGGTCAGAAAAGATACTTCATACAATTTCAATTTTCTTAAATTTACCAAGGCTTGATTTGTGACCCAAGATATGGTCTATCCTGGAGAATGTTGCATGAGCACTTGAGAAGAAAGTGTATTCTGTTGTTTTTGGATGGAATGTCCTATAAATATCAGTTAAAGTCCATCTTGTTTAATGTGTGATTTAAAGCTTGTGTTTCCTTATTTATTTCCATTTTGGGTGATCTGTCCATTGGTGAAAGTGGGGTGTTTAAGTCCATTACTATGATTGTGTTCCTGTTGATTTCCCCTTTTATGGCTGTTAGCATTTACCTTGTGTATTGAGGTGCTCCTATGTTGGGGGCATCAATATTTACAATTGTTATATCTTCTTCTTGGATCGATCCCTTGATCATTATGTAGTGTCCTTCTTTGTCTCTTCTGATAGGCTTTATTTTAAAGTCTATTTTGTCTGATATGAGAATTGCTACTCCAGCTTTCTTTTGTCTTCCATTTGCATGGAATATCTTTTTCCATCCCCTCACTTTCAGTCTGTATGTGTCCCTAGGTCTGAAGTGGGTCTCTTGTAGACAGCATATATACGGGTCTTGTTTTTGTATCCATTCAGCCAGTCTGTGTCTTTTGGTTAGAGCATTTAATCCATTTACATTTAAGGTAATTGTCGATATGTATGTTCCTATGACCATTTTTTAAATTGTTTTGGGTTTGTTTTTGTGGGTCTTTTCCTTCTCTTGTGTTTCCTGCCTAGAGACGTTCCTTTAGCATTTGTTGTAAAGCTGGTTTGGTGGTGCTGAATTCTCTTAACTTTCCTTGTCTCTAAAGGTTTTAATTTCTCCATTGAATCTGAATGACATCCTTGCTGGGTAGAGTAATCTTGGTTGTAGGTTTTTCCTTTTCATCACTTTAAGTGTGCTGCCACTCCCTTCTGGCTTGCACAGTTTCCACTGAAAGATCAGCTTTTAACCTTATGGAGATTCCCTTGTATGTTATTTGTTGCTTTTCCCTTGCTGCTTTTAATATTTTTTCTTTGTATTTAATTATTGATAGTTTTATATAATATGTGTTTTGGCGTGTTTCTCCTTGGATTTATCCTGTATGGGCCTCTCTGTGCTTCCTGGACTTGATTGACTATTTCCTTTCCCGTGTTAGGGAAATTTTCATCTATAATCTCTTCAAATATTTTCTCAGTCCCTTTCTTTTCTCTTCTTCTTCTGGAACCCCTATAATTCGAATGTTGGTGCGTTTAATGTTGTCCCAGAGGTCTCTGAGACTGTCCTCAGTTCTTTTCATTCTTTTTTGTTTATTCTGCTCTGCAGTAGTTATTTCCACATTTTATCTTCCAGGTCACTTATCCATCCTTCTGCCTCAGTTGTTCTGCTATTGATCCCTTCTAGAGAATTTTTCATTTCATTTATTGTGTTGTTCCTCATTGTTTGCTTAGTCTTTAGTTCTTCTAGTTCCTTGTTAAACGTTTGTTGTATTTTCTCCATTCTATTTCCAAGATTTTCGATCATCTTTACTATCATTGCTCTGAATTCTTTCTCAGGTAGGCTGCCTATTTCCTCTTCATTTGTTTGGCCTGGTGGGTTTTTACCTTGCTCCTTCATCTGCTGTGTATTTCTCTGTCTTCTCATCTTGTTTAACTTACTGTGTTTGAGGTCTCCTTTTTGCAGGCTGCAGGTTCGCAGTTCCCGTTGTTTTTGGTGTCTGCCCCCAGTGGGTGAGGTTGGTTCAGTGGCTTGTGTAGGTTTCCTGGTGGAGGGCACTGGTGCCTGTGTCCTGATGGGGGGGCGGGGCTGGATCTTGTCTTTCTGCTGGGCAGGTCCGTGTCCGGTGGTGTGTTTTGGGGTGTCTGTGAACTTAGTATGATGTTAGGCAGCCTCTCTGCTAATGGGTGGGGCTGTGTTCCTGTCTTGCTAGTTGTTTGGCATACGGTGTCCAGCACTGGAGCTTGCTGGCCGTTGGGTGGAGCTGGGTCTTAGTGTTGGGACGAAGATCTCTGGGAGAGCACTTGCCAATTGATATTACGTGGGGCCGGGAGCTTTCTGGTGGTCCAATGCCCTGGACTCGGCCCTCCCACCTCGGAGGCTCAGGCCTGACAGCAGAGCGGAGCACGAAGACCCTGTCAGCCACACGGCTGATTATGGATACTGAGAAGTCCAACAATCTGTGGTCTGGGAGCTGGAGACTCAGGAAGCCAGTGGTGTAGTTCCCATCTGAGTCCAAAGGCCTCAGGAGTGCCAATGGTATAAGTCCCAGTCTCTAATATTTTCTACTGATTCAAGTGGGAATGCCAAGGTATTCTTGCTTCCAGTCTGATTCAACCTGCAGAAACAGATCAAGTTTGGGGCAACCTACTTTACAGGGCTATGGTGAATCATTCTTGATACACGCCGAGTTGGATATTGTGCATAAGTAATTTGAAGCCAAGTCATATGGAGAGTGCTTGAGGGCTCTAGGGAGTCTGGTTTGGAGAGGCGTAAACACAGGAAGGACGAGCACCTTTTAGAAGAACGCAGGGTGAGGGAGTCAAAATGGATTTTAAATGTAAAATGTAAAACTATGAAACTTTTAGAAAAAAAGAGGAGAAAATCTTTGAGCCCTAGGTCTAGGGAAAG
>NW_006797379.1:2017196-2024697 GCF_000442215.2 Lipotes vexillifer
GAAAGAGTTCTTGAACTTGAAATCAAAAGCACCATCCATAAATGGAATAACTGATAAATTGGGCCTCATCAAGATTAAAAGCCTTTATCTACGAAACCGAAACAGACTCACAGTCATAGAGAACAGGCTTGTGGTTACCAAGGGGGAGGTGGGGAGAGAGAGGATTGGATTGGGAGTTTGGGACTAGCAGATCCAAACTATTATATATAGTGTGGATAAACAGCAAGGTCCTTTTGTATAGCACGGGGAATTATACTCAGTATCCTGTAATAAACCATAATAGAGAAGAATTTTTTAAAAAGATTAAAAGCTTTTGCTCTGTCTGTTAAAGAGGATAAAAAGACAAGCTACACACTGGGAGAGAAATATTTGCAACCCCCATATCTGACAGAGAATTGCTATCTAGAATATAGAGAGAACACTCAAAACTCAACAGTAAAAAACCAAACATTCCAGTTAGAAAATGGGCACAAGATATGAACAAACGTTCACCAAAGAAGATAAACAAATGGCAGAAAAGCACATGAAAGGATGTTAAACATCATTATCTGTTGGAAAAATGCAAATTAAAACCACAGTGAGATATTACTACGCACTTATCAAAATGGCTAAAATTTTTTAAAGTGACAACACCAAATACTAGTAAGGATGTGGAGAAACTGCATCACTTGTACATTGCTGGTGGGAATGTAAAACGGTGTAGCCACTCTGGAAAACAATTTGGCAGTTTCTTTAAAAATTAAACAGGCAACTACCATATGACCTAGAATTTGCACTCCTGGGCATTTATCCCAGAGAAATGAAAACTTACGTTCACACAGAAACCTGTACATGAATGTTCATCGCAGCTTTATTCATAGTAACCCAGGTGTCCTTCAGTGGGTGCATGATTAAAGAAACTGTCGTGCATCTATACCATGGAATAGTGCTCAGCAATAATTGGAAAGCATTACTGGTGCAACAGCTTGGATGAATCCCAGGGGAATTGTGCTGGGTGAAAAAAGACAATCCTTAAAGGTTACATATTCTCTGGTTCCATTTATATAACATTCTTGAAATGACAGAATTATAGAAGTGGAGATCAGATTCGTGGTTGCCAGCAGTTACGGATGAGGGGTGAGAAGGGAGATGGGTGTGGCAGTCAAAGGGCAGCAGGAGGGATCCTTGTGGTGATGAAACTGTTCTGTATGTTGACCGTCTTAATGTCAATATCCTGATATCTTGATATCAGTATCCTTGATAGCGTACTACAGTTTGGCAAGATGTTACCATTGGGGCAAACTGGTTAAAGGGTACACCAGATCTCTGTATGATTTCTACAATCATCTCAAAATAAAGTTTAATTTTAAAAAAGTCTTTTGTACGCACAGAACAGCAATAGAGAAAAATAGGGACTCTTCCTGAGGAGAATCATCAAGGTGGTGAGTAGCCTGGGTATTGTGTCATGGAGAAATGATCGAAGGGTATGGGAGGTGGGAGAAACCTGAGGGCAGTACTTGGAAAGCTGCCATGTGGAAGAAGAATTAAATTAGGATAAATGGGTGGGGGCTTCCCTGGTGGCGCAGTGGTTAAGAATCCTCCTGCCAATGCAGGGGACACGGGTTTGAGCCCTGGTCCGGGAAGATCCCACGTGCCCCTGAGCGGCTGGGCCCGTGCGCCACAACTACTGAGCCTGCGCTCTAGAGCCTGCGAGCCACAACTACTGAGCCCGTGTGCCACAACTACTGAAGCCCGCGCGCCTAGAGCCTGTGCTCCACAACAAGAGAAGCCACCGCAATGAGAAGCCTGTGCACCACAACGAAGAGTAGCCCCCGCTCGCCGCAATTAGAGAAAGCCCGCGTGCAGCAGCGAAGACACAAATCAGCCAAAAATAAAATAAATTAATTAAATAAGTAAAATTTTTTTAAAAAGAATAAATGAGTGGTAGTTATAAGAGAAGATTTCATTTAAATATATGGAAGAACTTTCTAGAAACTAGTTGTGTTTAAAAAATGAGATGATGGGATTCTAAATATCTAGAGATTCTGGCCTTGCTGTAGCTTGAGCATGCTAGGAAGCCGTAGGGCCTTTGCACTGGCCCTTGCCCCTGCCTGCAGTGCTCTTCCTGTACATATCTGCATGGCTAACACCCTTATCTCTTTCAAGTTCTTCTTCAATGTCCATTTTAAGTCAAGTGGGGGCTTTGGTTCATGTTATCGTCATCTTCACTCCAGGCCCTAGGCTGATGAAGCAGGTATCATCTGGAATGTCACTGGCAGCAGAAAGTTGATGGCAGAGAGAAAAGAGCGCTCTGGAAGGTCTCAT
Organism: Lipotes vexillifer; assembly: GCF_000442215.2. Classification (NCBI taxonomy): domain Eukaryota; kingdom Metazoa; phylum Chordata; class Mammalia; order Artiodactyla; family Lipotidae; genus Lipotes; species Lipotes vexillifer. The sequence goes on from NW_006797379.1 coordinate 2,019,501, forward strand.
ACGAGAAACAAAATACTCATCTTCACAGTGCGGCTGGGCATTCCCAGAAAAGAGAGTTGGAATTTAGAAGAGTGTTTTGGAGAGAGATTGGTGTGCTGGTGAGTTCTTCTCTGCCAATGGGGGTGTTGGAGGGTTGCCTACTACTCACCATTAGCCTAGGGAAAGGACTCAAAGATGGCTTGCTACGTATGTTCCCAAGAAGTTTTCAGGACATGGAAGACAAGTGTGGGGTGAAGGGTATGCATTTCCCCTGGACCGGCTATGGTCCCAGCACGAGCAACCCATAAGTGGGGTTGCCTTAGCCCCTCTCCCTACACACCCGCATCTTGGAGAGGTGGCCGGCATGGCGGAAGAGGGGAGAAGCCAACACCGCTCCTCCTTTTCCTGCTGCAAGTGGGCAGCCTGGAACGGGCCTAGAGTGGAGAAGGGAGAAACGCTTTTCTTTTTAATGTTGAAACTTTTAAGTCTTCTCATCTTAAAAGAAGTTTAGACTTTTCCAGAAAATGTTGCAAAAATCATATAAGGAGCGTAACACAGGACAGAGATCTCAGAGAAAGGGGAAACAAATAGAGCCCTGCAATTTCCCAGCTTACAGGCCTGAGAGAGTTTCCAGGCCATAGAACAGAGAAAGGGAAGCCGAGGGGAGCCCAGTTATCATTCAAAGTTGAGCGTATGGAGCTGGAATGCCAACGAGGCCACGGTTTGAGTACTGGGGAGAAGGCTGCACAGAGTTCCAGAGGTGTGTAGATCGGGAATCTTCAGTAGAGTACAGACCAGCGCCTGTGTGTAAAGAAGATACTCAAGGCTGGGGAAAGAACTACCTGAACGGATTAGAGGGAACAATCCTTGGAGGTCCCACAGGGCCCAGATAGTTTCTGTTTCCACTAGCCAGAATGGAAAAACTTCATAAATCCCAAGACATTGGGTAGAATATTCAGAAAGGCATTGCCTCAGTAGTAGGGATTAATTACCCCTAGCCTAAAGGCTGCTCTGATCCCATTTAAAACAAAGGTTAAAAGGAAGCCTCAGAAGGATCAAACTATTTCCATGTAACTTAACTGTGTCCCAGAGCAAAGCTCAAGAATATTTATAGGAATACAAAAATACACAGTCCTCATTAAGGTAAAATTCACAATGTGTGGCATCTAATAAAAAATTACCCAGGCATGCAAAGAAGCAGGAAAAAAATGACCCACAATGAGGAGAAAAATCAACCAATAGGAAAAGATCCACTAATAAAACAGATAATTGTATTCATAAACAAGGATATTACGACAGTTATTATAACTCTATTCTATACCTTCAAGAAGATAGAGGGCAAATGTGAGACCAGAATGGGTAGTTGATTTAGGGGTGACATAACTGTGAGTTCAGAGATTGCATGCTCATACCTAATGACTTGGTCTTTCCATTCCTATCTATTTGTAAGTGATCGTCTTGTTTGTTCCATCATATATTCCATCTGCAACATGTCGTAGAGGGAAGTAACTTATTATTTTAACTAAATCTTATGAAGTCCACCTTTTTCTCACAATCTACTTGCTCACTCATGGTGTAAAATTAAAACATGCTATGGGGGCTTCCCTGGTGGTGCAGTGGTTAAGAATCCGCCTGCCAATGCAGGGGACACCGGCTCAAGCCCTGGTCCGGGAAGATCCACATGCCGCGGAGCAACTAAGCCCGTGCGCCACAACTACTGAGCCTGCGCTCTACAGCCCGTGAGCCACAACTACTGAACCCGTGCACCACAGCTACTGAAGCCCACGCACCTAGAGCCCGTGCTCTGCAACAAGAGAAGCCATTGCATTGAGAAGCCCACGCACCACAACAAAGAGTAGCCCCCGCTCAACGCAACTAGAGAAAGCCCGCGTGCGGCAACGAAGACCCAATGCAGCCAAAAATAAATAAAATTTTTTAAAAAACATGCTATGAGTTTCACCTATACTTCATAAACTAGTATTTTACATATAATCTATGCTTAATGCTTCTTATGAGTTTCATCCACCCTGTTTGTTTTTCTTGTACTTTATGGCAGATTACAATAATCCATGTCCATACAATGTTTATAGCATCTATACACAGGTATGTCTGTCTATAGACGTATCTATCTACTTATAACATAATGGCAGGGACTTTGGCTGTCTTGTTCACTATGATAACCTCTGCACCAAGGACAGTGCCTGACACACAATAGATGCTCAAGAAATCCTTGTTGAATTACTACATATGTTAGAGTTTTTCCAAACACATATACTATTGTGCAACCTGGTTGTTTCCCTTTTGTCACTATTTGCTTGGCCCTTGGGTACACTGTATTTTCTTAGGAGAAAAGTAATGAAATTGCCACTCAAGTGGTAACTAAAATATTTACAGTGTTTACAGTGTGAGTCAAAGAACTAACTAGTGGGACCACAACTGGTATGAATAACCGACCTAAAATAAAATGGAGGAAATGAGAAGAACACCTAGATTTAATCTTACTCTTTAGCTACAGTGCCTCTACTCTATTCTTCAATTCCCTGTGCCAGTCCAAATGACATCTCTGCACTGGGGCAAAGTGTTTTCCAGGATGTGCACTTAGTAAGGGGCAAGGCGGAGGTAAGAACAAACAATTGTTCAACTAAAAGGAAAAGACTAATCCAGCATTTTGCAATTTTCTCATCAGTGGGGCTGGGGCAGGGCAGGTAGGAAGGACATTGGGAGAAGGGACTGGGACATGTGTCAGGTGTGCGAATTACTAGAAACAATGAGAAGCTGGGCTGTGCGTGCCAACTGCGAGGAAGGCGCCTGCTAGCCAGGTTCTTTACTCAGCAGGGGTTGTGTTTAAAGAAAGATATTATTCAAGCCAGAATTCACAACTCCTGTGAGTCTCACTTAGTCAGCAGGGCCTGGTGAGAGCTGGAAGAAACATAGGAAGATTGAAGTGTGGGCAACAGCAAGACATTGGCAAGCAGTTGTGAAGTGGGCATCTCTGCCCTTCTGAAGGCTGCGCCAGTCATTGAAATAATCTCAGATGAACAGGCATATTAGGAAAATTACTATTATTATGCATTACAAGGTTACAAAGAAAATGTGTCCTTTTATAGCATCGTACTTTTTAAAAAAATCGTAGAAGTGTTGGAAGTTTTCTCTAGATTTCCTCTTCCTGATTCTGGCCTGTGTGTTTTTTCAGATTTCCTCAGATCCCATTTTCCATTCATTGGCTACAAAAGAGGTTGCACATTGATATCACTTGTGAAATTGCTAATTTCTACCAGGACAGGAATTAGGATTTCTCCAAAGATTTATGCTGGCGGTTTCTGCTTTCTTTTGGGGGTGAGGTAGAGGGATGGACTATATTATTGCTGAAACATGAAGAGAAGGCAAAGTGTTGTTTTATAAGGTAAGTCCTATCCTGCTTGTGTCAGAATGGCTTGTGATATGCTGCAAAGGACACCATCAAGAAAGTAAAAAGACAGCCCACATAAGAGGAGAAAGTATTTGCAAATCACACATCTGATAAGGGCCTTGTATCTATAATATATAAAGAGCTTTTGCAATTCAATAATAAAAAGACAGATACCCTGTTTTTAAAAGAGTAGAGGGTCTGAATGGACTTTTCTCCAAAGAAATTATGCAAATAGAGGATAAGCACACGACAAAATGCTCAACATCATTAGTCTTTTAAGAGAAACACAAATCAAAATCCCAGTGAGCTATCACTTCACTCCCACTAGGATGGCTATAATCAAGAAGACAATAACAAGTGTCGGTGAGAGTGTGGAGAAGTTGGCATGCTTGTACACTGCTGGTGGAAATTCAAAACGGTAGAGCCACATTGGAAAGCAGTGGTAGCTTCTCCAAAGCTTAAACATAAAGTTGCCATATGACCCAGAAATCCCATTCCTAGGTATACACCCAGAACAAATGAAAACCTCTATCCACACATTGTATGATTCCATTTATAGGAAATGTCCAGAACAGCCAAATCTATAGAGACAGAAAGTAGATTGGTGGTTGCCTGGGGCTGAGGGGTGTTGTGGGAGGTGGAGAGAGACTGTTATTGATGGGTACTGGGGTTTTCTGCGGGGTGATGAAAATGTTCTAAAACAGTATGATGATGGCTGCTCAACTCCGCGGATAAACTAAAAACTATTTAAATGGGTTAATTGGATGGTTTGTGAATTATATCTCAATAAAACTATTATTAAAAATGAAAACGGGTTTCCGGGGCGGCGCAGTGGTTGAGTGTCGGCCTGCCGATGCAGGGGACACGGGTTCGTGCCCCGGTCCGGGAAGATCCCACATGCCGCAGAGCGGCTGGGCCCGTGAGCCATGGCCGCTGAGCCTGCGCGTCCGGAGCCTGTGCTCCGCAACGGGAGAGCCCACAACAGTGAGAGGCCCGCGTAACGCAAAAAAAAAGAAAAGAAAAGAAAAGAAAACCACCAAAACCCCAAAACCTTGTGACAACGTCCAGTGCATCGTATCTTTTAAATAAATACAAGTACTACCTGCAGTGGTCATACTACTTTTCAATACTTGGGCCTAAAATCGTGAGGTGGGTAAGATCCATAGTAAAGAGCCCTTTGGGTTCACAGCATTTCTTAGATCCGGGAGGCAGGCTACTTGGAGTCTATTTTCCAGGCCAACAAAATTTGATGCTGGTGCATCACGGTGCTTTTGTCAAGGTCACAGTGAAAGTCAGGACAAACGGGTCTCCAGGGCATGAGCTCAGGAGGGCCAGGCTCTTGGCAACTGGGGACAAGGAGTACAAACTCAGAGGTATTTTAAATAAGCATCTTATCTCGATTCTGGGTTAACACTACATCTGTATTTAGTTTGGAATTGAAGATTTACATCCAGCTGGCTCTTTGAAAGAGCTTTTACTCTGCTTGAAAAGCCTCAAGTTGTTTTGAGGAAAACAATGGGACTCCTAAGGCTGGAGGGACGGCAACAACAGCAAAACCTTGAAATTCGTGAATCCGCCCTTCTTAGGGCGCTGCCCGGGGGAGGCGCCAGGGGGCGCCCGGCGGGCTCCTGCCCCGCCGCCCTTCCCGGACCTCCCCCCCGCCCTCCGCTCGCCCTGGCGTCCGCAGTCCCCGCCCCTCCCTCTCGAGCCTTCAAAGGGCGCTCGGGGGCGGCGGGGCTGGAGTTGCTGCGTGCAGCCGAGGGGCCCAGCCGTCGCCTGCCCGTCGCGGGGCCACCGGCGGGCGCTGGG
>NW_006797379.1:2024946-2040559 GCF_000442215.2 Lipotes vexillifer
GGGGGCGCGGCGGGGCCGGCGGGGCCGCTGGAGCCCGAGGGGGCGGCCGAGGGCGAGGGGGCTGGAGGCGAGGGCGGGGGCGGGCCGCGGCGGGCTCTGCGGGCAGTGTACGTGCGCAGCGAGAGCCCCCAGGGCGGCGCGGCCGGCGGCCCCGAGGCGGGTGCGCGGCGGTGCCTGCTGCGGGCCTGCGAGGCCGAGGGCGCCCACCTCACCTTCGTGCCCTTCGGGGAGCTCGACTTTGGGGAGACAGCCGTGCTCGACGCCTTCTACGACGCAGGTGAGGCGGTGTCCCCTTTCGCCCCCACCCCACTCCTCCCAGTTTTCCTTATCTTCGCACACGCCGCCGAAGCACCAGCTCTTCCTCCCCATCCTAGCACCAGCTGACTCTTTCGACAGGACCGCCCCACCTTTTGGGGAGGGCAGAGTATGTAGCCTTGTACCCTTTTACAGGTAAGAAAACAGAGGCCCCTGGCATTTATAGTTCTTTATTCTTCAGTTTTCTTAAACATCAGATGATCCAAGAAACAGCCTATAACCCAGTCGAGGCTGAGTTCCCCGCCCTCCACTAGTTATTCAACTGTTAGTTTCTCACTCCTGTGGGTCCCAACCCTGGCTACACGTTAGAATCACCTGTGGGAGCTTTTCAAACTCCTAATGCCCAGACTATCCCAGACCAATGACATCAGAATCTGAGGCCTCAGGATTGTCCAATGCTTCCCACATGATTCCACTTTGCAGTCAAGGGTGGGTAATGGTCTATTACAATGGGGGAGGGGGGAGGGGGCGTCTCTTAGAAATGCCCCGGTGTTCTTCTGCACACTTAACACAGATTGACAGTGGGGCTGTGCTCTACAACCAGTGTGCCAGATATATTTTATCCTGTAGTGCACAAACATTCCCGGCTTCAGGATCTCCTGCGTTGCTGGAACAGGACACTCAGCTCACTGTAATAAGTGTGCCAGAAGAACCCAGCCTTAAATCAGTGCTTTTGGTTGGCACGAGTTCCTCCAGGTGTGGAACGGATTGTTGCTTGGCTGTTTTCCTTACCGAGCCTTTGGAAGCTATGTGACCAGCCTCTGGCACTTGGGTGATATTCACAAGCATTGTGGGACAGTAGTTCACCTGGGAGACCCTGTGCCTTGGTTTCTCCACTGGTCAAACAGGAGTAACATGCCTGCCCTAACCCCAAAAGCTTGTGAGAAGGTAAATGGCGGCGGCCACACCGTGCTGATGAGATGGTAAGCCAGCTTTATTACCATCCATTCTTTGCCGGGATCTGTTTTCTGCAGAGCAAATCCTCCCCAGCTGGAAGCGGGGTGGGGTAGCGGGCTTGTTCAAACAAGTGGCTGCTGGGCCTTTGAAAACACTCCCTGGATGCTTCTGACCACTCGGAGTAGACTCTTCAGCGCAACATCTTTTTTAGAAAAGTTGTTCAGGAGCCCATTTCAGCTGGAACCACTCGGTTTTCTCAACTTCAGTTCATTCTCTGCTGAAAATGGAGTTTGAACAGACTCTTCTCTGAATGGTTAAATGTTCATTTGGCCATTAGGCACAGCTGTAGCCTCCTGCCTGCTGGTGCCGACTCTGAAAATTGGCGTGCAGTGGCTTTGCTTCTCTGTGTGTGTGTGTGTGTGTGTGTGTGTGTGTGTGTGTGTGTGTGTAAAACAAACCTTCATCTACTACCACAACCCCTTTCTTCTGGTTGGGTGTGAAGATTCATTCAGGCAGAAATCTTGGGCTTTCAATTCCAGAGCTACACAAAGAGCACATGACCTTTTCTTGTTCTGGGTCCTGATTGCCTTGAATTTTCAGCGGCAGTATGTACCTCCTTTGGTTGACCTTGGCCTGGTCTTGAATAAATCGTTTTTCAGTGCATCATCATAACTAGTAAGTTCTTTTCATAGGTTTGACAAACAATATACAAAACTCCCAAGAAGTCGGTTCACGCATTTAGACAGACACCACGCCCCCACCCCAGCTTCCTGATCTCTGCCATTCACAGCTTTTTGGTGTCTCCACCAAAAAGATATAAATCTGTCACTTTGGCTTTTTTGTAAAAGTTCTACAACCTTGCTCTCCAAGAACTGCTGAACTGTCCCAGGTGTGTTTCGGGGGGGTGGGAATCGTAGATGTGAAATTTAAGCACTTCCTATCTCCTGTTGTCATAATGAGTCAAGGCTGGGTTGGATCGTGTTCTCCATCTCCTTGTGCAGTTCTATGTGGTCCTGGTGCTTTGTGGGTCTGAATAGGAGGTTATGTGTCACCAGTGCCTGGGTGATTTGATGGGCTGCAGGAGAGCCATCAACCCATGCAAGGGGGCACGTGGGCGCTGTTGTGAAAGAAAATCGCCATAAGCCATGAGGGCTGAGGAGCATCTCATTGGCTTTTTTTAAAAAAAAAAAAAATTATGGTAAAGTATACGTAATATAAAATTTGCCGTTGAAACCACTTTTAAGTGTGGATTTCAGAGTCATTAAGTACAGTCGCACTGCTGTGCAGTCATCCCCACTATCCATTTCCAGAACTTTTTCATCATCCCAAACAGAATCTCTGTACCCCTTAATAACTTGCCACTCCTCACTCCCCCAGCCCCTGCGACCCACTGTCCTACCCTCTGTCTCTATGAGTTTGACTACTCTAGATGCCTCATATAAGTGGAATCATACAGTATTTGTCTTTCTTTGACTGGCTTATTTCACTTAGTGTGATGTCTTAGGCTGTGGTGAATAATGCTGTAATGACCATGGGTGGATAAATTTCTGTTTAAGTCTCTGCTTTCACATTTTTGGGTGTATACCTGGACGTGGAATTACTGTGTCAAACGGTAATTCTAAGTTTAATTTTTTGAGGGACGTTCTTTTTACTTTTAGCAGAGGTGGTGCTCATCTCTGTGTGCCTTTGGCCCATAGAAGGACCTGGTTTTTTGTTTCTTTGGGGATTTTTTTGTTTGTTTTTAACATCCAGCATCCATCCTCAGAGATGAGAGTCTCGAATTCAGTAAAGGTATCAAATTCAGCAAGTGAGGGTCAGTCGCTCGGTTACTTCTAGGATTTGGAGGACAAAACATGTCTCTCTTTTTTTGTTTTTTTTAGAAGAAACCAAACCGCCTTTTCTGAATATGCCTTGGTGCCTTTTTTTGAGGTGCCCATTTCTCTAGAACAGAATTCATAGTCACGACTTTAGCTAATGTACTGTGTGTGTTAGGTGTGTTTGCACAGAGCAGCCTCCTCTGCTTCCTCAGGTGCATGCTGTGTCTCCCTCCTGGAGGTTCTCAGTGCTTGTGAATGTATGGAAAACTCAGACATCCTACAGGAAGGAAACCTGGGTAACTCTGTCTCATGCTTTCCCAAACATTTTGACCACAGAAACTGTTCTCCCAGGATGCTGTAGTTGGATACGCTTATTGTGGTTATTGAGTTAGCTATTAACTGCTCCAATGACAAGAACGGCCCCTTTGATCAGGACCTGGGACTCAGGTGAGCTTCCCATACCTGATGTGCCTGACTCTGCCTGCCCTCCCTCCTCTCTGAACCTCACATACATGCTACTTTACTGACTCGGGGGCCCTGCTTCTGATTTTTTTCTTCAGCTATGTTCACAGTGATTTTAAACGTTGGGAGGTATTGCCACCTGCAACAGGAAATCCTTGCATTTCCTGAACATTGATTAAAAGACCAAGACATCAGTCTCCAGGTCAGTTACTTGACTTTGCTCTGTCCTGATGATTCCCCTTTTCTGGCAAGAGTCATTTGGAGGATGCAAAGTGTGGCAGACGTAGCTAGGTGGTCAGGAGATTGATGCTCCTACTTGTTGCTGGGAAGCAGGGACTACATTTTCCAGCACCTTTGAGTCTATATGGGCCATATAACTAGTTCTGGCCAATGAAATGTGAGTATTAGTCATGTCTGTCACTTTGGGCCAAGGCGTTGGCATATCTGTAGATGTTCTCGTACTCTCTCATCCCTTTCTGTGGTCTCCGTGGGGCCCTTGGAGGCTGGCTGTAGCAGATGGCAGTAGCACATGATGGAAGGTACCTGGATCCCTGAACCACTCTTTTGAGGATAGCTGTTGGACCAGGATCATCCGCTTTGGATTTTGCATAAGCAAGAGAGAAGCTTTAATTTAGTCAGGCTCCTAAGACCTGGGGGTAGTTTTTTTTTTTTTTTTTTTTTTTTTTGCCCGCGTTGGGTCTTGGTTGCTGTGCACAGGCTTTCTCTAGTTGTGGTGAGCCGGGGTTACTCTTCGTTACGGTGCATGGGCTTCTCGTTGCAGTGGCTTCTCTTGTTGCAGAGCACGGGCTCTAGGCTCGTGGGCTTCAGTAGTTGCAGCACGCAGGCTCACATGGCTCACGGGCCCAGCCGCTCCGCGGCATGTGGGATCTTCCCGGACCGGGGCACGAACCCGTGTCCCCTGCATTGGCAGGCGGACTCTCAACCACTGCGCCACCAGGGAAGCCCTGGGGGGGTTTTATAGTGGTAAGAGAGTGCAACTTGGGTTATGAAAATATAGCCCAACTGCTAGAAAGTTGTCTCCTAGGGCATGCCTTTGCAAGAGAAAGTCAGGTCATGTGTCATCTCATGTAATGGACTGTCACTGGTAAAAATATATGCCAACCGTGGGGCCCCTCACTATGCTGCTGTGGGCCAAGGAAATGGAATGGAAATGCTTGGGCCATCAGGTTCCTATCGGCCATGGGAAGAGACATTCTAGCTTCTTCCCTGGTTTCACTGGTTTTGGAGGCTAGGTAATTTTTTCCTTGTGTATTAAATGATAATGGAGGGATTCTGTTAGTTTTTATCCAACAGTAAGATTGGGATTTTTGCAACAAAAAAGGATATATAATGGTTTAAAATAAGGCCAGCTCTAGTTCCATTCTCTGCCTTTCATGGGGGTTGTGTCTCGCTTCACCTTCTATGATGTTATTCATGGATTCTTCGTTCGCTTGATGCGTTGTGTGGCATAGAGCGTGCCCACCAGGCTTCCGTAGAGTCTTCCACATTGCCTAATCTCCTTTGCAGTTAGCTGGGGTTCTTTTGACGAGTGCTGGCCAATGAAATGGGAGCGGCATCAACAGGTGTCACTTTGAAAGCGACTGAGAGTTAGATGATATGCCGCCTCCATCTCTCTTTGCCTCTGTCATGGCAAACTTGAAGGTTGTGTGTTCAAGATGGCAGTTAAGCGCCTGGAATTTGGGGGATTTGTCTGATGTGGCAGCATCGCCTAGCTCATTCTGACTAATACAGCTTGCTGTGCATTCTGCTAGAAATGCCTGAATGTATCTCCCGGCTGACTTTAATGGGCTTAATCCACAGGTGCATTGGCTCCTGCTTAAGAAAGAGACGTAGGGTCTTCTCCGGTGGTCCAGTGGCTAAGACTCCACACTCCCAATGCAGGGGGACCGGGTCCAATCCCTGGTCAGGGAACTAGATCCTGCATGCTGCAACTGAAAAGGTCCCGCATGCCGCAACTAAGACCCGGCACAGCCCAATAAATAAATAAATATTAGGGGGAAAAAAGAGAGAGAGAGCGACTTAAAGATGTCTTAAGACTTCTAATAATTTGGTGCATACCCTTTCCTCACCATTCTGGAAAATGCACGAAGTTCCAAGGAAGGCAGTCCTGTGGACACATGGCTGTGGTGGTCGTAGAATGCACGTTTTGTGTGCCACCTATACATGGTCAGGGGACTGGCCACATCTATCAATATTTCCAGCAGAATGTGAGGGCAGTAGTTAGACATTGCCTTCCCTTATGTAAGTAACCTTTGATGAGTGAAATCATCAATTTAGCAGTTCAAGTCAGAAACCTAGGAGTCATTCTTGACTCCACCCTGTCCCTCATGGCCAAATCCAGCCTGTTGCTTCCAAATGGTTCTCAAACCTGCTTCCCTTCTCTCTACCAAGGAAGTTTGCCTCTGTCATGGCAAACTTGAAGGTTGTGTGTTCAAGATGGCAGTTAAGCTCCTGAAATTTGGGGGATTTTTCTGATGTGTCAGCACAGCCTAGCTCATCCTGACTAATATAGCTTGCTGTGCATTCTGCTAGAAATGCCTGCCACCATCTTGGTCCAAGCATTGGCTTCTCTCATCCAGCTTACTGTCAGCAGCTTTGTAACTGGTCTTTCAAGGTTGGGCCAATCTCGGTGCATTCCAGTCCATGTCATCTGCTTAGAAGCCACCGTATCCTGGCACCCTCCCCCACCTGGCAGTCCTCCTCTGCCCAAAGCTCCTTCAGCCTTCACATCTCAGGTCTTCACGGAAGCCTTCACGAACTTCTCCCGCCCCCCCGTCAGTTGTACGCACACTGTGGTTTTCTTTGTTAGCAAGTAACACAATTGCAATTAAATAATTATTGATTTAATGGTTGGTCTTCTGCCAGACAGTGAACTCTTCAGTGGCAGGGAACCAGATGCAGTTTTCTTTGCTACACTTTGAGTGTTTCCTAGGAATATGTATCCAGCTCCTTTTGAGAATAACTCTCAGTGGACACAGGTGACACTTGGTTTCTCCTGTCGAGATGAAGCAAAATTTGTTGGGGACCCTCAAAAGGAAATGAGAATGTGGTTTCCTATAGAAACCAAGTTGAAAATGGTGGCCAGGCATAGTGCGATTGTGATTTTATTAAAAAATAAGATACATCCTAACGACACATTTCTGGGTGGTACATATCTAATAGAAGAAACTAGAAGAGCTCACACCGGCCACACTGGAATGGAAACAGTGGTTTGGATTGTGTGCTGGGCAGACTGGTTCTTGTTGTTTGTCCACATGTTCTATAATGTTTATTTTCTATAATATAAATGTGATTTTATTTCAGGCAAGTGCAGTAGGAGATTAAAGATGGGGCTGTAAGTCAGAAGCCTTCTCCCGCTTTTCCTGTCTCCCTGCCGGCCGGCTCAGGCAACAATGACTGTACATCCAGGGACCCGTGCACACGAGCCCCTGGCCGGACCTCAGCTGTCCTCTGCTGCACGTGGCTGCTGGCTTGCTCAGAGGGGCCCTTCCCTGAGGCTCCTTCCTTTTGAACCACTTTTACTGCTACTGACTCAGCATTGAGCCTGGAACTTTCCTTAACTTTTAGTCACGTGAACTGGCTGATGAGAGAAGCGTTGCACCTGTAGCATTGAATTGAGGCATTGCTGTTGGAGCCTTGAGTGCATACAGTGGGTAGATAGATATCTGTGGACTGGACCGCTGCATTACTGGCTGTATATTATTTGTTATGCGGGAAAATGTTTGTTCAGTTCCCAGTCGTCAACTTACAGATGTATTTTTGGAATACAAGCCATAAACTATCTTTTAAAGCCTTCTAAGTATCAGGCTTTGAGATAGGTGCCGTTTAAATCCCGGTCAGACAGTGTAGGCGGGAGAGGACTGAACTCTTGAAAAGCAAGCTGGAAAACTTCTTGTTTCCCAGTCCCCTGAACAGGTTTTGAGCTGTTGGGTGTGACAGGGCTTGGCAAAAATGCCTGGCGCTTATAGGGGCTTGGTTGGTGGTGGGGAGTTTTAGAGCAGAAAGGAGTCAAGCGGCAGACCTTGGCAGGAAGCCAGAGTTCACTCAGGAGTTGGGGCTGCGGGAGGGCAGCCCAGCGGCCAGGCAGAACTGGACACGGAGGGGCAGGGGGAGAGCGGGAGCATTCGATGTAGATGATTTTTTTCCTTCAGTTTTTTTATTATGGAAAATTTCAAGCATGTGCATTACTCAGCTTCAACAATTATTAACATTCTGCCATCTTTATTTCTTCTTGACCTCTACCCACTCCCCACCCCGTACTTGATTATGTTTCATCATTGTTAGTGTAAAAATGTATATACATTGAAATGTACAAATCTTAGTTGTACAACTTTGAGAAACGACTAAACCTAGGTAAGCAAATCCTATCACTAATATAGTTTCCATCTGCCCAGAAAGTTCCCTTATGTCCCCTCCCACTCATTCCCCTTTCCACTCACATTCCTGGCCCCGGGCGATGACTCTTATGCTTAGATTAGATTTGCCTTTTCTAGAGTTTTGTGTAAATGGACTCAGACAGTGTGTACTCTTCAGTGTCGGGCTTCCTTCACTCAGCGTGACTTTTTTGAGATTCATCCGTACTGTTGCTGTTATCAGTAGCTTGTTCCTTTTTAATGCCAAGTACTGTTCCATTGCGTGAATATATCACAGGTGGTTTAGCCATTCTCCTGTTGAAGGACATTTGGGTTGTTCCCAGTTTGGGGCTATTATAAATAAAGCTACTGTGAACGTTTGTATGTAGGTCTTTTTGATGGCAAATGTTTTTTATTCCTCTCAGGTAAAATACCTAGGAGTAGAATGGCTGGATCAAAGGGTAGGTGTATGTTAAACTATTTAAGAAACTTCCAAACTTTTTTTCAAAGTGGTACCATTTTAAATTCCTAGCACCGATGCACAAGAGTTCCCGTGGCTTCTTGCCCTCACCAACACTTTGTTATTACTGAGCTTTTCTGTTTTGGCCCTGCTAGTTGGGGGGTGTGGTGGTTTCTCATTATGGTTTTAAGTCACCTTTCCCTGATGATCAGTGATGTTGAGCACCTTTTCATGTGCTCTTTAGCCATGCAGACATCTTCCTTTGTGAGATGTGTGTTCTAGCCATTTACCCGTTTAGTTGGGCTGTCATCTTATTATTGAATTAGAAGAGTTCTTTATGTATTCCGGATTCAAGTGCTTTGTCGGAAGTATATTTTGTGAACATTTGCTCCCAGACTGTGGCTTGCTTATTCATCTACTTGTGACATTTGATGAGCAGAAAATTTTAACTTTGATTAAATCGAATTTAGGCTCTTCTCCTGTTAAGTTTGCCTTCTGTGTCCTGCCTAAGAAATCTTTGCCTAGGTCCAGGTTGTGGTTTTGCAGCTCCTCTTCTACGTGTTCTTCTGAAAACTTTATAGCTTTAGCTTTTACATTGAGGGCTGTGATTCGTCTCAAATTCAGTTTGACACAGGTGACTTTGGATAAACCAAGCCTGACACCTTGCTTCAAACATCTGGGAGATGGGTCTTGCCCCAGGATGAGTACTCCAGGGACGTGGGGTCTAGCTGGCAGGACCATGGCTGCCTCTCTCTCATCTCACCATCCAGGAACGTGTATGAAATGCAGGTTTTCCTTTAGGCATATTGCCTTTCTGCCTTCTGGAGTAAAAACTGACAAAACAGATCCGTGATGAAACTTTACCAACATGTGTTACATCATTGTATCCCACTGCGCCCAGCAATACGAGTGGCAGAGGGGAAAGGACATTGGCTTTACGGATCGGGTTTTAATTTCTGCCCTGTCATTTAAAGGCTGTGTGACCCTGGATAACTTACTTAACATCTCTGACCCCCATTTAAAAAACCTCTAGGTAGAGATTCAGTCAAGTGCCCTGAACTTAGTAAGTGCTCAGTAAATGTCAGTCCCCCGTGGCTTTGCCTTCCTTTTGCTCCCAGCAGTAAACACACCAGAACCTCAGTATGGAAGGAAATGTGCTCTGTGTAGTAGTAAAGACTGGGGGCTCACATCCTTTGGACGCTCATCCTGTTGTAGGGTCGTGTTATAGTTCTGCAGGTGGTTAAAAAAAAATTTTTTTCCCCCTAAGTTTTGAGGTTGGAGATCCATGCTAACTCCATTCCTGGTCCTGGGCTGCAGAAAGGAGGTGAGAAGGCACAAAACGCCGCTTTGTGATGAGCTCTTGATTTTTCCTTCTTACTGAGGTATAGCATATATACAGGAAAGGGTACGGTCTTGTGTACTGCTCTGTGACTTTTCACAAACTGTACACACCATGTAACCCAGCACGTGGATCAAAAAAGACAAGTGAATGCCGACAGCACCTCAGAGTGTGATCGCTTCTGTTTGCCAGCCTGGCCAGGAGTAACAACTATCTGTCTCTAGAGATTGGTTTATTCAATGTAAATGGAATCGTGTAATGCTGGTTCGTTGTGACTGTCTTCTTTCACTTAGTGTGTTTTCAGGATTCATCCATGTTGTGGTATATATCAGTACTTCATTACTTTTTTATTGCTGAATAGTATTTTGTATGGATATACCACATTGTATTTTTCCATCCTTCCGTTGATGGGGTTATTTCCAGTTTGGGCTGTTGTGAATAATGCTGCAAGTTTTTGTGTGGACTTGTGTTTGCATTTCTCTTGGGTATACGCCTGGCAGTGGGATTTCTGGGTCATAATGGTAACTCTAATGTTCTCTTAAAAGTTTTTTATTGTGATAAAGAAATACATCGTAAAATTTACCATCTTAACTGTTACTAAGTGTGCCGTTCATTCATATTGTTGGTACATTCATATTGTTGTGTAACCAGTCTCCAGAACTTTTTCATCTTACAAAACGAGAACTCTGTACCCATTAAACCACGATTCCCCGCTCTGCCCTTCCCGCAGCTACCAGTAACCACCATTCTACTTTCTGTCTCTGAGTTTGACTACTCTAGGTACGTTTTGTAAGTGGAATCGTACAGTGTTCTGGGTGTGTGTGTGGCTGGCTTTTTTCATTTAGCATAATGTCCTCAAAGTTGATCCATGTTGTAGCATGTGTCAGAATTTCCTTCCTTTTTAAGGCTGAATAATATTCTGCTGTATGGATAGACCACATTTTGTTTATCCATTCATCCATTGATGGACACTTGGGTTGCATCCACCTTACGTTTAACCTTTTGAGAAACTCCTTTCCAGAAAAATTTTCCAAAGCAGCTGCACCATTTTACATTCCCATCAGCAATGTGTGAGCATTCCAATTTCACCACATCCTCGCCAACACTTGTTATTTTCTGTCTTTCTTTTTAAAATTATAGCCATCCTAGTAGGTTTGAAGTGTTACCTCATTTTGGTTTTGATTTGAATTTCCTTGGTGACTAAGGATGTTGAATGTCTTTTCATGTGTTTATTGACCATTTGTATATCTTTGCAGAAATGTCTATTCAAATCCTTGGTCCTTTTTTTCATTTGGGCCATTTGACATCTTGTTGAGCTGTAAGAATCCTTTATATAATCTGGAGACATAATCCCTTGTCAGATATACGATTTGCAAATATTTTCTCCCGTTCGGTGATTTATCTTTTAACTTTCTTGATGCTGTTCTTTAACGCATGAGTTTTTAATTTTGAAGTCCAATTTATCTGTTTTTATCCCATCTGTGCTGTTTCCTCTTAAGTTTTTTTACTTTCTTATTTATCCTTTCAGTGTTTCTTTATGTCCATTGTCAGCAAGCTACAACCTGCAAGCTGGCTGCCTTTATTTTGTAACTAAAGTTTTATTGGAACGCATCCATTCTCCTGTGACCACTTTGGGGCTGCAATGGTGGAGACTGTGTGGCCCCACAGAGCCGAAGATATGTACTATCTGGCATTCTTATTCTCCCTTTCTTACTCAAAAGGTACCAGATCAAATACAGTTTAGCCAGGACACCTTTCCAAATCAGAATATGGGGATCTTCCTTATTCTTCTTTATAGCTGAATATTACTTCATTGGGTGGATGTATCATTGTTTATTCTACCAGTACCTTTTTTACGGGACACCTGGATGTATAGTTTTTTGCTACTAAGCTGCGATGAATACCTTCATACATGGGCCATTTAATACATGTATGGGTGTATTTGTGATTAGGTAGCCCAAAGTGGTGTTTGTGAATTAAAGAATAAATGCACCTGTAATTTTGGTAAACAGTGTCAGATTCCTATCTGTGGGTTATACTGTTACCTTTCTTTACAGCCTCACTAACAAAATAGGTTGCCAATATTTTAGAGTCTTGTTAACCTGATGGTTGAGGGATGATATCTCAATTAGTTTTAGTTTGTATTTCTCGTAACTCTGAGCGAAGTTGAGCGTATTTCCCTTTGTTTCTGAGCGCTATGTATCTATAACCCTCCCCCCTTTTTTCCTGTTGGTTTATGGGTCTTTGGGAGAGGGTCTTGATTTCTAGGAGATCTTTCTCTTTTTTAAAATTTGTTTATTTATTTATGTATTTATTTTTGGCTGCATTGGGTCTTCATTGCTGTGTGCGGGCTTTCTCTAGTTGCAGCGAGCGGGGGCTACCCTTCGTGGCAGTGCATGGGCCTCTCATTGCGGTGGCTTCTCTCATTTGCGGAGCACGGGCTCTAGAGCGCAGGCTCAGTAGTTGTGGCACACGGGCTTAGTTGCCCTGCGGCATGTGGGATCTTCCCGGACCAGGGCTCGAACCCGTGTCCCCTGCCTTGGCGGGCAGATTCCTAAGCACTGTGCCACCAGGTAAGTCCCTAGGAGATCTTTCTGCATTTGGGCCTAAACCCTTTGTCTTTTTTCTGCTGTTCAGACTGGATCATTTCTATGGAACCATCTTTAAGTTCACTGACCCTCTGTCATCTCCATTCTTGTGAGCCCCTCTAGGGAGTTTTTTGTTTTGCTTATTAAAATTTCCGTTCCTAAAATTTTCATTTGGCTCTTTCATTGTTAAGACTTTCTCTTTTTTCCATTCTTCTCAGGAGTGTTTACCCTCACTTCTTGGAGAATTTTTATAATAACTGCTTTAAAGTCATTGTCAGGTAATTCTCATGTCTGGGTCATCTTGTCATTGGAGTCTGTCGATTGTCTTTCCTCATGTGAGTTGATATTTTCCTGCGTCTTTGAATGCCAAGTAATTTAGGAGCCTATCCTGAGCATTTTGAATATTATTTTATGAGATTCTGGCCCTTGTTTATATCCTATGGAGTCTGTTGATATTTTTGCTTTAGCGGGCAGTCGGCCTGGTTGTTTCAAGTTGCCAAGGTCCGTTTCAGTTGTGGTGTCAGTTGTGATTTCAGAGCCCTTTTAGTGCTGTTCAGCTTTGTGCTTTCTGGTTTACTGGGGCTCCCTTTTCGGTCCTGTGGCCAGTTATTCCATTCGGCCTCACACTTGCCACAACTGGGCCCATGTCTGAGGCCAGGCGTTCAGAAGGAGAAAAAAAAAAAAAAGCAATGGAGATTCACCGCCACCACCCTTGGGACCACAGCTCCTTCAACTAGAGCAAAAGATTCCCCTCTCGGAGTTCCAGGCACCTGTGGGCCCGCTCTGCCACTGACTGTCTCTGCTGTCACCACTGCGGGATTGCAGGGGGCCTGTGGGTACAAGAGGACAAGGAAGAGGAAGACAGTAGAGAATTCCCTCACTCTCTCTGAGCATTAGGAGGCCCCTTTCCTGCCTTTTTCTAGAGGGTTTCTCCTGACGCTCTCTGTGTCTGCACCTAACACCCAGTTCTGGGTTTCAGGCTGCCTTTAGGCCAGGCTGGGGGAGACTGGGGGAAAATGTGAAGCTGGCTGTTGATTTGGTGGTTCTCTGAAATCTAGTCGTCTTCTCCAGGCTGCTTGCTACCGCTTACTTTTCACACTCCTAAAATAGCTATTCCATCCACTCTGTCTAGTTTTTATAGCTGCATTCATGGAGAGACAGGGTGGGATGTATTTTATTCCATCTTAACTTGGAACCAGAACTCAAACTTGTACCATTAAATTTTGAGGTGATTTTTTCACGCAGCAGTAGTAACCAGAATATAATAAAATATCTCTGCATCTTATCAAGCTTACCAATAAGCAAAAGTAGCCTCAATGCCAGCTGCATTGTATCAGACCACTTCTGTCCATACCTGATGCTCTGTGTGACTGTTAAGGTTGGGGGGCAAAAGAAATAGAATAAATGGAACAAAAGGAGATGGTTGACATGATAAAGGTGCTTGATTGGCCTCCAGTGTGTCCCTCTGAATATGTTGGTTGTGAGCTGGGAGCAAAGACCATTTTGATGTTTAGAATGACCATTGGATTGTCGTTGGATCTCACAAGGCTAAAGTTTCAAGACTTGTTGGGTGGGTTCATTAAAAAACGTGTTCTCTGTCCTGAGAATGAAAACCTTGCATCCAAAATACTTGTCCTTGCTAAGTAATTTTTGTAAAGGCTGTGGCTAGCGAGGCATGCTTGATGCAGATCATGAGGTCTGCATATTCATTTTCAAAGAACCACCTAAGAAAAAGGAAATGGGTACATGGGGGGAAAAAAGGAAATTAGAAGCGTTAAAGAGAAAGAAAAATGGCCCCATATCTAGCAACGAGTCACCACCATCACCACCACCAAATGAACTCAGTTGCCCTCCACAGGCTGTGGGGATGGACACCATTCGGGAAGCTTAGAGCGCGGAATGGGTGAAAACTCAGCAAAAGGCCCGGCACCTAGTGATGACCTTGAAGGAGCAGGTGATTTTGTTAAAAAGAAAGAGGGAATTCTTGAGGTAGACGTAAAAGCCAAGGGTCCTCTTGTGTTGACTGGTGGTCATTTTAATGAGACGATTGCGAGGACGAATTAAGAAATTTCCTACAATTTTGCCAGTATCAACAGGAAAGCTCAGCAGTAGCCTCATCACGGTTTGCAGTGTGCAGTAGCAGTACATCAAGTTCTCCTCTTCCCTAAAGCTGCCCACATCTTGAAGGTGATGTATGACGCAGAGCTTTTGGAAGAGGAGGTCATTAGCTGCTGCTTAGAAAAGCCTTTAAGAAATGTGTCGGAAAAAGTTTGCCAAAGAGAGTCATGTCAAAGCAGATCCCTTTATAAAAGAGTTGAAGGAAGCTGCTCCCAGGGAACCCGGAGGCGAAACTGTGAAGTGTGACCTCACGGATGATGATGACGATATTGTTACCATTTGAAGTGATGAATGCACCCTAGTTTGCAGTATAATGCTGCACATTTTTTTTCTCTTGTTAGTTGCAAGAGCAACATATACGTGACTTAAATTATGCTCTACTTTATATCACAAATATTTCACTGTGAGTGGTCTGAAATTAAGCGCAGTGAATCCATTCACCTCTGTGAGTAAACATAGTTTGCTTATATATGGCATCTTTCTTTTGAAAAATACTGGTAAATGGACATATCTCAATCGTACTTATAAAGTATAAAAATGATATATTTTTAGGCCCTTCTTACCAAAAAAAGATACTAGAAAGCAAAATATGGGGGCCGGGATATAGTTTACTGATGTCCCCACTCTCCCCCAACCCCACTCCCAGTTGAAACTTAATACTCCAAGAAACTAGTACCCATCCCACGTGGCACTTGGTAAGGATTTGTTGACTTCCTGACGCTGAATTCCTCCACTTCACAGATTCTTTGCATTGACCCGCCCTCAAGTATGTTGGAATTGAGCAGTAGTGGATGAAGTAAGATCTAAATTCTGGTAGGAGTTAGTAGAGCTGCCTCCTGTCCAGTAAATCTGGGCTCGGTTGTTTTTAGGTAGCGTTTAGATGGCCAGTGTTGCCATAAATCCAATCAGTTTTTTTTTTTTTTTTTTAACAGTGTCTTTAGCAGGAAAATTGTTCTAAAATCTAGTTGTTTTCATTTAGGCACAGCCAAGCTTACTTATATTCATTATTTCTTATTTTCCGCTGGGAGCAAGATAGGCTTACAGATAACCTGGAATATATTTAAGGACAGGCATGAGCCAGTACAGTCTCAGGATTACCATATGGTAAATCATTTGCCATCATATCGTTTCACTGACGAATGCTTTGCTTTGGAAATCAGATACTTTACGCGGGCCTCTCACTGTTGTGGCCTCTCCCGTTGCGGAGCACAGGCTCCGGACGCGCAGGCTCAGCGGCCATGGCT
>NW_006797379.1:2042137-2050099 GCF_000442215.2 Lipotes vexillifer
GGCCATGGCTCACGGGCCCAGCCGCTCCGCGGCATGTGGGATCTTCCCGGACCGGGGCACGAACCCGTGTCCCCTGCATCGGCAGGCGGACTCTCAACCACTGCGCCACCAGGGAAGCCCGGAAATCAGATACTTTTAAACCACAGTAGAAAGTTTACTTACTTACTAAGTAAAAGTTTACTTTACTTACTAAGTAAAAGTAAGTTATACTTACTCCTTTTAAGACATTTCAATAAAATAATGTTCAAAAGTTTTTAATGAACTAAAATCCTATATAATCCGTCTTTCTTGTTTTATATAAACATGTAGTGAGATCATTATAATTGATTCTTAAATTGTTTGTTGGAAGGGCGCTCTGCTTTTAAATTCAGATACTTGCCTGCTAAGAATAGATTTTAACCTTGGCTTTTTGCAGTCCCTGATGGCGTATCACTTCTTAAGGTTTGTTCAGCCAGGATAGGTAGAGGGTGTATGTGGGGTCCACGGTCAAGGAGGGTGGTTTAGTTTATGCAGGCTTTTCCCCTGAGACTGGCCTACGTCAGAGGGAACTAGAAGGTAATTAGAGCACAGGGTGCATTTGTCAGTGAAAATCTGAATTTGACCTCTTCCTTTTTTTCTGTGATCTGTTTGCCTAAGATTGATAAATAAACTGTTTTGCCCCTCCCGCCCCCTGGTGGCTCAACTTCAGAAAGTGAGTCCTCATCTGGGCCTTGGGGAGCACAGGACTCTGCCATGCCCTAGCTATGTGACCTTGGGCGAATCTGTTACTGTCTCTCTGCTTCATTTCCCCACCTGCAAAGTAGAGCCGGTTACCAATGCTGCCTGCCTCACAGGGTGGTTCTAAAATTCAACCAAGATGTCTATGGAAGTGTTTTGTAAACGGCAAAGCAAGTGACTGCTGTGATGATTAAAGCTTTTAGGAAATTTATAGTCCCTTTAGGGGAAAAAAACCTCAATTCTGCATATATAATAAAAATTCCATCTGGCGTTTTATCATGTTTATCATTTATAATCTACTGACTTAGTGTCTTAAAAGTTCTAAAAGTAAGCTGGTCAAATATTGTGGTAGAAATTCTGCAAGCAAACTCAGTCACTTGGCCCGAGTGACAAATGTCAGGCAAAAAGGTCAACTTTGGGTTTGAGGTGTTTTTACAATTGAACATGAGTTACTTAGAATTTTTTTTTGAGTGGCAATATCAATCTGTCCTGTTTTAAAAAATTTTATTCAAGTATAGTTGATTTACAATGTTGTGTTAATTTTAGGTGTACAGCCAAGTGATTCAGTTATACATATACATATATAAATTCTTTTTCAGATTCTTTCCTCACATCAGTTAGCACAGAATATTGAGTAGAGTTTCCTGTGCTGTACAGTAGGTCCTTGTTGGTTATCTATTTTATAGGTACAGCAGTGTGTATATGTTAATCCCAATCTCTTATCATTTCCCCCATGTTTCCCCTTTTGTAACCATAAGTTTGATTTCAAGATCTGTGAGTCTGTTTCTGTTCTGTAAAAAAGTTCACTTGTATCCATTTTAAAAATTAGATTGCACATATGAGTGATACCATATGCTGTTTGCCTTTCTCTTTCTTCACTTAGTATGATGATCCCTAGGTCCATCCATGTTGCTGCAAATGGCATTATTTCATTACTTTTCATGGCTCGGGAATATTCCCGCGTGGGTAGTTTCCACCATTTTTTTTTTTTTTTTTTTTTTGTACCACATCTTCTTAATTTTTGCCTGCATTGGGTCTTCGTTGCTGTGCAAGGGCTTTCTCTAGTTGCGACGAGCAGGGGCTACTCTTTGCTGAGGTGTGCAGGCTTCTCATTGTGGTGGCTTCTCTTGTTGTGGAGCACGGACTCTAGGCACGAGGGCTTCAGTAGTTGTGGCACACGGGCTCTAGAGTGCAGGCTCAGTAGTTGTGGTGCACGGGCTTAGTTGCTCTGTGGCATGTGGGATCTTCCAGGACCAAGGCTCAAACCCGTGTCCCCTGCATTGGCAGGTGGATTCTTAACCCCTGTGCCACCAGGGCAGCCCACTACCACATCTTCTTTATCCATTCGTCTGTCATTGGGCATTTAGGTTGCTTCCATGTCTTGACCATTGTAAATAGTGCTGCAGTGAACATTGGGGTGCGTGTATCTTTTTGAATTATGGTTTTCTCTGGATATATGCCCAGGAGTGGGGTTGCTGGACGTATGGTAGTTCTATTTTTAGGTTTTTGAGGAACCTCCATACTCTTCTCCATAGTGGTTTTACCAGTTTACATTCCTACCAACAGTGTAGGAGGGTTTCCTTTTTCTCCACACCCTCTCCAGCATTTATTGTTTGTAGACCTTTTGATGTTGGCCACACTGACCAGTGTGAGGTGATATATCTCATTGTAGTTTTGATTTGCATTTCTCTGAAAATTGGTGGCGTTGAGCATCTTTTCATGCCGTTTTTGGCCATCTGTATATCTTCTTTGGAGAAATGTCTATTTAGATCTTCTGCCCATTTTTTGATTGGTTTTTTTTTTTTGATATAGAGCTGCATGAGCTGTTTGTATATTGTGGAGATTAATCCCTTGTATGTCGCTTCGTTTGCAGATATTTTCTCCCATTCTGTGGGTTGTCTTTTCCTTTTGAATATGGTTTCCTTTGCTGTGCAGAAGCCTTTAAGTTTAGTTCGGTCCCATTTGTTTATTTTTGTTTTTATTTTCAGTACTCTCGGAGGTGGGTCAAAAAACGTATTGCTGAGATTTATGTCAGAGTGTTCTGCCTCTCTTTTCCTCTAAGAGTTTTATTGTGTCCAGCTGTACATTTAGGTCTTTGATCCATTTTGTTTATTTTTGCGTATGGTGTTAGAGTATGTTCTAATCTCATTCCTTTACATGTAGCTGTCCAGTTTTCCCAGCACCACTTACTGAAGAGACGGTCTTTTCTCCATTGTATGTTCCTGCCTCCTGTATCATACATCAGTTGGCCGTAGCTGCGTGGGTTCATTTCTGGGCTTTCTATCCTATTCCATTGATCTCAAGGTCTGTTTTTGTGCCAATACCATATTGTCTTGATTACTGTAGCTTTGTAGTATAGTCTGAAGTCAGGGAGCATGATTCCTCCAGCTCCATTTTTTGTTCTCAAGATTGCTTTGGCTATTCGGGGTCTTTTGTGTTGCCATACAAATTGTGAAACTTTTTGTTCTAGTTCTGTGAAAAATGCCAGTGGTAGTTTGATAGGGATTGCATCGAATCTGTAGATTGCTTTGGGTAGTAGAGTCATTTTCACAATGTGGATTCTTCCAGTCCAAGGACATGGTATATCTCTCCATCTATTTGTGTCATCTTTAATGTCTTTCATCAGTGTCTTATAATTTTATGCGTACAGGTCTTTTGTCTCCTTAGGTAGGTTTATTCCTAGATATTTTATTCTTTTTGTTGCAATGGTAAATGGGAGTGTTCTCTTCATTTCACTTTCAGATTTTTCATCATTAGTGTATAGAAATGCAAGAGATTTCTGTGCATTAATTTTGTATCCTGCAACCTTACCAAATTCATTGATTAGTTCTAGTAGTTTTCTGGTAGCATCTTTAGGATTCTCTATGTACAGTATCATGTCATCTGCAGACAGTGACAGCTTTACTTCTTCTTTTCCGATTTGGATTCCTTTTATTTCTTTTTCTTCTCTGATTGCTGTGGCTAAAACTTCCAAAACTATGTTGAATAAGAGTGGTGAGAGTGGGCAACCTTGTCTTGTTCCTGACCTTAGTGGAAATGGTTTCAGTTTTTCACCCTTGAGGATGATGTTGGCTGTGGGCTTGTCATATACGGCCTTTATTATATTGAGGTAAGTTCCCTCGCTGCCTACTTTCTGGAGGGGTTTTATCGTAAATGGGTGTTTAATTTTGTCAGAAGCTTTCTCTGCACCTTTTGAGATGATCATATGGTTTTTCTCCTTCAGTTTGTTAATATGGTGTATCACATTGATTGATTTCCGTATATTGAGGAATCCTTGCATTCCTGGGATAAACCCCACTTGATCATGGTGTATGATCCTTTTAATGTGCTGTTGGATTCTGTTTGCTAGTATTTTGTTGAGGATTTTTCTATCTATGTTCATCAGTGGTATTGGCCTGTAGTTTTCTTTCTTTGTGACATCATTGTCTGGTTTTGGTATGAGGGTGATGGTGGCCTCATAGAAGAAGTCTCGGAGTGTTGCTCCCTCTGCTACATTTTGGAAGAGTTTGAGAAGGATAGGTGTTAGCTCTTCTCTAAATGTTTGATAGAATTCGACTGTGTAGCCATCTGGTCCTAGCCTTTTGTTTGTTGGAAGATTTTTAATCACAGTTTCAATTGCAGTGCTTGTGTTTGGTCTGTTCACATTTTCTATTTCTTCCTGGTTGAGTCTCGGAAGGTTGTGCATTTCTAAGAATTTGTTCATTTCTTCCAGGTTGTCCATTTCATTGGCATAGAGTTGCTTGTAGTAATCCCTCATGATCCTTTGTGTTTCTGCAGTGTCAGTTGTTACTTCTCCTTTTTCATTTCTAATTCTACTGACTTGAGTCTTCTCCTTTTTTTTCTTGGTGAGTCTGGCTAATGGTTTATCAATTTTGTTTATCTTCTCAAAGAGCCAGCTTTTAGTTTTACTGATCTTTGCTATTGTTTCCTTCAATTTCTTTTTCATTTATTTCTGATCTGATCTTTATGCTTTCTTTCCTTCTGCTAACTTTGGGTTTTTTTTGTTCTTCTTTCTCTAATTGCTTTAGGTGTAAGGTTAGGTTGTTTGAGATGTTTCTTGTTTCTTTTTTTTTGTGTTTTTTTTTTTGCCGCACGTGGGCCTCTCACTGTTGTGGCCTCTCTCGTTGCGGAGCACAGGCTCTGGACACATAAGCTTAGCAGCCATGGCTCTTGGGCCCAGCCGCTCCGCAGCATGTGGGGTCTTCCCGGACCGGGGCATGAACCCATGTCTCCTTCATCAGCAGGCGGACTCTCAACCACTGTGCCACCAGGGAAGCCCTCTTGTTTCTTAAGGTAGGATTGTATTGCTCTAAACTTCCCGCTTAGAACTGCTTTTGCTGCATCCCATAGGTTTTGGGTCATTGTGTTTTCATTGTCATGTATTTCTAGGTATTTTTTGATTTCCTCTTTGATTTCTTCAGTGATCTCTTGGTTATTAAGTAGTGTGTTGTTTAGCCTCCATGTGTTTGTATTTTTTACAGATGTTTTCCTGTAATTGAGATCTAGTCTCATAGGGTTGTGGTCCGAACAGATACTTGATAAGATTTCAGTTTTCTTAAATTTACCAAGGCTTGATTTCTGACCCAAGATATGATCTGTCCTGGAGAATGTTGCATGAGCACTTGAGAAGAAAGTGTATTCTGTTGTTTTTGGATGGAATGTCCTATAAATATCAGTTAAGTCCGTCTTGTTTAATGTATCATATAAAGCTTGTGTTTGCTTATTTATTTCCATTTTGGATGATCTGTCCATTGGTGAAAGTGAGGTGTTTAAGTCCATTACTATGATTGTGTTCCTGTCAGTTTCCCCTTTTATGGCTGTTAGCATTTGCCTTATGTATTGAGGTGCTCCTGTGTTGGGTGCATCAATATTTACAATTGTTATATCTTCTTCTTGGATTGATCCCTTAATCATTATGTAATGTCCTTCTCTGTCTCTTGTCATACTCTGTTTTAAAGTCTGTTTTGTCTGTTATGAGAATTGCTACTCCAGCTTTCTTTTGGTTTCCATTTGCATGGAATATCTTTTTCCATCCCCTCACTTTCAGTCTGTATGTGTCCCTAGGTCTGAAGTGGGTCTCTTGTAGACAGCATATATACGGGTCTTGTTTTTGTATCCACTCATCCAGTCTGTGTCTTTTGCTTGGAGCATTTAATCCATTTACATTTAAGGTAATTATCGATATGTATGTTCCTATTCCCATTTTCTTAATTGTTTGGGGTTTGTTTTTGGAGGTCTTTTCCTTCTCTTGTGTTTGCTGCCTAGAGAAGTTCCTTTAGCATTTGTTGTAAAGCTAGTTTGGTGGTGCTGAATTCTCTTAGCTTTTGCTTGTCTGTAAAGGTTTTAATTTCTCCGTCAAATCTGAATGAGATCCTTGCTGGCTAGAGTAATCTTGGTTGTAGGTTTTTCTCCTTCATCAGTTGAAGTATGTCCTGCCAGTCCCTTCAGGCTTGCAGAGTTTCTGCGGAAAGATCAGCTGTTAACCTGATGGGGATTCCCTCGTGTGTTATTTGTTGTTTTTCGCTTGCTGCTTTTAATATGTTTTCTTTGTATTTAATTTTTGACAGTTTGATTAATACGTGTCTTGGCGTATTTCTCCTTGGATTTATCCTGTATGGGACTTTCTGTGCTTCCTGGACTTGATTAACTATTTCCTTTGCCATATTAGGGAAGTTTTCAACTATAATCTCTTCAAATATTTTCTCAGTCCCTTTTCCTCTTCTTCTGGGACCCCTGTAATTCGAATGTTGGTGTGTTTAATGTTGTCTCAGAGGTTTCTGAGACTGTCCTCAATTCTTCTCATTCTTTTTTCTTTATTTGTCTCTGCAGTAGTTATTTCCACTATTTTATCTTCCAGGTCACTTATCCGTTTTTCTGCCTCAGCTATTCTGCTATTGATCCCATCTAGAGTATTTTTAATTTTATTTATTGTGTTGTTCATCGTTGCTTGTTTCGTCTTTAGTTCTTCTAGGTCCTTGTTAAATGTTTCTTGCATTTTGTCTATTCTATTTCCAAGATTTTGGATCACCTTTACTATCCTTATTCTGAATTCTTTTTCTGGTATACTGCCTATTTCCTCTTCATTTGTTAGCTCTGGTGGGTTTTTATCTTGCTCCTTCATCTGCTGTGTGTTTTTCTGTCTTCTCATTT
This sequence comes from Lipotes vexillifer, assembly GCF_000442215.2. NCBI lineage: Eukaryota > Metazoa > Chordata > Mammalia > Artiodactyla > Lipotidae > Lipotes > Lipotes vexillifer. The sequence continues at coordinate 2,049,005 of NW_006797379.1, forward strand.
TGCTTAACTTACTGTGTTTGGGGTCTCCTTTTCGCAGGCTGCAGGTTCGTAGTTCCCGTTGTTTTTGGTGAGTGTCCCCAGTGGCTAAGGTTGGTTCAGTGGGTTGTGTAGGCTTCCTGGTGGAGGGGACTAGTGCCTGTGTTCTGGTGGATGAGGCTGGATCTTGTCTTTCTGGTGGGCAGCTCCACGTTTGGTGGTGTGTTTTGGGGTGTCTGTGGACTTATTATGATTTTAGGCAGCCTCTGTGCTAATGGATGGGATTGTGTTCCTGTCTTGCTGGTTGTTTGGCATAGGGTGTCCAGCACTGTAGCTTGCTGATCATTGAGTGAAGCTGGGTGTTGGTGTTGAGATGGAGATCTCTGGGAGATATTCACCGTTTGATAGTACGTGGAGCTGGGAGGTCTCTTGTGGCCCAGTGTCCTGAACTTGGCTCTCCCACCTCAGAGGCACAGCCCTTGACGCCTGGCCTGAGCACCAAGAGCCTGTCCTCCACACAGCTCAGAATAAAAGGGAGGGGAAAAAAAGAACAAACGAAAGAAGATAAAGTTATTAAAATGAAAAATAATTAGTAAAAAAAATTTTTTTAAGTAATAAAAGAAAGAAGAGAGCAACCAAACCAAAAAACAAATCCACCAATGATAACAAGTGCTAAAACCTGTACTAAAAAACAGACAAAAATGGACAGACAGAACCCTAGGACAAATGGTAAAAGCAAAGCTATACAGACAAAATCACACACAGAAGCATACATATACACATTCACAAAAAGAGAAAAAGGGAAACATATATATATATATATATCGTTGCTCCCAAAGTCCACCTCCTCAGTTTGGGATGATTTGTTGTCTATTCATGTATTCCACAGTTGCAGGGTACGTCAAATTGATTGTGGAGCTTTAATCCGCTGCTTCTGAGGCTGCTGGGAGAGATTTCCCTTTCTCTTCTTTGTTCTCACAGCTCCCGGGGTTCAGCTTTGGATTTGGCCCCGCCTCTGCATGGAGGTCACCTGAGGGCGTCTATTCTTTGCTCAGACAGGACGGGGTTAAAGGAGCAGCTGATTCGGGGGCTCTGGCTCACTCAGGCCGGGGAGGGGGG
>NW_006797379.1:2050353-2083202 GCF_000442215.2 Lipotes vexillifer
TGATAGCCGCGGCTCGCGCCCGTCTCTGGAGCTCCTTTAAGCGGCGCTCTGAATCCCCTCTCCTCGCGCATCAGGAAACAAAGAGGCAAGAAAAAGTCTCTTGCCTCTTCGGCAGCTCCAGAATTTTTCCCGGACTCCCTCCCGGCCAGCCGTGGTGCACTGACCCCCTGCAGGCTGTGTTCACGCCGCCAACCCCAGTCCTCTCCCTGGGATCCGACCTCCGAAGCCTGAGCCTCAGCTCCCAGCCCCCACCTTCCCCGGCGGGTGAGCAGACGAGCCTCTGGGGCTGGTGAGTGCCGGTCGGCACCGATCCTCTGTGCGGGAATCTCCCCGCTTTGCCCTCCGCACCCCCGTTGCTGCGCTGTCCTCCGCGGCGCCGAAGCTCCCCGCTCCACCTCCCGCAGTCTCCGCCCGCGAAGGGGCTTCCTAGTGTGTGGAGACCTTTCCTCCTTCACACCTCCCTCCCACTGGTGCAGGTCCCGTCCCTATTCTTTTGTCTCTCTTCTTTTTTCTTTTGCCCTACCCAGGTACGTGGGGAGTTTCTTGCCTTTTGGGAGGTCTCAGGTCTTCTGCCAGCGTTCAGTAGGTGTTCTGTAGTAGCTGATCCACACGTAGATGTGTTTCTGATGTATTTGTGGGGAGGACGGTGATCTCCGCGTCTTACTCTTCTGCCATCTTGAAGCCATATATTCTTCAGTTTGTTAATGTGGTGTATCACACTGATTGATTTGAGGATACTGAGGAATCCTTGCATCCCTGGGATTAATCCCACTTGGTCATAGTGTATGATCCTTTTAATGTATTGTTGGATTCTGTTTGGTAGTATTTTGTTGAGTATTTCTGCATCTCTGTTCATCAGTGATATTGGCCTGTAATTTTTTTTCTTGTGGTATCTTTGTCTGGTTTTGGTATACAGGTGATGGTTGCCTCATAGAATGAGCAGAGTTCCTTTGCAATTTTTTGGAAGAGTTTCCCAAGGATAGCTGTTAACTCTTCTCTAAATGTTTGATAGAATTCACCTGTGACGCCATCTGGTCTTGGACTTTTGTTTGTTGGAAGCTTTTATTTTGTTTTTTTTATTTTCTTTATTATTTTTTGGCTGTGTCGGGTCTTAGTTGAGGCATACGGGATCTTTCGTTGTGGTGTGTGCTCTTCATTGTGGCGTGCGGGCTTCTCTCTAGTTGTGGAGTGCAGGTTTTCTCTCTCGTTGCGGCACGCAGGCTGCAGGGCGCGTGGGCTCTTGCAGTTTTCAGCACGTGGGCTGTCCTGTTGTGGTGCGTGAGCTCAGCAGTTGTGGTGCCCAGGCTTAGTAGCCCTGCGGCATGTGGGATCTTAGTTCCCCGACCAGGGATCAAATCCCCATGCCCTGCATTGGAAGGAGGATTCTTTACCACTGGACCACCAGGGAAGTCCCTTTTGGAAGCTTTTAAATCTCTGTTTAAATTTCAGTACTTGTGATTGGTCTGTTCATATTTTCTGTTTTTCCTGGTTCAGTCTTGGAAGGTTGTATCTTTCTAGGAATTTGTCAGTTTCTTCTAGGTTATCCATTTTATTGGCATATAGTTGTTTGTAGTAGTCTCTTACGATCCTTTGTATTTCTGTGGTGTCAGTTGTAACTTCTCCTTTTTCATTTCTAATTTTATTGATTTGAGTTCTCTTTTTTTCTTGTTGAGTCTGGCTAAAGGTTTGACAATTTTGTTTATCTTCTCAAAGAACCAGATTTTAGTTTCATTGATCTTTTCTATTGTTTTCTTCATCTCTGTTTCATTTATTTCTGCTCTGATCTTTATTTCTTTCCTTCTACTAACTTTGGGTTTTGTTTGTTCTTTCTTTAGTTGATTTATGTGTAAGTTTAGGTCGTTTATTTGAGATGTTTCTTGTTTCCTAAGGTAGGCTTGTATTGCTGTAAACTTCCCTCTTTGAACTGCTTTTGCTGCATCCCATAGGTTTTGGACTGTTGTGTTCTCATTGTCATTTGTCTCTAGGTATTTTTCGAATTCCTCTTTGATTTGTTCAGTGATCCATTGGTTGTTTAGCGGCATATTGTTTAGCCTCCATGTCTTGTATTTTTACAGTTTTTGTCCTGTAATTGATTTATGATTACAAAGCATTGTGCTGGGAAAAGGTACTTGATATGATTTCTGTTTCCTTAAATTTACTGAGGCTTCATTTGTGGCCCAGCATGTGATCTCTCCTGGAGAATATTCCATGTGTACCGGAGAAGAAAGTGTATTCTCCTGCTTTTGGATGGAATGCTCTATGAATATCAATTAAATCCATCTGGTCTAACATATCATTTGAGGCCTGTGTTTCCTTATTGACTTTTTGTCTGGATAATCTGTCCATTGGTGAAAGTGAGGTGTTAAAGTCCCCCACTGTTGTGTTACTGTTGATTTCTCCTTTATGGCTGTTAGCATTTGCCTTACATATTGAGGTACTCCTGTGTTGGGTGCATATATATTTACAGTTGTTATCTTCCTGGATTGATCCCTTGATCATTGTTTAGAGTCCTTCTTTGTCTCTTGTAGCATTCTTCATTTTAAAGTCTATTTTGTCTGACATGAGTATTGCTACTCCAGCTTTCTTTTGATTTCCATTTGCGTGGAATACCTTTTTCCGTCCCCTCAGTTTCAGTCTGTATGTGTCCCTAGATCTGAAGTGGATCTCTTGTAGACAGCATATATACGGGTCTTGTTTTTGTATCCATTCAGCCAGTCTATGTCTTTTGGTTGGAGCATTTAATCCATTTACGGTTAAGGTGATTATCAATAGGAATGTTCTTACTGCCATTTTGTTCATTGTTTTGGATTTGTTTTTCAGGGTCTTTTTTCTCTTCCCTTCATCTTTTGTTCTCTTGTGATTTGGTGTCTGTCTTTCGTGTTGTGTTCAGATTGCTTTTTCTTTTTTGTATGTGTATCTATTGTAGATTTTTGGTTTGTGGTTCCCACGAGGTTTATTTTTTTTAATATTTATTTAGGCTCTGCCAGGTCTTATTTGTGGCATGCAGGGTCTTTAGTTGCGGTATGTGGACTCTTCGTTGCATCATGCCTGCGGGGTATAGTTCCCCAACCAGGGATCGAGGCCTGGCCCCCTGCATTGGGAGTGTGGAGTCTTACCAACTGGACCACCAGGGAAGTCCCTCCCATGAGGTTTTGATATAGCAGTGTGTATATGTACGAGATCGTTTTGAGTTGCTGGACTCTTAATTTCAAGTGCACTGCCAGTATCCTGCATTTGTACTCTCCTCTTCTCATCCTTGCTGGTTTTGATATCATATTTGTGTGTGGATGATTTCCTACCTTTACTTTATGTTTGCCTTTATTGGTGAGCTTTCCCATTTGTAATTTTCTTTTTCTTTTTCTTTTTTTTTTTTTTTTTTTTTTGTGGGCCTCTCAGTGTCGTGGCCTCTCCCGTTGCAGAGCACAGGCTCCAGACTCACAGGCCCAGCGGCCATGGCTCACGGGCCCAGCTGCTCCGCAGCACGCGGGATCCTCCTGGACCGGGGCACAAACCCGCGTCCCCTGCCTTGGCAGGCGAAGGCTCAACCACTGCACCACCAGGGAAGCCCCATTTGTAATTTTCTTGATTCTCGTTTTGGCCTTTTTTTTCCCACCTAGAGAAGTTCCTTTAGGATTTGTTGTAAAGCTGGTTTGGTGGTGCTGAATTCTCTTAGCTTTTGCTTGTCTGTAAAACTTTTGATTTTTCCATTGAATCTGAATGAGAGCCTTGCTGGGTAGAATATTCTTGATTGTAGGTTTTTCCCTTTCATCATTTTAAATATATCGTGCCACTCCCTTCTGGCCTTCAGAGTTTCTGCTGAAAAATCGGCTGATACCCTTATGGGGATTCCCTTGTATGTTACTTGTCACTTTTCCCTTCTTTTTTTTTTTTTTTTTTTTGTTTTTGGCCACTCCGCACGGCTTGAAGGTCCCAGTTCTCCGACGAGGGACTGAACCCAGGCCCTCAGCAGTGCAAGTGGGGAGTTCTAACCACTAGATTACCAGGGAGTTCCCTAAAATTCTTTTTTTTAAAAAAGCACCACAACTTACCAATTACAACCTGTTTTAGGCCTAGCAATGGCAGTGAGTGACTGTCAGGTATAAATGTGTGTCACCAAAAACTGAAGGCAAGAACCAAACAACAAAACCCAGAGAAGTAAACCGGGGCACGAACCCATGTCCCCTGCATCGGCAGGCGGACTCTCGACCACTGCACCACCAGGGAAGCCCACTTTTCCCTTCTTGCTTTTAATATTTTTTGTTTGTCTTTAATTTTTGTCAGTTTGATTAATATCAAACCAAACCAAGGAGGTGTGTTCCTCCTTGGTTTATCTTGTATGGGACTCTCTCCACTTCCTGGACTTAAGTTGAATGTTTTTTTTCTCATGTTAGGGAAGTTTTCGGCTATAATCTCTTCATATATTTTCTCAGGCCCTTCCTCTCTCTCTATTCCTTCTGGGACACCTATGATGCAAATGTTGGTGCATTTAATGTTGTCCCAGAGGTCTCTGAGACCTCACTCAGAGGCTCAGGACTCTCACTCTTATGGGAGGACCTCTGCAATATAATTATCTTCCAGTTTGTGGGTTGTCAATCTGGTTGGTTTGGGATTTGATTATGTTCCGAAAGTGCCCTTCCTACCCTCTCATTGTGGCTTCTTTTTTGTCTTTGAGTGTAAAAAATCTGTTTTGGTAGCTTCCAGTCTTTTTTGTTGATGGTTGTTCAGCAGTTACTTGTGGTTTTGGTGTTTTTGTGAGAGAAGATGAGCTCAAGTTGGTCTACTCCACCCTCTTTTCCGGAATTGAATGGCTGTTATTAGTTTGGATGCTTGCTGCCTCTTTCCTCAGCGTGTGCTGGCCATTATCCCCCTGATATGAGTGTGCAGGCACAGTGGCCCTTGCGCGCTCCCGGGATTGGGGAGTACTCAGGGTGTTGTTGCAAAGATTAAGTAAGATGACGTGAAACTATCTTGCCCGTTTTCCAGCAAACATGTCTTTGTTTCTGCCCTTTTTCCCTTAGCAGTTCACTGTGCAAAAGCTTTGCCCAACCATGCCTTTTGAATAGGATTTCCTTTCTCAGGTAGCGTGATAAAGTCCCGTGCTGTCCTCCTCAGGGCTGGAATCCAGCACGCGTCCAGCGTTTCTCCCCTGAGTCACTCAGTAGCCATCTTGCTTCAGTCTGTCCTGTTTTAATGAGGCACCAAGAAAAATCTCCATCCCAACCCTTGGTGGAGCCACCGAGGGGCTCCTTAGTGGACGTGGTGAGGCCAGCCTACAGGTCTCAGCACAGAACATTGAGAAGGCGGAGGAAAGCAGGAACTCATGTCACCAGATTAAAATTTAATCTACTTGGCTACAAGCTACTCCACCAAGTTGCAGGTTTCCTGTGAAAATGGTCTGCGTGAATGGGGTCTGCCGTCCTTCACGCCTGCCGTGCCCCTTCCCACCACTCTCCTTTGTCTTCCTCCATTTGCTTCCTGTCCTTTGTTAACTAATTATAGAAGTCCCCACGGCCTTGGAATTAGCATCTGTTTCCATTTCCTAATAACATTAGTAGGAAACACATTCTTTTTCATTTAGGAAGGTAATAGAGTCCAGGGAAAACTCATGCGGGCAGAATGTCTCATTTATTCAGCTGCAGTGTGGTTTGGACGCTGAGCAGATGTCTCTGGGGACCAGGTATCCATTTGAGATAAATTAACCAGGCTGGGTTGTAAAAAGCGTTTGCTCAGTATATACATTTGTCCTTTCTTGAGCAATAACCTCTAAAGGGTGAATTTGGATATGATAGTCTCCTGTTTAAGCCCTTCATGATTATTTTTTTTAGATAATGATGAGACATTGATGCTATGGTTATTTGTTGTTGTTTTTTTCCTTTGAGTTCTTTTAACGAAACATACTGAAGTATTTGGAGATGAAGTTATATGATACCGGGGATTTGTTTCAAAATTATATGGAAGGGGATGGTGTGGTTGGCAGTAGAGATGAAACAAGGCTGGCTGAGTTGATAATTGTTGAGGGAAGTGGGGGCTACAGGGGTTCCATTTTACTCTTCTGTTTACTTTTACATATATGTTTGTAATTTTCCATAATGAAAATTAAAAAAACAAACAAAACCCACACCCTTCCATAGGTTTCCCATTGTCTCAAGCTAGTGTCCAGCCCCCCTAACATGGCCTTCAGATGCCTTCACCTGTCTGGCACCTACTAACCCTTCCAGGTTCATCTTCTTAGATGTTCTAGTCCTGTGAAATGATTTGCAGTGGCCCCAACATGTACACCCCCCTGACCTCTGGCTTGCACTTGCTGCCTTCTCTCCCTACAATGCTTTTTCCCTCTCTGTCCTTCCGCCCATCCTCTCCCCAGTTTTCTTGCCTCATATGGACCCCCAGGCTCCAGACAGCTCACATGCTTTCAGCCTTCCCTGACTGCCCTCCACCCGAGTGTGGGTTCGGTGCCCCCCCCATGGGTGCCTCTGTCACTGTTCCCCTCATCTTAGCCTTCCTTACCCTGATTCTAACCACTGCTTCCTTCCCGTCGCCTCCGTTGTATTAAACCTGGTTTTGAGGAAAGGGATTATGCCTTGTTCACACTTCTGTCCCTGGCACCAAGCACAGTGCCTGGCATAGAGCAGGCAACCCATAAATTAGGGAATAAAAAGGCCCACCCAGGACTTACCAAGGCTCGGTCTCAGGTCTCCCAGTGGTGCCTGGTGCTGATGCAGCATCTCTCTGCCTTTTTGTTTCTTCACGTCCCTATTCACCTCGCCTCTGTTCTGTTTCATTGGGATTTTCAGTGACTTCCTGTGAGGTCACAGCAGCACAAGGATAAGTTTGGGCACTGTTTCCCCAAATTTCTGCTGTACATCGTGGAGAAAGTCCAGTCAAACTTGGAGCTCTGATACTCGCTTGAAAATAGCTAGACTTGAAATGGTATCCAATGCTACTAGGCAAATTTAAGTTTGTTCTTTATTGATGCTCTGTGTTGCCCTTCTGTTTTGTTTTTTCTTATATCTTTATTGGAGTATAATTGCTTCACAATGGTGTGTTAGTTTCTGCTTTATAACAGAGTGACTCAGTTATACATACCCATATGTTCGCATATCTCTTCCCTCTTGCGTCTCCCTCCCTCCCTATCCCACCCCTCCTTGATTAAAGTCTCTCTAGGACACAACTCCAGGGGCATGTGATCTGTGCCGTCCAGTTGATGGTGACATATGAACCAGGAACGTGGTGTGGGAATTTTCATTAAAACAGTTTGAAATAGGAAAAGAAGAAATCATGTGCTGAAGTGACAATGCATGAGCTTAGAGCTAGACATTCAAGTTGGTTGTTGCACACCAAAAACCAGCAAGTCAAAGAATATATACAGTATGGTACTATTTATATAAAGTTCAAAGACATACAAAACTAAACAATATACTGTTTAGGAATTCATAATTATAATAATATATAATATGCATATACAGATATATGCAGGGAACTGATAAATGCAGAGATCAGGATGGAGGCGTTCTCTGGGCAAGAGGGAGAGATGTGATTACGAGGAGGCGTATGGAGCTCTGAGTACAGATAGCACTTTGTGTCTTGGGCTGCATGGTGGGTGCATGGTTTTTCATTTCATTATACTTAATACTTTATATATAAGCTAAATACATTCTTTGGATATGATAAATTTCCTAATAAAAATAACATTTAAAATAAACCCACCAGCAATTTTTAAGTGAGACTTTGTTCTCAGCACTTTGAAGAAGGAAGAGTTTTTTGGTTTTTAGTTTTTATTCCTGTTGCTTTTCTTCTGCAGTTCATGGGGCTAATTTTAATCAAATCATTCCTTACTTCTGCTTTACCTGAAAGGCTGATGGTAGGAATACAAATTGCAGCAGCTCCCCGTTGGCGATCATCGCCAAGTAGATTAAGTAGATCACCTCTCTCTCCCCCGACCTTGTCCCCTCCTTGTTCGTCTCAGATGTTGCCGTGGTGGACATGAGCGATGTCTCCAGACAGCCTTCCCTCTTCTACCATCTTGGAGTCCGTGAAAGCTTTGACATGGCCAATAATGTGATCCTGTACCACGACACCGATGCTGACACTGCTCTTTCATTGAAGGTAAAGAGTATTGTTCACCTTCTCCTGAGTACTTTGTTTTGGGAAAGCAGTATTGTGTGTTCCGTTGAAATGTACACGTAGCAGAGGAGGTTGGAGAAAAACAAGAAAGATTTGCTCGTGCAGTTCCTTCCTTCCCACCCCCAGGTTCCAGCTCACACAGGTGACTTCCTGGCTTCTTTGTGAGCGTAGGTGCTAGAGATGTGCGTTTGCAGGCAACTTAAGTATTTCTAAGCTCACTGGGGAGGTGAAGGCAAAAACTCCTGTTAGTTTCTGCTGAAGCAAACACAGCACTTTGAATCCTCCATTGGGCAATTTGATCCAAACCTGCACATTAAAAAAAAAAAAAAAAAAAAAATCTCAACTTGGATAATAATAGGAAGATGTTTAACGGTTACCAAAATGGGTAGAAACGTTTAGCACAGACGTAATCAGTATTTAATCTGTCATTTTTTTCTCCCCAGTTTAAAGCCAAGCAAAACTGAATACTTGTGTGTTCATACACAGCTCAGTAATTACTGAGAACTTTTAAATGTGTTTTTGCAAATTTGATACAAGCTTTTTTGGATAACAGTACTTTTAAAAATGTTCCTGTTTGTGAAATGTGAAGGTCAGATGTGAGTTGTTACAAAATTTAGCTAATATTAATATTGCTTAATATCTTAATACTAGTCAGGAAATCCTGGTCTATGTTAACTCATTTCAGGAATTAAAAGATTAGTTTGTTTACAGCAGTGTTACTCAACCTTGACTGCACTTTAGAATCATTTGGGGGGTTTGTAAATATCCCAGTACCCAGGCCACACCAAGACCAATTATGTCACAATCTCTAGGGGATTTTTTTTTAACGTCCCCAGTGTACAGCCAGAGGTGAGAACCAGTGGTTCAGAGTTAGCTTTCATGGACGTCATTTCTAAATGTTCAGCTACCTTAGCCTTAAAAGTCACTAGTATATAAATGACACAATTTTGTGATGGCAAATTACACATTTTTGTTTCTCTTTCTTAAGGTCTAATATTAACCAGATGTTTCTGGGTTCTGTAACAATTTGGGATTGTTTCCTGGTAGAAATACTACCTATCTCAGATGTGTAACCTTTATGTGTTAATATATCACATACACCTTATATAGGTGTGTCCTCTCTCATCCTAGCACTGTGTTGTATTTTAAGAGTCATTCATGTGACAGTGGAAGAAGAAACTGTTTTGCTATTATACTTTACGTTGTAAAATAGTTTCCCAAAAGGCTATAAACCAATCTAAATTACTTTAGATATTTAGATTTTTTTTTCTTTTACTGATATTCACTAAAGTGGTTATGCTTAGAAATATGTAGAATTAGAAAATGTGAAAGGGTAGATTATTAAGCTGTATTTTGATGAGAAACATGAAACTAGAATGTATTTTTTCCCAGTTCAATAAATTTGTTTTCTCATTTGTGCGTTAATGAACTCCTCTGGAAAGTCCCATGACCTAGATAAGTTTTAATTTTTAATGATATGGAAGAATACTTCCTAAAACAGAAATGGGTACTCAGTTATATCTGACGCCAGAAGAAGCGATCTGCACTTGTCAGAAAATAGAAATCTCAGAACACGTAAAACACATTTTACGGGGACAGCTGTTTAATTATGTTTTCTTTTTTCAGCAAATGGCTTGCAGCGCATAAATGATACAGTCAAGGGCTGCATAACCATTATGCTAAGTTAACCGACTAAAATTGTTGTCATTGAGTTTGAGTTTGAAAATTCCTATAGTGAATATATATAAATATAATACCTATAGTGAGGTGTCAGGAATCCTATCAGCAACACCCCTTCTGTAGGAAGACTGACTTGGGCAGGGGGTGGCCTGCAGCCTTCACACTGATGACTCAAGAAACGGTTCCAGGCCCAAGGTTACCATGGGCTGCCCATGCGCTTCACTGCTGTCAGTGAGAAGGCGAGGTGCAGGGTATTCAGAGCCCTGAACTTGAATCTCAAAATATCTTTGGACAGAAGCATTGCCATTGCTATGGGAAAATCCTTATAACCAATATATGTCCCCCAGGAATTCCAAAGCTGACCAATCATGATAAATTTTCCTTAGAACATGAATTTTACATTTCTTAGAGGCCCCTTCTTTTTGAAGCTTTTTACAGGGGGAGGTGTCAAATGATGAACTCTTGCTCTAAAATGGGTGCCAGCTGATGGCATGGGGACAAACTGCTTACTAGTGCTTATGGAAATTAACTGTTTTGGAAAAAAGCTATATTGATCCTATCTTTTCTTTTCAGGATATAGTAACTCAAAAAAACACAGTAAGTATTGTATTTTCAGATTTTTAACTTTGTGAATGTAAACATATAAAATGCTTGCCTGAAAATCCCACAGATAGCCAAGTGATGTCTAATTGTACCTGTTGGTTGTGTTTCTAAGGGGGACACCTAGAAACCCCTACCCCTCAAGCTGCCAGCTGGATCAGCCCCACTCAGCTGCCCAGGGTGCAGGGCAGAGGGCAAGGTCAGGCAGGTGTACTTTTTCTTCGTTACACACTAGGACTTTGAGCCTGCAACCACCCGGCTGTCTTCTGAGCTGGGTCGGTGTTCCTATGGACCACCAGGATTCTTTCTGCTGGAGCCAGTGCCTCCATACTTCCAACCAAAGTTTCCCTCAAAACAAAGAGACATGAGCTTATACCGGAGTTAAGTTTGGAGCCTAGCCCAAAGTTCCCTGCCACAAGCTGAAAAGAAGCAGGATGGAGTTCCAATTCTTTCCATTTATGTGCTAGTCTCCTGATTTGACTTAAAAGTTCCTGCAGTGACATATTGATAACACCGTTTTGGTTTGACTTGTATCATGAAACCCTCCCCCACCCTAAAAACATTCAGATAAGATCATGTCCTTGGAAATAGTGCCACGGTTATCCTGTACCTTTGAATGCCCCCCCCCCAAAAAAAACTGCCCATGCTCTGAGAAATTGTGACCTAGACTAAGGACAGTTCTTTCTTCCCTTTCCTTTGGCCCTTAGCCACTGACCCTTCTAGAATGGCAGGGCCTCTTGCCTCTTTTCCTAGTCCAGTTGCAGTTCCCAGAGGGAGAGGGAGAAAAGGGCCCAGGAGGTAGAGGTCTCCCGAAGGCGCCCTCTGCAGGGGAGCCGGAGCGTGGCGTGACACCCCCCCTCCACAGGAGGTCCCACCTTGCAGCCGCGGGGGGCCCAGGCTTCCCCAGGACCCAGGCAGGGCTCCCTGCCGGAGGTGGAAGCCTTGACTCTCCTCAAAGCCCGAGGATGAAATTCTAGAAACAAAACAAATACAGTTTATGTCATTACCACTGGAGTGTGGGTTTAATAAGCTGATCTGAAAATAAGGCATCAAGGTGGTTTTCTTGGGAAAAGAAATGGGAAGATTTGTCGCTTCATTTTGTCCCATTTACATGCTAATACTGCCCACTTATGGGCTCTTTCCTGTTCTTTCTAGATCTTGATTTCTTAAATTACCTCCTTCTTGGGGACAGGAATCCAGTCAAAGGAGATTGGGCCTGAGGCTGCGAGGCACAGGGTGTAGTCCCAGCTCTGTCTCTTAGTAACTTCGGGCAGTCATTCCATCCCCCACCCCAATCCTCAGTGCCCTCGGCAGTAAAAGGAAAAGGTTGAACTCTGTTGTTTCGTTCATAGGTAACTTCCAGCACTCACTGTCCGTGTTGCATATTTGTTGTACAAGTGAAAAGACGTAACTTGGGTTTAATACAAGGAACGTCTAGGAAAGTTATTCCTTAAAACAAGAATTACATTCAGGCAAAGGTGCAAGGAAGAAAACTCTTTACATCCTGACTGTTAGTTGTGTCGGAGTCTAGAAATCCTGCTCTGGGGAGACTTAGTGTCATTCTGTTACCATTCTACTACATACCCTCCCTTCTGGTATGTTCTCCCTTGTCTAAACACCCAGGAATTCCTTCACATTCTTGGTAATTCTACCGCAGCATCATTCTCCCTAGGCTTTTGTTTGTTTCGTTTGTTTTTTAGGAACAAACTTATTCTAAACGATTTGGCAATGAATCTCCCTGCTGTGTTTGGCATTACTTTAGAATTCTGTGCCCAGGACTGCTTGTCATGCTTGATGGGGTATGAAAATTTAGAGCATTCAGGAGAACAAAATAAAGGGCCAGAGGTGACTGGAAGGGTTGAAAACAGCACCTAAGAGGAAAAGTTGAAGGGAAGCAAACCGCAGGAGGTAGTGTTCATGGCCATTTTCAAATGTTATCCCTTTTCAGGAAGCAGGGAAGCCGTTACTTCTGCTCCAGATGTCATGGAAGTACGGCAAACTGAAAAAAGGTTGGGGTCAGCAGAATGGACATCTCACAAGTGATGGTGATTAAACATTGAAATAGAATGTCAAAGTAACTCAGCTGACATTTAAGAAGAGTTTGTTCCCTTGTCCCCTCCATATGGATGGAGGTAATGCTGCTTGGAAGCAGGGGTATGGCTCGTGTAACACCAGAGGTTTTGAGAGAGAATCTGGTGAAATTGTGGGTCTGTGATAATTGGATAGCTTTAAGAGAGAGAGATACAACCTAGTTGTAGTTGGTGAATTATGAAGTCCTGTGAGTCAGGTACAGATTAAATGCCACACACTGAACGTGCAGCTGGGTGCTTGAAGTGGTTTATGAATATATGGAAACCAAGATGCTTTGAGGTCTCTGTCTTCAGGGAGTATTCTGTGTTTCTAGAATTGTGCCTGATAATGTATAGAACTCGGCTTCATTTGGTAGAGGGATAGTGTATTAGCCAGGGTTCTATAGAGTAGCAGTCCCCAACCTTTTTGGCACCAGGGACCGGTTTCGTGGAAGACAGTTTTTCCACAGACTGGGGCGGAGGGGGGAATGGTTCAGGCAGTAATGCGAGCGATGGGGAGCGGTGGGGCGCGGTGGGGAGCGGCAGACGAAGCTTCATTCGCTTGCCTGCCGCTCACCTGCCTGGCTGCCTGGTTCCTAACAGGCCATGGACTGGTACCGGTCCGCGGCCCAGGGGTTGGGGACCCCTGCTCTAGAGAAACAGAGCCAATTGGAGTTATAGAAAGAGGGAGATAGAGATATTTATTATGAGGAGTTACCTCACGTAATTATGGAGGCTGAGAAGCCCAACAGTCTACCATCTGCAGGCTGCAGACCCAGGAAAGCCAGTGGTGTAATTCGGTTTAAGTCCAAAGGCCTGAGAACCAGGGGAGCCGATGGTGTAGATCAGAGAAGATGAGATGAGGTGTCCCAGATCAAGCAGTTAGGCAGGAAAAAGAGGGCAAATTCCTCCTTCCTCCGCCTTGTGGCCTGGTCAGGCGTCGGTGGATTGGATGGTGCCCACCCACAGTGGGGAGGGCAGTCTACTTGACTGAGTCCACTGACCCAGATGCTAATCTCATTCAGAGACACCCTCACAGACACACCCAGAAATAATGTTTAATCTGGGCACCCTGTGGCCAGTCAAGTTGACACACAAAAGTAGCCATCACAGTTGGCTACATTTGCTGCCATTTCTAGGAGCAGTTGCTTTGCAGGGATGTGAAGTACGGGAAGCCAACCTCTAGGCTTTGGGCTGGACCAGACCTGCAGCCCTTGTGGGCCCTTCTGTCCTTTCGTGCTCACCTCTTTTTCAGCTGATGCTCATAGTCTCGTGTTCCAGGGTTTTTTTTTAAACTCTTTATTTAGGTATAATTGACATTACCGTAAAATGCACCTGTGTACACACAATTCAGTGATTTTTAAGAGTTGTGCAGCCATCACTACAAGCCAGTTTTAGAGCATTTTCATCACCCCAAAATATACGTGTTTCCAGACAGTGCCTGTTCCCATCCCAGCCCCAAGCAACCGCTGATTTGCTTTATGTGATATAGATTTACCTTTTCAGGACTTTTCATAGAAATGGAAGGATACAATAATGTGGTCTTTTGCATCTAGTTTCTTTCACTTAGCATGATGTTTGTGAGGTTCACCCATGATGTAGCAAGTATCAGTAGTTCTTTTTTATTGCTGAAAAGTATTCTAGTGTATGGATATTCCACGTTGTATTTATATATTCCCCAGTTGATGGACATTTGGATTGTCTCCACTTTTTGGTTATTATTCATAATGTTGCTATAAACATTCAAGTACAAGTCTTTGTGTTGCAAATATGTCTTCATTCCTCTTGGGTAGATAGCTAGGAATGGAATTGCTGGATCATATAGTAAATATATGTTTGACTTTGTAAGAAACTATCAAAATAATGTTCAAGGTGGCTGTACCGTTTTACATTTCCATCAGCAATGAGAGGTCTGGCTTCTTCACATCCTCATCAATACTTGGTATTGTCTATCTTTTTATTATATCCATTTTAGTGAGTATGGAGTGGTTTCCTGTTGTCGTTTTGTATTTCCCTAGTGGGTAATGATGTTGAGCATCTTCTCATGTGCGTATTAGCCATTCTTAGTCTTTTTTTGGTGAAATGTCTATTCAAGTCTTTTGCTTATTTTTAGTTGGATTTTTTAGTCTTACTGTGGAGCTGTAGAGTTCTTTGTGTATTCTGGAAGCAAGGCTCTTATCAGAGACTTTATTAATTACTTCTTTTATGGCTCGTGCTTTTGGTGTTATATCTAAGAACTCTTAGCCTAACCCAAGGTCACGAAGAATTTACTCTTATGTTTCCTTTTAAAGTTTTATAGTTTTGGCTCTTACATTTATTCCTCTGACCCATTTTGAGGTAATTTTTGTGTCTGGTGTGAGGTAGGGGTCCAGCTTCTTTCTTTTGCATGTGGCTATCCAGATGTCCCAGCACCATTTCTTAAAAAGACTATTCCTTCCCCATTGAATTTTCTTGGCACCTTTGTCAGAACCAACTGATCATAAATGTAAGGGTTTGTTTCTGGACTTGAAATTCTATTCCATTGACTTGTATGTTTACCTTTATGCCAGTACCACGCTCTTTTGACTACTGTACCTTTATAGTACGTTTTGAAATTAGGAAATCTGATTCCCCCAACTTTGTTCTTCTTTTTCAACACAGTTTTGGCCATCTGGGGCCACTTGCAGTTCCATATGAATTTGAGAATCAGCTTTTCCATTTCTACAAAACAGGCCATTGGAATTTTGATAGGGATTGCGTTGTATCTGTTTATCACTTTAAGACTTAACAATATGAAGTCCTCCAATCCAAAAACACAGGGTGTCTTTCCATTTATGTAGGTCCCCTTTAATTTCTTTCAGCAATGTTTTATAGCTTTCTGTGTACAAGTCTTTTACCTTCTCACTTAAATTTATTCCTGGATATTTTATTCTTTTGGATATTTTTGTAAATGAAACTGTTTTCTTAATTTCCTTTTCAAGATTTGTTTTTTAAAAATACCTTTCGGGACTTCCCTCGTGGCGCAGTGGTTAAGATTCCACGCTCCCAATTCAGGGGGCCCAGGTTTGATCCCTGGTCAGGGAACTAGATCCCACATGCATGCTGCAACTAAGAGTTCACATACCGCAACTAAGGAGTCCATGTGTTGCAACTAAGGAGCCCACCTGCCACAGCTAAGACCCAGCACAACCAAAACAAATAAATTAATAAGTCAATATTTTAAAAGATACTTTAAAAAGAAATACCTTTCACAGAAATCTTTAACACATCATATTTTGCTTCGTAATTCAGTATTTGAGTTAAAATGTAATTCAGGTTTTGATCAGAGATCCATAAAAATGACTTCATTTATTATTTTCATCCATTTTCATTCTTAGGCTATCTTCTACTGCTTTAGAGATAACAAAGATAGACCCTTTCAGCATTTTATCACTTCAGAAGACATATTTATATGATGAACAATCAAAAACAAGAGTGAAAATATAGCCTTTATGAAAAGAAGAGTGAAAATGTAGCCAACCGCAAGAGACTACTTTATCTATTAAACCTTGGAACTTCCTGGTAGTTTGTTATTATTGTACATAGTCCACAGGTATTCTTTGTTTGTTTTAATTTTCCTTTGTAAATATAACCATACTTTCAAAGTTACGTTATATTTTGATTCCCTCCAGGAAGTAGACTCTGAGACTGAGTTTAGTGGACAGCTTTTTTGAGGAGTGCGCTTGGGATCACCTCTGAGGGAGAGGAGAGCGGGAAGCAGGACTGGGAAGAGAGGGAAATCCAACTGGGATGCAGGCTCAGTGGCAGCCTTGGCCGATCCCCCCCTGGGGAGCTCTGAGCTGGAATGACCTTTTGGAGTAGTTCTGAGTTGGGATGGGATGGCCAGGCCTTTAGTCTCCTGTATCCATCCCTCACCGGAAGGAGAGTGACGTTGAGTGAAGTGCTCTCTGCAGCTGAGGCAGTTCCAGAAGGGGCTGACAGCAGGGGTGAGAGCTACAATGCTCCTGGTAGCTGGGACAGCATGTCCTTCCTTGAAGGGGGGATGTGGGTGTACACCTGAGTGTCCACCACCTTATAATCATTTTACTTGAGAAATATGTAAATCATATATACCCCAAGACTAAGCATGTACCTCGAAAGTGAGAGGCACAGAAATAATTTTTTCCTTTGAATTGGTGGGAAATCATTTGGAAGCTGTGCGTAGCCTCACCAGAGAGGAAGCATGGGGACACAAACCTTCCTTGTTCCCCAGGAAAATTATTAGCAGAAGATGAGCTTTTCCACCCAATGCTTTTAGAAGAAATTGTTCAAAGTAAACTAGACCTTACTTTCATTTGTCATGTCCTAAAGCTAGAGATCAGAGATCGTTTTTAAAAAGCAGAGTTCAGTTTCCAAGCTAGGATCACGTTACTAAAAAACACCTTATTGAAAAACTAATCTGGTTCTTGACCTCTGGACTAGGTAATTATTTTTTTCCTCTGGAAGGACAGTGAGATTTAAAAGAAGCTCATTGTTCCCATCAAAATAGTTATCTCTGTGATCCCAGTGAAGTGAAAATTCTTCGAGAAACAGACATTGGCAGTATTGGGGGTATTGTCTACAATACTGGAAGTCTTTTACCTGGCCTACAAGCACACTGAGGCCTCAAGTTTAGAATAACAGAATTTCTCCTGGTCCTTCCCTCTTGCCTTCCTCAGTTCTTCAGTTTGCTTTGGCTTGGGATCCAAAATTACCAAGGATGATGTAGATTGCTTAGGGACCCTTTGGTAAAAAGGCAATTAAATTTCTTTTCTACTTTCCATATCCTTTGGGTTTTCTGAATTCAGAATCAGAATTTCTACCACTTTTATCATGAAGACTCAATTTCAAACAAGAAGGCTAGCTCTCATAGTAGATGGAGAGGGAGAATTTTATTTTACGCATTGAATGTGATTTATGTAAAAATTTCTGCCCTTTGAATATTTATTTCATTTGTATAGCTATTTTTTATTTCTACCTCATCTTAAGTTCTCTCTTCAAGTCTTTTTTTTCCCCTTCATGCCTGTGGTCTGTGTTCTCTTTTAAATTGGAGTACTCTGAATAAATAAATAAGTTGGAGTACTCTGGAGGTGTGAACCATAAAACTTTCTCTGTACCTCTTGACTATCACAGGAGTAATGTCACATTTCACAGGGCCAATGTCAGAACTGAGATAGAAATATTTAATTCTGCCTACTAACTGAATAAGTCTTTAGTGTCCCGTGATACCCATTTATTTTCTTTAAGACGTAATTCACATACCATAAACTTCACCATTCACTCATCTGTTGGTGTTGGGCATTTTGTTTTGTATATCATGTCCGTGTCTATTTAAGGATATTTCAGAATTAAGCTGGATTGACAGTGACAAGAAGTCTAGGAAGGGAGGGGGAGGACATGAGATTTGCCTGGCTCTCTGGTCATCTGTGGGCCAGTTGGTTAACCTTGCTGGGAATCGGTTTCCTCCCTTATAAAATGAGATGATTATTAATAAGGTGATTACCGTGATTTGTGCCAGCTCTGAAATAATTCTCCGACTTTATGATAGCTATTCTGTTATTTGAACAAAGCAGATGGACTCTTGGAATAGCTCAGTTGGTGCTACATGGCATGTTTCCAGCAGGGGTATCTTCATTCACCTTTCAGTGGCACAGTAGTCTGATTATCCAATTGAAATTGTCACTCAGCTTCTGTATATGCATTTGTTCCTCTTATGACCAGGCCAATGTAGAAAGATAGCAATGTAGAATGCTGTTTGCATTGATCTAAAAAAAAATGCATTTCCCTGATATGCATGCATGCTGATTTTTAAAAATTCTCCTTTAACTGACTAGACAAAGAATTGTACCTTGTAATCATTTTTTTTTAGAGTGATACCTGACCTAGATTTTCTTCCTTAATAAATTGACTTTGTCAGACGTGGTTATGTTGAATAATTTTTTAATTGTCTTAGGTTTGCGCATTTGCTCCCTAAATTTTCTTGGGAACAATTTTCTATGCTGTTTAAATTCTAGTTTTCACTAAGGATTTGCAATCTGTTTGTATTACAAGATTTAAGCTCCAAAGCTTGAATCTGCCAGCAATCAAGATATGCATTCTTCCATAAGTGCTCAGAAATCAGCTTACCTCATGGGTAGTATTAAACCACCTTCCATCTGCCTTAGATTTTTCCCCCTTCTTTTGAGTAAGCCATTTGTTGACTGATTAAATGTTTGTATCATTACTTTTAAAATGTTCCCTGGAAGGTCAAGCTGAAAGTCTCATCATGAGTTGGTTGGGATAAATTCTTACACATTTTATTTGCTCTAAAGAATTAATTGATAAAACTTGTGCTGTTTTTGACCAACTATGTGAGCTGCTGCTAGCCATAAACAAAACTAAGTGCTGGTGTAATGAGGCCCCTTCACTTGCGTTTCTGTGCTGGCCTTCCTGGGCCGCTGGCCTTCCTGCACAGGGTGCCTGCAGAGGAGCCTGCTGGGGGGTGCGTCCCACGTGTTCTTGGTTAGTGGCCGTGGTTGAACCTGATGGGCAGTTAGGTTGAGACCCCAACATGCTCTGCTCTCCTGGGCTGTCCTGGAGAACCCAGACAGTTGTTTATGGATGGGACTCACAGTGTTATCATGGAAATGTTCATATATGAAGCCCACTGAAGAATCTCTGGTGTTTTAGGGCTACAGGTAGGCTGTTCTATGTGAAACATGTGCTTGGAGTCCAGAGCAGGGTTTCTTACATTTTGGGGGCCTGGGACTCCTTTGTCAGTCTGGAGGAGCCTATGGGCCCCTTCTCAGAATGTATCTTAAAGTGCTTAAATAAATACAAAGGATTACAAAGGAGACCAGCTATACTTCAGTATGACTATATTTATACTGAAATATAGTTATCAAAAATATTTTTAAAGTTGTATATTGTAATCTGTGTCCTCCTTTACTAATGTCTCAAATAATAAAATGAAGCAGCAAGTCTAAAAACTGTCATCATTTTGGAGTAGTGATAAGAATAAAAGTTATTTTGAGATCTCTGCAGGAACTGTAATATGACATGAAAAATTCTGTGATTTCTATTAGTGACAAAGTCCCATGTCCTGCTAAAACAAGAATGGGTTACCTACATTCCTGATGGAAGGCTGTGTTGCATTTCACTTAAAGGCAAATGATGACAGAGGTGGAATTTTTTTTTTCCTCATTCAAGTTCACAGACCCCCAAGAATTAATGGGCTCCGGGTTCAGAATTCCTGGTCTGGTCTGGTCTAGGACTATCTAACATAGCCAGTACTTTTATTGGGTGTCCACTATGTGCCATGACCGTCTTTAAGCCTCTATCACTTAAAGAAATTGGCCGTATTATTGTCTTCATTTTAAACATGAGAAAACTGAGGTTTAGGTGGATAAGTACATTTTCCAAGGTCATCATCTACTGTGGAGCAGAATTGGGATTCAATCTTTGGCTGTACAAATTGTCCACTATCTTGCTATGCTTGAGCTGATATGATACTGACTTCCTATTTCAATAATCGTAAGTTATTTCTTTTTTACCTAACTTAGCAAATGTGAAAAAAACCAAACAAACCCCACTACCCAGCTCTCCTGAGACAGTGGTGAAATTGAAGTGCCTTCGTACACTAGCAGTGGGAGTATAAGTTGCTCCATCCTTTTTGACAGCAACTTGGCCGCACATATCAGGAACCTTAAACTTGCTCTAGTAATCTCACTCCTGGGAAGCTATTCTTAGGAAAAGACCACAGTGTAAATATGCACCTGTGCCATATGCAAAGGTGTTCATCTCAGCGTATAGTAAGAAAAATTTCAAAACAAAGTTAAATAATAGAATGATGAGGTATGCATTCATCAGTTGGTATATTAGGCAGGCATTAAAAATTATGGCATTTTTATAACCACACTTTTGTAATGAGAGCTTTTGTAAAGATATGTATTATTTAACCTGGTGATGCTGCGGGATGAACTGTTCATTGTGGTGATATTTGTAGATGGTAGTAGTTTGGGAAATCTCAGTTGCTAAGGTTAGAACTAAAAACTTCAGAGGACAGGCTCCTCTACTCCCTACCCTCATAGTGTCAGAGACCAGTGGCTTTCACTCTGCTCTCTGACTTCACTTACTGTATCAGAATCATCCTTTTGGAAATACTTGAAGAGTGTTTGGAATAAGGGTTTACATAGTTATGGGCCTAGCATTACTGGTTCTAATGCCCCTTTATGTAGGAAACTAAGCTGCCTTTGTTAAATTTGTTTTAATGAGCTGGATTCTTGAGATGTTTCCATTTATAAATGTAACAATTACAAATATCCAAGCCTGGTTTGCTATTGAGCATGTGTTACGCTAATCAATGTTTTTCTTTTTGATTTTGCGTCTCCCCCACCAACAAAAGTTGAAGATGTTTGGGCCTATTCTTTGTAAGAACAAAAGCACTAGACTCAAGAGCCTGTGCTTTTATTTGGAAGTTTATGAATTGCTTTTTAAAATGTAATCGTGAGCCCCAGTTTCCTTCTGTAAAATTTCTTAAACCTCTATATACACTTTATGAAAGATTTTCTCAAAGGAAGTATTTTTACTTTCCCAAGGCTCCAGATACCTGATGTCTCCTCAGTCCTGTTCGTTAAACTTGCTCAGTTGTTTTCAGAGTTCGTGCGTTCCCTTTCTTTCTCCTTATTTTCTCAAACTGAGGCTAGATGTTTGCTCAGAGGATCACATCCGCTCCAGCTGTGGGCAGCCTCCACCACTGCTGCTCTGCCCACTTGAGCCATAACCTGTGACAGCACAGAGCATATATTTGTCAAAATCTTATTTTTTCACACCTCATTATTGAGGGTTAGAGCAGGACTGGGGCAAAGTTAACTTTGGTGCTATTTGGGTAGAATAGGTTTGCTAAAGGAAGACTGTCAAGATTTCAGCAGAAATATTTGTTTTGGAAATAGTTTTAAAACCTGTAACAGTTCTATCCAAATAGGTTGGATTCCTGCACCTTCGACTTACCTACCTCTTACGGATACTCAGGTTTACATAGTTGTAATCTTTGTATGTATTTTTGTTAGAATTATTACTCTGTATAATATTTTAACAAAGCTGAGAGAAGAAAGGAAAATAAGTACTTATAGAGTTACACTAACCTGTTTGTTTACCATTTCTGATTCTTTTCATTTGTTTCTGTGGATTCAAGTTTCCAAGTGGTGCTATTTCCTCATTCCAGTACAGCTTTGTTTCCACCTGCATCTTTTGTACTTGTAGTGTCAAATATATTACATATCTATATGCTACAGGCCCCAACATATGATTATGTACATCATCTTATGCAATTGTCTTTTAAACCAGTTAAGAAAGAAGAAATTAGCAACTATATTGTCTCTTACACTTACCTGTATAACTAACTATATTGCATACTTTGTTTTTATCATGTGAATTAAAATTACTGTCTGGTGTCACTTGCTTTCAGCCTGAAGAGCTTCCTTTAATATTTTTTGTAAGACAGGTCTGCCAGGAACAAATTATCTCAGTTTTTGTTTACCTGAAGATGTCTTTATTTCCCCTCAGATTTTCTTTCAGATCCTCTATTAGGGTGTTGAAATTTTCTCTAGAGACTTTGTATACTTTGAGTGACGTTAGATTCACCTTTAGTTTTAGATTGATTTTTTTTTTTTTTTTTTAGCGGTGCACCACACGGCGTGCAGGATCTTATTTCCCCAACCAGGGATCAAACCCGTGCCCCTTGCATTGGGAGTGCGGAGTCTTAACCACTGGACCGCCAGGGAAGTCCCTCGTCTTCATTTTTTAAAGATAGTTTTGCTAGATATAAGATTTCTGGTTCACTTTTTTTTCTCTCATCACTTGGAATATGTCGTCCTACTGCCTTCTAGCATTCACTGTTTCTGATGAAAAGTCAGATGTTTTTTATTGGGTTGCCCTTGTACACGATAAGACACTTGTTTCTCTTGCTGTTTTCAAGACTTTGTCTTTCACAGTTTTGACTACAGTGTATCTGGGTGTGGATCTCTTTGAGTTTATCCTACTTGGAATTTTTTTAACTTCTTGGATATGTAGATTCATTTAATCAGATTTGTGAAGTTGTCAGCAATGATTTCTTTCAGTATTTTTCTGCTTCTTTCCTCTCCTTTCAGGACTCCCATTATGAGTTGTGTTTGTTGGTGCACTTGATGGTGTCCCACATCTCTTTGAGGCTCTGTTCATTTTTCTTCATTCTTTTTTCTCTGTTCTTCAGTTTGTGATCTGTCTACAAGTTAACTGATTCTTTCCTCCACTTAAATTTCCTGTTGGGGGCCCCTTCAGTGAATTTTTAATTTTGGTTATTATGCTTTTTAAGTCCAGAATTTCCATTTGCTGCTTCTTTGGTAATTCCTGATTCTTTGTTGATATTCTGTATTTGATGATGCATTGTAGTTATACCTTTAATTTGTTAAGTATGGTTTCCCTTAGTTCTTTGAACATATCTATAATAGCGGTTTTCAAGTCTTTGTCTCCAAAGTCCAATACCTGGGTCCTTTCAAAGGCAGTTACTTGGTGCCTGCTGTTTCTCCTGTATACAGATCACACTGTCCTGTTTCTTTGCATGTTTTGTATTATTTGTTGCTGAAAACTAGACTTTTTAGAAAATGTAGCAACTCTGGGTACTGACTTTTCTCCCTATTGCCTCTGGAACTTGTTCCTGTTTGCTGGTTTATTTGTTCAGTGACTTTGCTAGACTAGTTAAGTGAAGCCTATTTCCTCCAGTGTGCAGCCTCTGATGTCACTCCTCAGAAGGTGCAGCCTTGAACATGCACACAGCTACCCTAGCCCTCCTATCCCCACCTGTGGATGACAGTGATTATAGCTGGGCTCTCTTTGACTATGTCTTTCCCCAGTTTCCCTGTTAAGTTTCTGACTGATCTTCCTCTACTGATATTACATCCAGTTGTTGGTCTCCCCTAATTGTTAGCTGATTGCTTTATTGTTTTTTGCCAATCACCGAAGACATAAATGTTCCACAGTCTAATATCATTAACATTGGGCTTCTTTGCAGGGGTAGTTTTTTTGTTTGTTTGTTTGTTTGTTTTTGTGGTACGCGGGCCTCTCACTGTTGTGGCCTCTCCCGTTGCAGAGCACAGGCTCCGGACGCGCAGGCTCCGGATGCGCAGGCTCAGTGGCCGTGGCTCACGGGCCCAGCCGCTCTGCGGCATGTGGGATCTTCCCGGACCGGGGCACGAACCCGTGTCCCCTGCCTCAGCAGGTGGACTCTCAACCACTGTGCCACCAGGGAAGCCCGCAGGGATAGTTTTTAAAGCTGGTCTTTAAGGTTCACTCTGACCGCAGGAAGCCCTTCATAACTCTCTCTTCCCCTGTTTCTCTTTGTTAAACTTCTAGCTTGTCTACCTTTCACCCATTGCTATCATGGAGCTACCAGCCTCCTCTTAATTTCTTGCCATAAAAATCTCCATTGTCTTTGACAGTGCCTGTAGGTTTGAACTTCTCCATGCTATGTTTCACATAAAGTCAGTCCCCTTAGGGAGAGCTGCAAAGCTCTCTGTTCTTACGGCATGCCTCTACCCTAGGCAGAGCCTCTGCACCACTGCTCTAGAGCTGAGGAACGGGGGGTAGCAGCCTGCCTCTCTCAGAGTGATACCCTGCTATGAGCAGGGTGCTGGGCAAGGGTAGCAGTCCCTGATCTACTCAGCTTGTCTCTCTTGGCGTGGAACCTTTGCCCTATGTGAGCTGGGACATAGATGACCAGGGCCCAGTGTTCTTGGCCTATTTCTCCTAAGATAGAGCTTCTGCCGTACAAGTGGGAACGCGGTGGAGAAATGGAGCCCTGGTCCTCTTGACCGTGCTCGCCTGGAATAGACCTTCTACAGGACAGGGCTGTGGTGAATGAGGATGCTGGTGGCCTAGCCTTCCCCGGGAGAAACTGCCACCCTAGACTTGAAGCTGAGGGTGGGAGGGGGTCCCATCTTCTTGGCTATACCCATCCAGAGTAGAATTGTCACTCTGGGCTCGAGGGTAAGGGAAGAGCAGGTTATAGGTCAAATACTAGAGTCTCAGTCTTCTTATCAAGATTTACTCGATTTTCTCGAGTAAAGGTTTCTCCATTTGCTGTATGTTCTGAAGACAACTTATAGAGACTTTAAATGGTTTTTTAAAAATATGTGTTACCAGTTATGTTTGTTTTTCTGGGGAGGGGATCTGAGGAGCTCAACACACCTCCAGCCTAGCTCTAACTTTTTCTATCTGTTTTTTTTGTTTGTTTGTTTGTTTGTTTGTTTTTTGCGGTACGCGGGCCTCTCACCCTTGTGGCCTCTCCCGTCGCGGAGCAACAGGCTCCGGACGCGCAGGCTCAGCGGCCATGGCTCACGGGCCCAGCCGCTCCGTGGCATGTGGGATCTTCCCGGACCGGGGCACGAACCCGTGTCCCCTGCATCGGCAGGCGGACTCCCAACCGCTGCGCCACCGGGGAAGAGCCCCCTAGCTCTAACTTTTTGAAAATAGCAAACTCTGTTTCTTCAAGGCTTTTTTTTTTTTTTTTTTTTACCTTCTGGACTTCACTGATTCACACAGCTCTTTTCTCCCTCTTAGTCTGAACTGGGAAATCTTTTACCATAACTCAACCGATTTCAGGTAGAAGAACAAGCAGTTTAACTTCTGAGTGTATAAATGGCATTTAATTTAATTAACTTTAGCAACATGGCTTTCTTGTTATAGATGATGGAGAAATTTGCCTCTCACCTACCAAAACCTTACTTTGCTGGGCAATTTGAGCCTGTCTTTGAGAATTTGAAGATATTACTAGACGGGGAAGGGTCTTTGTTCCTCCCATTCCCCAGTTATCACCAACACACCAAAAATTTTGCTACGTCTCTTTGTAACAGACATTTGTAGTTTGAGGTGTTTAACCCCAATATCTAGTGTCCACGGGGACAGTATCCAGCTGCTTTTTTGCAACAGGGTAAGTGCTCTCATCAAACCTATTATCAAGAATCATGAAACATCGGGAAGCTTAGTGTTAGACAAGGGTTGGCCCACCACCTGTTCTGGTATGACCTGTGAGCTCACATTGGGTTTTACAGTCTTAAATGCTTGGAAAAAAATCAGAAGATGAAGAATACTTCAGGACATGTGAAAATATGAAATTCAAATTTGTGCCCATAAATAAAAGTTTTATTGGGACACAGCCATGCTCATGTGTTTACATGTTGTCTGCAGCTGCTTTCATGCTGTAACAGCAGAGTTGAGTAGTTGCAGTAGAAATTATATGGCCCACAAAACCAGAAATATTTACCATCTGGCCTTTGACAGAAAAAGTTTGCTGACAGTCTCAAATATGGTTGAGTGGGGCATCACTATAATAACGAAGTATTTTAGGGCCTAAAGACATGTCGTGACAGGACTACAGATGCCCTAGAAGGTACAAAAGAGGGAGAGAATAGCAGGACAATTATTTGTATTTTGAATTTAGATAGAAATAAGAATGCCACCTGTCCTTGTGTAAGCAAATCTTATTCAAAAGGAAAACTTTAAAATGTCTGTCACATATTTGTTCCGGGCTAATTCCCCAATGTGGAAAGTTTTCCCAAGACTTCTGTTTGATCTGAGATTGTAACATTCTGACAGTTGTTTTTGTGATGAATGAATTTCTTTTTAATTTAGATGAAACTGTGTTGCTTCTTTGACTTCTCATTCTTGGTGAAAGTGTACTTCCCAAGGTTATGTCTGCATTATGCCAAAATTCCTAGATAACTCCCTTAGTTTAAAAAATTAAAGGGAAGAAGTCAGATGAATTATTTCTGGCACCATGTAAGTTCTTTAAAACTTAGTGAAGATAAAGGAATTAGAGAGTCCGAAATTTTAACCTAGTTGCTTTTTATGACAGTATAGACAAAAGATTGACTATGATAGAAGAATGTCATAGAAAAACATCTTTTAGTCCTCCAGATATGCTAAAAACTGAGCATGGGCTTAGTGCTATTTAAAGGTGGTGTTTATGCTTTACAAAGGATCGCAATTTGACTATGAAGCATGATTATTCCATAGAAAAAAGATACTGTTTTACTTGAGTATTGTTTGACAATATAAAAATTTTTAAACAGATCCTTTTTTTTCAAAACATCTCAGAGACTAATCATATTTGTTAATATCTGCTTCCAGCAAAACAGTTTTTACTCAAGGAAGTTTATAAATAGTTCACCTGTGGTTAAATTATCAAATAACAGGGCTTTTCCACCTATGCTGAAAGAAAGAAAATAAGCCTTTACATTGTAATCCTTGGTTATCATTGGGCTGAAGTTCCCTCTGATTTGGGGGGATATGTCATGAAATGATGTAATTTCTGAGACTTAAAACCCTAAGATCTTTGCTGATGAAGTTTCAGAAACATATACAGATCAGTTCAGCATTTGAAACCAAATTTCTGTCGTATGTCCACGTGTTAGAGCTTGTGAACTTGAGTGGTTCCCTGTTTTGCGTATGATGGATTCATAGTTATATTGTGCAAGTTGTTCATCGTCAGTCATTTTCTCCTTTCCTGTCCCACCAAGGTTCCACCTGCCCAAGTCCACAGCTGTGCTTCTGCATCAATTATTTCGTGAAACATTTTTGTTTCTTTTTCCCAGACATCTAGTGGAAATTATTATTTCATCCCGTACATCATGACACCATGCGCTGATTATTTTTGCTGCGAGAGTGACGCCCAGAGACGTGCCTCGGAGTACATGCAGCCCAACTGGGACACCATCCTGGGTCCGCTGCGTGTGCCCCTGGTGGACAGGTTTACTAGCCTCCTCAAGGACATCCATGTGACCTCATGGTAATTCCCCTCAACCGTCAACAACGCTGGGAGCTTTGCCAGAATTTTCCTTTCACGTCCGTGGAGGTGACTTAACTTCAAGAGACCTTAGTGCCCAGAGAGTGGGGAGCCCCAACCAATTATTTTGAAGTCACGCTGGAATCCAGTGTTCCTTACTATCTCACTAAGTTGGGCCGTTGAGGTGTAACCGAAAGAGAATAAAACTGGAGATGAGGTCAGGGTTGAGCTTGTGTTTGGCTCCAACTCCCTGTGTGACCTTGACAAATAACTTTTCTGTAGCTGTTTTCTCATCTAGAAAATAAGGAACTTAAGTCACTGATTTTCTTTCATGCTCTTTCAACTCTGAGATTCTGTGTTTCAAGGTCATTTCTGAACGTGATTTCCTCCCTGCTACCAATCAGCTGTTAAGGTTGTTAAAATGCGCCAACAAAGTCATTCCAACCGTAAGTCCTTGTGCTGTAAAAGTCGGGATGTACTGAGTCAAGCTGAAGCCATCCTGACCACAGCGTGTCCTGTGACGTGTTCTTGGTAGATGTATGTCGGAGAAAGTGTGGAGTAGTGATTCAAGAGTTGACAGGTTTGGGTTTGAATCCTAGCTCAGGCGATTCTTCACAGTGTAGCCTTGGAACAGTTAGCTCACCTCTTTGAGCCTCAGTGCTCAAGAAACCAGTCCTTAAAACATCCCTGTTCTAAAACTTGAAGGCAGAAAAATTATTCTACTTAACGAAAGGATCCACTTTTGGGTTTTTTTTTTCTTGCCTGTGGCCAATTTAAAGGATTTATTCCTGAAAGTTACGTCTCAAGAAGGATTTGTCCTTCCAAAACAAATGAAAATCCGAAGCACTGGCAGGACTGACTTAAAATGAAATGTAAGGGACCACACGTCCCTGTGGCTTGCATTGTGGCTCCCCGAACTGTGGAGCGTTACTACTGTAGGGTTGGTGTGAGGTGCACACTTGTTAACAGTCTGTTCTCTTTTTCTATCCCGTCACCTCTCCTCTGGACACAGAGTTTCTGCTACAGATTGTGATGGGAAAAGAAGACTGGAAACCCAGACATATGTGACCACATGCCAACACAGAAAGCAAATGGGGGACCTTTTGCAGCGCATCCCTGGAAAGCCTCTTTCAGTCCCCCCTTGCTAACTGTTGTCTTATTGCACAGTGAACATTTTAGTGATGCTCAGGGAGAGAACTCTCTCAGTATCATCTTTTCAGGTCTGACAAGGAAGTAGGCTAGCTTGAGTCTGCTAGATGAGCAAGGTCTTTGCAAGAAGTCAATTCAAGTTTGTTTCTCATTCACTTCATGTATGTTTCAATAGGAAAACAGCTCTTTTGATTTGGTTTAATTTCAGAGATCTTGAAATACCTGTTAGTTGATTCCGCTCCTTGAACTACCGGATACCTGGCAAGGGTTAGTGAGAGGGTAAATGGTGCTTATGGTTTAAAACATCTGTAACAGGGATGGCAGGTAAATTTTCGGCTCAAGTGCCAGCTTTGATAGATTGACGAAGGCTACCCAGAGCCCTGTGCGGAAAAGGGGTTTGAAGCTGTTTCTTTTTTTTTTTTTTTTTTTAATCTTTAAAAAAAATTATTTATTTATTTATTTATTTATTTTTGGCTGCATTGGGTCTTTGTTGCTGTGCACGGGCTTTCTCCTGTCGCGGCGAGCGGGGGCTACTCTTCGTTGCAGTGTGCGGGCTTCTCATTGCAGTGGCTTCTCTCGTTGTGGAGCATGGGCTCTAGGCACGCGGGCTTCAGTAGTTGTGGTGTGAGGGCTCAGTAGTTGTGGTGGGCAGGCTTAGTTGCTCCGCGGCCTGTGGGATCTTCCAAGACCAGGGCTCGAACCCGTGTCCCCTGCATTGGCAGGCGGATTCTTAACCAGTGCACCACCAGGGAAGTCCCTGAAGCCATTTCTAAGTCCACATTGATTAGCAACATCTTCCCTGGTTAACAGAGGCAGAAATGGCTGCGTGTTTATTACATATATGATGTCTCCAGGCCATACTTAATTTAGTGTTTTGTTCATTTACTTACAAGTTACCATTCTTATTAGGTTTCTTAGTTTATTAAAACTATTTTTCAGAATTACCCTTGAAAACAAGTCTAAAGTAAAGTATAAATTTTTACTTGTCAGGCTGAACTAATAATACTTTAATAGCTTTGATGCCTTTATAGTCCAGCAAATGGACAATGGCTGTCACCCGACTTAATGACTCATTTGATTAATCATAGAATGTTAAACATTAGTAGAATCTGCTAATTTGCTTATCATTGGGGTAATAAGCAATAGACAAATAAGGAAATACAAATTAAAGCAGTGCACTGATAATTTTATCAGAGCACTTTCTGTGGGACATCACTTAATTCCTGAAATGTTCATTGAGATCTTATTATAAGCATTGGACCAGGCTGTGTACCGTAAACACTTTTTTTTGACATAGTTTTATAACTATTAAAAGTGACATTTGTTAGGTGTTGTTTTTCATTCTCTGAAGAGTATTACTTACTGAACCTGTTCTTTTTAATAAACAGCCTGATTTTACTGTCTGCAGTTAAAACATTTCAGCTGCTTAATGGGTTGACAGTACTACAGCTTGGCAATGCCCAGTCTCCATAAAAAAAAAAAAAAAAATTACTTGGAGTGTAGACAACATATTTAAGTCAATCTATGGTCATTGTAAGTTGGCCTCTGCATACCAAATTCAGTCATTTTTAAAGATTTTAAACCAAATACCAGATACTAGCATTGGTTCTTTGAGGGGCTGTGGTGAGACATTCTGGTGTGGATTTAAACTGCTCGAAATGTTGTCATACATCCCTATGATTATCTAGACGCCCACATGAAGGAAGTTTTACGTCTTATATTTGCTTACAGAAAAGACTCTGGCTGTCAAAAATGACAAGGGGAGTAGAGCGGGTAAAAGGCCGAGGTTGCTGGTAAGCGTCCAGGCACGGCTTCTTGGATTGCTCGTGGACACATCCAGGTTCTGGCTCTCGGCCAGCTGCCAAAAGCTTTGTGATTACTAGCTGGGGACACCTGATAGATACATTTTAAAGACGTTCTCATTTTACTCTGTTTCGTGGCTTTGGAGTTTTGTTCAGCTTTGTGAAAATCTCTTAATCGTGGGGGAAATTACTACTCAAGTAAGGTACTTTCTTGTCTTCTTTGTGTTTGAAAATACCAGAGAGGGGGGGATGGGCTAGGGTGTGTAGCAAGTCCTGTGGGTTATCCAGATACATATGAGGTCAAGTTTGAAAATATTTTCAAGGTCATAATGAACTGATATTTCTTTGTTACGGTTTAGTGGTGAGTTTTTGCAGAATGTCACTCACAAGTAGGACGTGTCTCCTGTTTGCTGATGCAGGGAGTCTGAGGCCTGGGCGAGACCCCCATGTGTTAGCCTAACTCCTGTCAATGAGAACCAAGTATGTTTGAGCTGCTAAGGGCAGCACAGTCCTGGATGCACATGGATGCGACTGGAGGTTTTCTTGTTTTCCTCTCCAGTGCTTATTACAAAGAAACCTTGTTAAATGACATCCGGAGAGCCAGAGAGAAATACCAGGGTGACGCACTGGCGAAGGAGCTGGCTCGCATCAAGCTCCGCATGGACAATACCGAGGTTCTGACCTCAGACATCGTCATTAATTTACTGCTGTCTTATCGTGATATCCAGGTATGATATATGCTTGTCTGAGACTATCACACCTCTTCCTTGACATGAGGAATTTCTCATATGAAGTGCTCTTACGCTAGGTGTATGGTTAGGTAACTGTTTTACAGACAAAATAGGGATGTGGCTAGGTCATAGGTCACCTCGCATATCTGTTGTGGTGGAAATATTGAAGAAGGTTTTGTCATATCAGAAGGCCACTCCAGCAAAATCTCAGAAACAGTACTGCTTAGTAAAAGGAATTAGAACTAAACAGTTTACATGCACTTTGTGTTAGGCGTTGTTCCAAGCCCTTTGCAAGTCCTAATTCACTTAATTCTCTTCATAAGCCTATGGGGTGTACACTTGTATTATCTCCATTTTACACATGAGGA
Organism: Lipotes vexillifer; assembly: GCF_000442215.2. Classification (NCBI taxonomy): domain Eukaryota; kingdom Metazoa; phylum Chordata; class Mammalia; order Artiodactyla; family Lipotidae; genus Lipotes; species Lipotes vexillifer. The sequence goes on from NW_006797379.1 coordinate 2,081,671, forward strand.
ACATGAGGTACAGAGAAGTTAAGTAACTTGCCTAAGGTCACACAGCAGTTGGCAAAGTCAAGATTCAATCTGAGGCAACCGGCTCTGTCCTCTTCGCTCTTAACTCCTCTGCTACTTCCTTTAGGCCTTTGTCACTTCCTTCTTTGTTTACCACTACCTATTAGTGGAAGGGAGAGCAGGAGTAGCAGAGGCAAGTCCAGGACCCAGGGAATGCAGGGGTTTATTCTAAGACAAGTGACAGAGGCTTCTGGAGAGTTCTTGAGACAGGGTTTGTAGAATATGGTACCATGGAGGAAATCAGTCGTTTCCTCCCCCCAAGTTTAATGCTGTGGAGCCATTTCTAAGGATGTCTTGCCTTCCTTTCCTTTGGAGGAACACAGGGCGATGTACATAATCTGCAGAATGCTACAAAGCCATATTGGAGGTTGTTGGCCACGGGTCTTTAAATCTGAACGAGAGAGGCTTCCATTTACAACCTGAACCAAGAACAGAGTCAACCACTTAAGGAACTCGTGCCCCTGGTGATAAACAGATGCATCTAAGTGATTTTAATAGCAGATGCTATTAGGAATTAGGATGATTAAATTATGCCCCATGGAACAAGAGAATGGGAGTGACCTTTTTAGAAATTTTTCTTCTGTTGAGCTGCTGGCTTCCTTCTGCCCTTGCTTTCACGCATCTCTCCTCTTTATAACCTTCCGTTGGTGGGACTCTCGGGCTCAAGGGTGAGCCAGAAGCTTCTTGCAATACTCTGCCTTCCCTATCCCTGGGTTGCAGCACTGAGGTGTAAAGCCACAAAACAGACGTGAGATTTCAGTAGGAAGTCCTCATCTGCTAACTGTGGCTGGCTGTCAGCGAGTTGGCCCGCAACAATTGTAAGCCCGGCTGAAAGGGTAGCAGATGGCACTGCTTGGAGGGGACACAGCTCAGACGAATACGGTAGCAATTTCTCCCTGGGTAATTATGCAGTTTAGAGCTGTGGTTCTCAAGCGGGGGACATGTGGCAGTATCTGGAGACATATTTGGTTGTCACAACTCGCGGAGGGAGGGGGAAGTGCTCCTGGCATCTAGTGGGTCAGGGCCACGGATGCTGCTTAACATCCCACGATACACAGCACAGCCCCCACCATGAAGAATGATCCAGCCCCCAAACGTCAGTAGTGCCAAGGTTGAGAAATCTGGTTTAGATGAATGTGATTGTTTCTGACAAAATTGGAAGGATTGGGGTGTTTCCCCCACTTTACGTGGCAGATAACTGTAAGATTTCCTACATGTTTATGTCCCGTTCATTTTAACCCACAGCCCTGCTGGTGTTAACTCTCCTACACTCAAAACGTGGTAGCTTTTCCTGGCTGCTGGGCTCATTTGTTTTGTTTTATCGTCTTTGAACCTAACTTCCTTTCCTCGGTCCTTTTGTGACCTCTGGTAGCAGGGATTCTTTCTCTGTCTTGTCTCTCATCCACTTTGTTGTTTTTAATCTCATTGCTGTTCTTTCAAGGGCTTTAACGTCACTAAATGCTGCCTGTAGGGAA
>NW_006797379.1:2083249-2088317 GCF_000442215.2 Lipotes vexillifer
AGGGAAAGGCTTGTACTTAAATGCTGAGGCGGTCTCATGTTCGTAACTGTTCAGAAAAACCTGCAAAGAGCTGTGTTTCCTGCCTTTCTCACCTTGGGACCTCTTGCCAACAGGACTATGATGCAATGGTGAAGCTGGTAGAAACACTGGAAATGCTGCCGACGTGTGATTTGGCTGACCAGCATAACATTAAATTCCACTATGCATTTGCCCTGAATAGGTAAGAGTGATAATGTGCGTATACAGTTTTGAAACATGCCAGCTGTTAAATTGTTTCCTTCTTTCGTTCAGACCTCATTGAGTATGAGCCAGATCATGAGCTGAATGCTAAAGTTAAGAAAATGGACAAGGCATGATCTTAACCTTCAGGGACTTTGTCTTTGGAACATATATTCTAGCTCTGAGATCAGACACGTAACTAAATACATACAGCTCAGAATGATAAATATCTTAATGAATATCAAAGCATAGTAGAGGGAGGAAGGCATTTTGCTTTGGGGTTTTAAAGAAGCTTCTCTGGGGTCTTTGGGGCTGTTTTATTTTTTCCCCAGCATCTTCATTGGAGTATAATTGCTCTACAGTGGTGCGTTAGCTCCTGCTGTATAACAGAGTGAATCAGCCATAGTTACACACATATCCCCATATCCCCTCCCCCTTGTGTCTCCCTCCCACCCTCCCTATCCCACCCCTCTAGGTGGTCACAAAGCACCGAGCTGATCTCCCTGTGCTATGCAGCTGCTTCCCACCAGCCATGCATTCTACATTTGGTAGTGTAGAAGTCCATGCCGCTCTCTCACCTCGTCCCAGCTTACCCTTCCCCCCTCCCCATGTCCTCAAGTCCAGTCTCCACGTCTGCGTCTTTATTCGTGTCCTGCTCCTAGGTTCTTCAGAACCATTTTTTTTAGATTCCATATATATGTGTTAGCATGCGGTATTTGTTTTTCTCTTTCTGACTTACTTCACGCTGTATGACAGACTCTAGGTCCATCCACCTCACTACAAATAACTCAGTTTCATTTCCTTTTATGACTGAGTAATATTCCATTGTATATATGTGCCACATCTTCTTTATCCATTCATCAGTCAGTGGACACTTAGGTTGCTTCCATGTCCTGCCTATTGTAAATAGTGCTGCAGTGAACATCGTGGTACATGACTCTTTTTGAATTATGGTTTTCTCAGGGTATATGCCCAGTAGTGGGATTGCTGGGTCGTATGGTAGTTCTATTTTTAGTTTTTTGAGGAACCTCCATACTGTTCTCCATAGTGGCTGTATCAGTTTACATCCCACCAACAGTGCAAGAGGGTTGCCTTTTCTCCACACCCTCTGCAGCATTTATTGTTTGTAGACTTTTTGATAATGGCCATTCTGACCCGTGTGAGGTGATACCTCATTGTAGTTTTCATTTGCATGTCTCTAATGATTAGTGATGTTGAACATCCTTTCATGTGTTTGTTGGCAATCTGTATATCTTCTCGGAAGAAATGTCTGTTTAGGTCTTCTGCCCATTTTGGGATTGGGTGGTTTGTTTTTTTGATATTGAGCTACATGAGCTGCTTGTAAATTTTGGAGATTAATCCTTTGTCAGTTGCTTCATTGGCAAATATTTTCTCCCATTCTGAGGGTTGTCTTTTCGTCTTGTTTATGGTTTCCTTTGCTGTGCAGAAAGCTTTGAAGTTTCATTAGGTCCCATTTGTTTATTTTTGGTTTTGTTTCCCTTTCTCTACGGGGTGGGTCAAGAAGGATCTTGCTGTGATTTATGTCATAGAGTGTTCTGCCTATGTTTTCCTCTAAGAGTTTTATAGTGTCCAGTGTTACATTTAAGCCTCTAATCCGTTTTGAGTTTATTTTTGTGCATGGTGTTAGGGAGTGTTCTAATTTCATTCTTTTACATGTAGCTGTCCAGTTTTCCCAGTACCACTTATTGAAGAGGCTGTCTTTTCTCCATTGTATATTCTTGCCTCCTTTGTCAAAGACAAGGTGACCATATGTGCGTGGGTTTATCTCTGGGCTTTCTGTCCTGTCCCATGGATCTGGTTTTCTGTTTCTGTGCCAGTATCATACTGTCTTGATTACTGTAGCTTTGTAGTATAGTCTGAAGTCCGGGAGCCTGATTCCTCCAGCTCCATTTTTCCTTCTCAAGATTGCTTTGGCTATTCGGGGTCTTGTATGTTTCCATACAAATTCGGAAATTTTTTGTTCTAGTTCTGTGAAAAATGCCAGTGGTACTTTGATAGGGATTGCAGTGAATCTGTAGATTGCTTTGGGTAGTAAAGTCATTTTCACAGTGTTGGTAATTCCAATCCAAGAACATGGTATATCTCTCCATCTGTTTGTATCATCTTTAATTTCTTTCATCAGTGTCTTATAATTTTCTCCCTACAGGTCTTTTGTCTCCTTAGGTAGGTTTATTCTTAGGAATTTTATTTTTTGCAATGGTAAATGGGAGTGTTTCCTTAATTTCTCTTTCAGATTTTTCATCATTAGTGTATAGAATGCAAGAGATTTCTGTGCATTAATTTTTTAGCCTGCTAGTCTACCAAATTCATTGATTGGCTCTAGTAGTTTTCTGGTAGCATCTTTAGGATTCTCTATGTATCATATCATGTCATCTGCAAACAGTGACAGTTTTACTTCTTCTTGGATTCCTTTTATTTCTTTTTCTTCTCTGATTGCTGTGGCTAAAACTTCCAAAACTGTGTTGAATAACAGTGGTGAGAGTGGGCAACCTTGTCTTGTTCCTGATCTCAGTGGAAATATTTTCAGTTTTTCACCATTGAGAACGATGTTGGCTATGGGTTTGTCATATATGGCCTTTACCATGTTGAGGTGAGTTCCCTCTATGCCTGCTTTCTGGAGGGTTTTATCATATGTGGCTGTTGAATTTTGTCAAAAGCTTTTTCTGAATCTCTTGAGGTGATCATATGGTTTTTCTCCTCCAGTTTGTTAACATGGTGTATCACATTGATGGATTTGCGTTTATGAGGAATCCTTGCATTCCTGAGATAAACCCCACTTGGTCATGGTGTATGTTTCTTTTAATGTGCCGTTGGATTCTGTTCACTAGTATTTTGTTGAGGATATTTGAATCTATGTTCATCAGTGATATTGGCCTGTAGTTTTCATTTTTTGTGACTTCATTGTCTGGTTTTGGTATGAGGGTGATGGTGGCCTCATAGAATGAGTTTGGCAGTGTTCCTCCCTCTGCTGTATTTTGGAAAAGTTTGAGAAGGACAGGTGTTAGCTCTTCTCTAAATGTTTCATAGAACTCGCCTGTGAAACTGTCGGGTCCTGGGGTTTTGTTTGTTGGAAGGTTTTTAATCACAGTTTCGATTTCAGTGCTTCTGATTGGCCTGTTCGTATTTTCTGATTCTTCCTGGCTCAGTCTCGGAAGGTTGTGCTTTTCTAAGAGTCTGTCCATTTCTTCCAGGTTGTCCATTTTATTGGCATATAGTTGCTTGTAGTAATCTCTCATGATCCTTTGTGTTTCTGCAGTGCCAGTTGTTACTTCCCCTTTTTCATTTCTAATTCTGTTGATTTGAGTCTTCTCCCTCTTTTTCTTGATGACTCTGGCTAATGGTTTATCAATTTTGCTTATCTTCTCAAAGAACCAGCTTTTAATTTTATTGATCTTTGCTGTCGTTTCCTTCATTTGTTTTTCATTTATTTCTGATCTGATCTTTATGATTTCTTTCCTTCTGCTAACTTTGGGTTTCTTTTGTTCTTCTTTCTCTGATTTCTTTAGGTGTAAGTTTAGTTGTTTAGTTGTTTATTTGAGATGTTTCTTGTTTCTTGAGGTAGGATTGTATTGCTATAAACTTCCCTCTTAGAACTGCTTTTGCTCCCTCGCATAGGTTTTGGGTCATCGTGTTTTCATTGTCACTTGTTTCTAGGCATTTTTTTATTTCCTCTTTGATTTCTTCAGTGATCTCTTGTTCATTTAGTAGCGTATTTTTTAGCCTCCATATGTTTGTATGTTTTACAGTTTTTTTTCCTGTAATTGATATCTAGTCTTGCAGCATTGTGGTTGGAAAAGATACTTGATACGATTTCAGTTTTCTTAAATTTACCAAGGCTTGATTTGTGACCCAGGATATGGTCTATCCTGGAGAATGTTCCATGAGCACTTGAGAAGAAAGTGTATTCTGTTGTTTTTGGATGGAATGTCCTATAAATATCAATTAAGTCCATCTTGTTTAATGTATCATTTAAAGCTTGTGTTTCCTTATTTATTTTCATTTTGGATGGTCTGTCCATTGGTGAAAGTGGGGTGTTAAAGTCCCCTACTATTACTGTGTTCTTCTCGTTTTCCCCTTTTATGGCTGTTAGTATTTGCCTTATGTATTGAGGTGCTCCTCTGTTGGGTGCATAAATATTTACAATTGTTATATCTTCTTCTTGGATTGATCCCTTGATCATTATGGAGTGTTCTTCTTTGTGTCTTGCAGTAGTCTTTATTTTAAAGTCTATTTTGTCTGATATGAGAATTGCTGCTCCAGCTTTCTTTTGATTGCCATTTGCATGGAATATCTTTTTCCATCCCCTCACTTTCAGTCTGTATGTGTCCCTAGGTCTGAAGTGGGTCTCTTGTAGACAGCATATATGCGGGTCTTGTTTTTGTATCCATTCAGCCAGTCTGTGTCTTTTGGTTAGAGCATTTAATCCATTTACATTTAAGGTAATTGTTGATATGTTCCTATGACCATTTTCTTAATTGTTTTGGGTTTGTTATTGTAGGTCTTTTCCTTCTCTTGTGTTTCCTGCCTAGCGAACTTCCTTTAGCATTTGTTGTAAAGCTGGTTTAGTGGTGATGAATTCTGTAAACTTTCGCTTGTCTGTAAAGGTTTTAATTTCTCCGTCAAATCTGAATGAGATCCTTGCTGGCTAGAGTAATCTTGGTTGTAGGTTTTTCCTTTTCATCACTTTAAGAATGTTCTGCCACTCCCTTCCGGCTTGCACAGTTTCTGTTGAAAGATCAGCTGTTAACCTTATGGGGATTCCCTTGTATGTTATTTGTTGCTTTTCCCTTGCTGCTTTTAATATGCTTTCTTTGTATTTAATTTTTGA
>NW_006797379.1:2088327-2120204 GCF_000442215.2 Lipotes vexillifer
GATCAGCTGTTAACCTTATGGGGATTCCCTTGTATGTTATTTGTTGCTTTTCCCTTGCTGCTTTTAATATTTTTTCTTTTTATTTAATTATCATTATTTTTATTATTTAAAATTTATTTTTGGCTGCGTTGGGTCTTCATTGCTGCGTGCAGGCTTTCTCTAGTTGTGGCGAGTGGGGGCTACGCTTCGTTGCTGTGCGCGGGCTTCTCTTGTTGTGGAGCACGGGCTCTAGGCACGCGGGCTTCAGTAGTTGCAGCACACTGGCTCAGTAGTTGTGGCTCGCAGGGTCTAGAGCACAGGCTCAGTAGTTGTGGCACACGGGGTTTAGTTGCTCCGCGGCATGTGGGGTCCTCCCGGACCAGGGCTCGAACCCGTGTCCCTGCATTGGCAGGCAGATTCTTAACCACTGCACCACCAGGGAAGTCCTGTATTTAATTTTTGGTAGTCGATTTATATGTGTCTTGGCGTGTTTCTCCTTGGATTTATCCTGTATGGGACTCTCTGTGCTTCCTGGACTTGATTAACTATTTCCTTTCCCATATTAGGGAAGTTTTCAACTATAATCTCTTCAGATATTTTCTCAGTCCTTTTTTTTTTTCTCTTCTTCTTCTGTGACCCCTATAATTCGAATGTTGGTGCGTTTAATGTTGTCCCAGCGGTGTCTGAGACGGTCCTCAATTCTTTTCATTCTTTTCTCTTTATTCTGCTCTGCAGTAGTTATTTCCACTATTTTATTTTCCAGGTCACTTATCCGTCCTTCTGCCTCAGTTGTTCTGCTATTGGTCCCTTCTAGAGAAGTTTTAATTTCATTTATTGTGTTGTTCATCACTGTTTGTTTGCTCTTTAGTTCCTCTAGTTTCTTGGATTTTTTCCATTCTGTTTCCAAGATTTTGGATCATCTTTACTGTCATTACTCTGAATTCATTTTCAGGTAGCCTGCCTATTTCCTCTTCATTTGTTTGGTCTGGTGGGTTTTTTTCTGCTGTGTGTTTCTCTGTCTTCTCGTTTTGCTTAACTTACTGTGTTTGGGGTCTCCTTTTCGCAGGCTGCAGGTTCGTAGTTCCCCTTGGTTTTGGTGTCTTCCCCCAGTGGCTAAGGTTGGTTCAGTGGATTGTGTAGGCTTCCTGGTGGAGGGGACTGTTGCCTGTGTTCTGGTGGATGAGGTTGGATCTTGTCTTTCTGGTGGGCAGGATCACGTCTGGTGGTGTGTTTTGGGGTGTCTGTGAACTTATTATGATTTTAGGCAGCCTCTCTGCTAATCAGTGGGGTTGTGTTCCTGTCTTGCTAGCTGTTTGGCATGGGATGTCCAGCACTGTAGCTCCCTGGTCATTGAGTGGAACTGGGTCTTAGGGTTGAGACGGAGATCTTTGTGAGAGCTTTTGCCGATTGATATTACATGGGGCCGGGAGGTCTCTGGTGGACCAATGTCCTGAATTCAGCTCTTCCACCTCAGAGGCTCAGGCCTGACAGCCGGCTGAAGCACCAAGACCCTGTCAGCCACACGGCTGGAGAACATGGGCTATGAGTTGGGTGTCAGCCACTGCCCTGTTGTAGCTCTGTCTCAGCTTTCTCCAAAGGTCACCCATATACATTGGGTTATTCCAGCATTCCTCAGAGCTTGCACATGCTGGTCTGGGATTTGTAGGTGTCCTCCTGATACTCTTCACTGAAATAACTTGCGTTGATGGTGGTGAGAGAGATGCTAACAGTGTTGGTTCTCTTCAGTTCAGAGACTGGGACAGTCTGAGCCTTCATATGGCCACGTCAGGAGCAGCTGGCCAACGGTCCCAAAGTGATAACATGTCAGATTCCATGAAGGCTTTCTGCAGTGCCTGAGCAGTAGTCCCAGGCAGCTGCTCTGCTCAGCTGTAGCACTGTGACCATGGAACTCGGTGGGACCCTCAGGCGAGGATTTCTGCTGGCCCTAGAGCCTGACTTGCCCACCCAGGCAAGGAGCTGAGAGCGCCTCCCAGCCCCATCTCACCAGAGGAGTGGACACCTGGGTGGGGCTGGGTTGGTTTTTTTTTTGTTTGTTTTTGTTTTTTTTAGTTAATAAATTTATTTGGTGTTTTTTATTTTTGGCTGTGCTGGGTCTTCGTTGCTGTGTGTGGGCCTTCTCTAGTTGCGGTGAACGGGGGCCACTCTTCATTGCGGTGCACGGGCTTCTCATTGCGGTGGCTTCTCCTGTTGAAGAGCACAGGCTCTGGGCGCACGGGCTTCAGTAGTTGTGGCTTGCAGGCTCTAGGCGCGCAGGCTCAGTAGTTGTGGCGCACGAGCTTAGTTGCTCCGCGGCATGTGGGATCTTCCCGAGCCGGGGGTCGATCCCGTATCCCCTGCATAGGCAGGCAGACTCTTAACCACTGTGCCACCAGGGAAGCCCTGGGGCTGGGTTTTTATGATTTAGTAAAAAAATTGCCTCATGGGCGGGGTAGAGTGTGGGATGGGAGTGGTGAAAAGGCCGTTCCACTTGGCCAGAAGTGTGAGCAGATAGTCCTTCATGTGCATTTTGCCTTCTGGGAACATCCAGAACATGAGATGTAGGTGAAGTAAATGTCTGCGGTGAGCAGAGTGTGGAGGGTGGGACCGTGTCTTGAAAGGACCTTGTGTACACAAATAAGGAGCTGAGATTGTCTTGTAGGCTGGGTGGGTGGGGGCAGGCTTAACAACAGGATTAACGTTGTATGATGGGGAAAGAGGGTGCTGTCTTTATGTACTAGTATAATCGGAACTTTGGAGTACAAATTACCGGGCCAGGTAGAGTATGTGAGACGTGGAAATTGCTGCTTGGAGACCATGAACCTCAAAAGCTTATTGCTAGGGGTGTCAGCTAAGATGCTGTAGTAAAGAGCCGCCAAATGCAGTGATTTAAATCGGATTGAAATTTCTCTTTTACATAGCAGCCTAGAGGTGAGTGGGCCAGGCTAGTGGCATAGTACTGCCCCAGGAGTTGTTCAGGGACCTAGCTTCTGACCATTTTGTAGCTCTTTCATTCCCAGGAGTGTTGTCCTCATCTAGTTGCAGCTGGGTCACTGCTACTCTGTGTTCCAGCCTAATGAAAGGAGTAAAGAGGGGAAGCCCAGGGCAAGCAGTTTCCTTTAAAGCAAGTAGAATTGGCACGTGCCCCTTCCACTGGCATTCTGTTGGTGAGAACATAGTCACATGATCCCTGTCTAGCTGTAAGGGAAGGTGGGAAATGGAGTCGCTAGCTGGGTGGCCATGTGCCCATTCAAACTCGGCTACTATGGATTTGGAGGATAGCTAGGAGTCTGACACATCCAATTTCACAAAATCCGAGCTGCCTAAATGTCTTAGTCCTACAGTCGCTCTTCCTCCCCAATAAGGTACAGGAAGACGGGTGGCGTTAGGTGAACATGGTGAGAACCACGCCCAGATACACTTCCCACTGGGCCTGTCCTCTGCTGGGGCCAGGAATTGGTCATGTTTGAATCACCTGGCAAAAAACTCTGGGAGGATATATTCAAACATGGCTTGAGAACCAAAGAGTTCTGGCACCTTCTTATCAACCTTCCATGGCCAACATCTTCCTCAGGGCATGAATATAGTGAGGGTCGATGGTAACCCGAGTTAGAGGACTTTCGGGTCTGATTTCTCAGCGGCTTTTCTTTGCTTCAGCAGCTGGGTTAAGCTATAGATTGTGGACCTGCCCCTGGCAGCACCTGCCCCACTGCAGGAACACAGAAGCCCATGGCTTCAAGATTCTTGTAATGCATATGAGGCTACACCTCTCTTTTATACTGAAGTATGTAAAATGCACAGGCAGTGAAATGCGTAGATCTTTATACAAATTGATGAGTTTTAATAGATCTACACATGTAAACAACACCCCTAACAAAATATACAACATTTCCAACCCCCCCCCCACAGAAAGTACCTTTGTGCCCCTTTGCAGGTAGTCCCCACCGCTCCATAGGCAGCCATTATTGATATATTGTAACCTCTGTCTCCATAGATGAGTTTTTCCTGTCCTTCATCTTCGTGTAAATGGAATCACACAGTACGTACTCTTTTGTGTCTGGCTTCCTTCCCTCAGCATTGTGTTTGTGAGATTCGTCCATGCTGTTGGATGTGTCACTAGTTCCTTCTTGCTCCTTGCTGTGGAATATTTCATTGTGTGGATATGCCACAAGTGATTTACCCATTTTACTGCTGATAGACCTTTAGGTTGTTTCCAGTTTGGGCATATTAAGAACAGTCCTGCTGTGAGCATTCTTGGGCATGATTTTTGCACACATACGGACACATTTCTGTTGGGTACGTAGCACGTGCTTGTGTCCTGCTGTACTAGGCACCGGCAAATAGTGGTAGTCGGGATTTGGATTCTTTTTGGCAGAGGGGCTTCATGGTCTCTATGAAAATGTGCCTTCTCTCTCCCCAGTAGTCTTTAAACTCAGCATCCCAAGGCAGGGAACATTGGGAAGGGCATCTTCCTTAAGCCTGAAAAAAAAAAAAAGTTTTGTAACTCTCTTCCCCCAGAGTAGTGGGTTCTGCTTTTATTTGTACTTAAATTATACTTGGTCGATCCTTCAGTTAACAAGGATTAATGACTTATCACTGGTGAAGTTTCTGGAAGAATGCCTGGCACACTTTAAGTGCTATTTTAAAAAATGGTTCATTAAATTAAAACTAAGAGGGCCTTTTAAAGTGCTCACCACCAAGTCTTTTCCCGGACCAAGCAGAGGTAATGGGTGTCAAGCAGAATGAAATAATCTGATTACCATCCACTCAAAGTAATGAAAGAATAAAACATGTTTTGAAATGGAAAATCAGTATCTAAGAGAACCGGGTGTGGCAGGATGAAGTGATTCCTAGAGGATATATGTTTCCCATTTGGAAGCAGAATGGCTGGGATTGCTTGCCAGATAGCCACCTTTCTGATGATGGGTCTTTTCCTTCTGGTCTGATGGCTCCCTGTTAGACAGTGCTTCTCTTCACTGCCAGGAGAACAGTCACCACAAATATGTATATCGAAGCTGGCCTCCTCAGTGCCAAGAACCTCATTTTCTCCAACCAACGAGGGATTTTCTGTAGAACTGCAATATTTGCTTCATTTATACATGCAATCTGATCCTGAATTTCACATCTTTGCTTTAGGTATAATTTGGCCAGCTGTCAGCAGAGTCACAGTAGGATTTCACTTTAGGTACAGTTTTGAGAAAGTTTACGGGGATACCGTGTTTCTGTAAAGGGGAATATAGTGATGGGCAAATAATGAATTTTCCCGCCTTACAGTTGACCATTAACTCTTAGGAAGTGGAACAAATGGTGGCCATCAGTGTTACTAAAAGTTGACAGTAATGAATGATTTGACCCTTCCTGTATTAGGCAAGGGCTCCCTGTATTAGGAAAGCTGCCTTGAGTCGGCATCTTTTCCTGATAGGCTCCCTTTCACTGCCGTAGAAGCCCATTCAGAGCTACTTCAGGTTGCCACTGAGCCGTTCAATTGCTTGCCTCGCAGTGGCATGGAACCTTTATGAACAGTTTTTATTTGCTGTTACTTTTACAGACAGGATTTTACTAGATATGCTAATGCAGCCAGAAGATCCTGACCAGGGATCCAGGCAGCAGGCAGAGGCATGGCCTGGAAGAAGAATAACAAAATCAAAGTCCTGGGTTTAAAACCAGCAAAACTCGCCTGTCTCAAAGCAGGAGTGTACTCATATTCTACTCCCTGCATCTTTGGGTCCAGACTGCCAGCCCTGGCAAAAGTGAACTCATTGAATTACTCAGCAAGTGGAAGGGAAACTGAATGTGTGACACGTTTATTGGAATATGATGTGTCTCTCTGTAAGTGAGTTAAGGAGAGTGATGGAGAGAGGAAGATACTCTGTGGGCCCTAGAAACGTGTGTGTGTGTGGGGGGGAATATTAGATGAAAGTTACTGAATCCAGCCCACACCAAAGGGTCTGCAGGCTTATTACAGAACCTACAGCAGTCAGCTCATCCTTGGCCTCTGGGCTGCCCAGCCAGGTCATTGCTCAAGTGGAGGGACGGTGAGAGCTTGCTGCCTCTGCAGTAACCACCAGCCTCCTTTTTTTTGGTTTCTTTTGTTTATATTCACTGTGTGATCTCACCATATGTTTATCTAAATAGCCATTTTTTATTACATGTTTGTAAAGAGTAGGAAAATGATGACATCACCCTACATTTTTTCTGTTTCTTTTTAAGTTGAAGTATAGTTGGTTTACAATGTTGTGTCAGTTTCAGGTGTGCAGCAAAGTGATTTTTTATACACACACACACACACACACACATATATATGTGTACGTATATATACACATATACATGTATACATGTATATGTGTATATTCATGTATGTATTCTTTTTCAGATTCTTTTCCGTTATGGGTTATTATAAAATATTGAGTATAGTTCCCTGTGCTATTCAGTAGGTCCTTGTTGTTTATCTGTTTTATATATAATACTGTGTATCTGTTAATCCCAAACTGCTAATTTATCCCTCCCCACCTTTTCCCTGCGGTAACCGTAAATTTTGTTTTCTGTGTCTGTGGGTCTATTTGTGTTTTGTAAATAAGTTCATTTGTATCATTTTTTTAGATTCCACATAGAAGCAGTATAATGTGATACTTGTCTTTGTCTGGTTTACATAGCCCTACTTTTATAGTTCATTTGCCTTCAGCTACCTAAAACCGTGTTGCGAAAAGACACATATTTGTGGTGATTGTTTTCCTGGCAGTGAAGAGAACCACAAAATCTGTGAATTTACAAGGAATCATGTAGTCCAGTGGTCCCCACCCTCTTTGGCACCAGGGACCGGTTTCGTGGAAGACAGTTTTTCCATGGACCAGGGAGGCGGTGGGGAAGGGGGATGGTTCAGGCGGTAATGTGAGCGGTGGGGAGCAGCAGATGAAGCTCCACTCACTCGTCCACTGCTCACCTCCTGCTGTGCGGCCCGGTTCCTACCAGGCCACGGACCGGTATCGGTCCACAGCCTGGGGGTTGGGGACCCCTGATGTAGTCTAAATCCTTTATTTTAGAGAGGGGGAAGAAAGAAAGGCAAAGGCCCAAAATAAAATAGCTGGTCAATAAGAGCTCTGGGACCAGAGCTCCCCAGTTTTAGCACAGTGCTCTACATACACTAATTCAATCATATCATGGCATAATCAATGAAACTCTTCCCAGAAAGCTTTAGCTTATATTTTGTTTGCCCATTGGGCAACTAAAATATGCCACAGGCCTCTTGGAATTGTAGGGCTATACTGTTATATGTCCTACTTTTTTCATGTATGTTGAGAGCATCAGACAGTAGCTGAATATTGAAGCCACTTTCATAATAAACACTTTTTATACCAAAAGACCAGTTGCTTTTTCTTTTTATGAGAAGTGGACCATCTTATTATCTTCTGAGCAGTGGCCTGGCCAATAATACATATTTTCCTTTTGAAACGTAATTTATCCAAAGAACTTACCACTTCCATCTGTCCTCCTTCCTCCCCGCTGGCCTTTTTGAGCCTATGTTATCTACCTTTTCTGTCAAATTCCTGCTTCAGTTCCCTTTCTTTTGTCCTTCCTTCATTTACTGACTTATTTGTGTGTCAGTGGAAGGGCTTCGTGCTAAAGAAGGAGAGAGCTCGTTAGGGGTGACTCAAGTTAACGCGTGATTTCAAAATGTAATCCCGTGTGTATGTATTACATACTTGCACTTATACCGACAGGTGAACTTGTTCTCTTCATATTAATCACGCTGCAGTGCTGTGCCTTGGACAATGCTGCCGTTATTCAGAATATCATTGTATCATTGGGGGGGATTTTTTTCCTTCAGAATTGCTTTAAGAGTCAGCTAACGTGGTATGTAGGAACTCAATATCATTACTGTGGGCTTTGAAGGCAAACAGACTTGGGTTTGAATTCCAGCTCCTATACTTAAGTCTTATGGCCATGGTCAAGCCACTAAATCTCCTGAAGCCATACCTTCCTCATACGTAAAATGGGATACTAACATCTGCCTTGCAGTAAGCTTTCCAGGGAGTAATCCTGGCATGAAGCACGTGTTTGGCTGTGGCTGAGGCTGTGACTATTACTGTGTGGCTTGGTTACCCGTATTTTTACCAAGTTTAAGAGAAAACTTTTGACCATTTCCAAATATCAAAACTACTAGGAAAATACAGAGATGTGCCACCAAGGAAGATAGTTTACAGGAAGAAATTTCATAAAGCAATGTTGATAAAAGTGCTGTTAGCATGAAAACATCACTGGGATAAGTAATGGTCCTCTGAGGTGATGATTTTGAATGAGACAGGGTTTGTTTGAGTAGAAACAATATTTGTAGAAAAAAGAATAGTGTTTAGTAAAATTCCGAGTTGATTATAACAGGTTTTTCAACTTTGCACTAGTGCCAACTAGAGCTGCGTAATTCTCTGTTTGGGAGGTCATCTTATGTATTGTAGGAAGTTTAGCAACCTCCCAGTCTTTCCGCCCTAGGTGCCAGTAGCAACCCGACCCCCAAGTTGTGACAACCAGAAGTGTCTACAGACATTGCCAGGTGTCCCCTAGGGACAAAATCAGCCTTTCGTGAGACCACTGCTTTATAGGGAGTCGTTCTGGTTGTGAAAAGAGCATATGCTTTGGTGTTTGAATCACTTACCAGCAATATGATGTTGACAAGGTAATTAAACTCCTTAAGCCTGAGTTTGCTCATCTGTAAACCAGGTTGGAGATCCCTATGGTGCCGATTAAATGAGATACACCACATGCAGGTGGCCTGCACAGCCCCTGGCAGCTAGATGGCTGTTAATAAAAGTTCGGTTCCTTCTTCATTTATCCCCTCCTTTCACTTCTTAATTCAAATGGGGAGGTTACCTAGTGTGATATAAAAAGATTACAGAATCTCTATCGAAATTCTGTGCATTTTCCACAGAAACAGAAAAAAAATCCTAAAATTCATGTAGAGCCACACAAGACCCCCAAATAGCCAAAGCAATCTTGAGAAAGAAGAACAAAGCTGTATCACACTTCCTGATTTCAAACTATATGTATTACAAAGCTATAGTAATCAAAACGATATGATACTGGCAAAATGTTACAGACGCTTAGACCAGTGGAAAGAATAGAGATCCCAGAGATAAGTCCACACACACACAGTCAACTAGTCTTTGACAGGGCACCAGGAATACATAACGGAGAAAAGCTAGTCTTTTCAATAAATGGTGTTTTAAAACTGGATATTCACGTGCAAAAGAATAAAATTGGACCCTATCTTACACCATATGCAAAAATTAACTTGAAATAGATTATAGACTTATATCTAAGACCTTAAACCATAAAACTTCTAGAAGAAAACATAGGGAAAAACTCATTGACATTGTCCTGGACACTGATTTTTTTTTGGCTGTGACATCAAAAGCACAGGCAACAAAAGCAACATCAACAATAAAAGCAAAATAAACAGTTGGGACTACATCAGATTCAAATGCTTCTGTACAGCAAAAGCACCACCAACAGAATGAAAAGGCAACCTACTGAGTGGGAGAAATTATTTGCAAATCAGATATCTGATAAGCAGTTCATATCCAAAATATATAAAGAACTCACAGAGGTAAGTGTTGGTGAGAGTGTGGAGAAAGGGGAACACTTGTACACTGTTTGTGGGAATGTAAATTGGTTCAGCCATTATGAAAAAGTGTGGAGGTTTTTCAAAAAATTAAAAATAGAACTACCATATGGTCCAGCAACCCCACTTCTGGGTATATATCCAAAGGAAATGAAATCAGTATCTCGAAGAGATATCTGCACTCCCCTGTTCATTGCAGCATTATTCACAATAGCCAAGGTATGGAGACAACCAAAGTGTCGGTCAACAGATGGCTAAAGAAAATGTGGGGTGTGTGTGTGTGTGTGTGTGTGTGTGTGTGTGTGTGTGTGTGTGCGATGAAATATTATTCAGCTGTAAAAAAGAAGGAAATTCTGCCATTTGCAAAAACATGGGTGTACCTGGAGGACATTATGCCAAGTAAAATAAGCCAGACACAGAAGACAAATATTATATGATCTCATTTATATGCAGAATCTAAAATTTTCAAGCTTATACAACCAGATTGTAGAATGGGGATTGCCAGGGGCTGGTGGATAGGGAAAAATGGGGAGATGTTGGTCAAAGGGTACAAACTTTAGTTATAAGTTGAATGAGTTCTGGGGATGTAATGTACAGCATGGTGACTATACAGTTGGTAATACTGTATTGTATACTTGAAATTTGCTAAGAGAGTAGATCTTAAGTGTTCCCATCACACAAAAAAGTAACCATGTGAGATGATGGATGTGTTAACTAACTTAATTGTGGTAATCAGTTCACAATGCATACATATATCAGATCATCACATCATAACCCCTGGAGTGGGGGAAGATTGTAGAGGGGTCAACATAGCAAATGTGAGGTGACTTACTGGCTTAGTCTGTAGAAATTATGGCTATTTAAAGTAAATAAGAAAAACTACTCATAATTTGGCCAAAAAAGTTGCCCATAGCTCTTTTTTCAAAATGTTATTGGAGTATGATTGATTTACAATGTCGTATTAGTTTCAGGTGTACAGCAAAGTGATTCAGTTATACATATACATATATTCAGTCTTTTTCAGATTCTTATATAGGTTATCACAGAATATTGAGTAGAATTCCCTGTCCTATACAGTAGGTCCCTATTGGTTGTCTATTTTATATATAGTAGTGTGTGTGTGTTAATCGCAAACTCCTAATTTATCCCTCCCACTGCATTTTGTTTTTCGAAATCTGAGTCTGTTTCTGTTTTCTTTGTTTTGGCTGAGTAATACTCCATTGTATATATGTTGCCCATAGCTCTTAGCTGAGTAGGAGTTGGTTGTCTGCAGAGCATTTAACTTTGGAGTGGTTTGAGAAATATTTCAAAACGATTCTGCTGTTTACAGCCCACAAAACCATGGACTGAACCACTGTGGAAGAAATGAGGTTAATGGGAATTAATGAGATGGTTTTAAGAATTAAATAAGAATATCACAAGTAAAAAAAAAAACTTATCACAGTTCCTGGGACATAGGAGATGCTGGATAAATGTTAATTGCCCTTCTGTTTCCCAGCAGAGAATCCCAGCCACCAGTGTTGTGTCATCTTCAGTGATGGTATTTGGGGAAGGCTTCTTGGGAAGAGCTAGGATCTGGAAAGCCATTTGGAGTAACACTTGGAACTTAGTGACTGACTTCTCAGTTCTGCTGGGTAGAAGTCCCTTGACGGGGAAGCCTGGCCCTGCCTTGCCTCCCGTCCTGCACCTCCTAGTTCACTGCCCTAGAGCCATCCTCACCTGCCTTCCGCTCTTAAGAGCAGCAGACTGTTCTCCCCTGTGCGTATTTGCACAAGCTGTTTCCTCGGTCTGGAACGCTCGTTGTTACCTAACTGAGTCTGTGTATCCTTCAGGGTCTTGTTTGTTTGCTTATTGACCTTTATCTTTAATTTATTTTTTACATTTATTGTCTTCTTTCTAATTTTACAGGCAATACATGTGCATTGCAGACAACTAGAAATACATGAAAGCGTAAAGAATAGCAATCACCCATAATCCCCACCCCGCAAAGATAACCTCCATTAGCACTTTGATGCGTTTCCACCCAGTGTCTACATGTTTTTTTTAAATGAAGTATAACTGACCCTACAACCCTGTTAGTTTCAGGTGCACAACATAGTGATTCAATATTTCTCTACGTTACAAAATGATCACCGTGATAAATCTAGTTACCGTCTGTCACCGTACAAAGATATTACATAGTTATTGACTCTTCCCCAGGCTGTACATTTCATCCCCATGACTTGTTTATTTTGGAACTGGAAGTTTGTACCTCTTAATTTCCCTCACCTATTTCACTCCTCCCCTCTCTGCTGGAAACCACCTGTTTGTTCTCTGTGAGTCTGTATCTATTTGGTTATGTTTGTTGATCTGTTTTCTTAGATTCCACATACAATTGAAATCCTACAGTATTTGTCTTTCTCTGACTTATTGTACTTACCATAATACCCTCTAGGTCTATCCACGTTGTCCCAAATGGCACTTCAAGGTCTAGTTTAAATGTCCCTTTCTGAGAGAGGTTGATATTGCAAAGAATACCAAATCTAAAAACGATGCTATGATTCATTTTCACAGCACTTGCTCTTTTCCTTCGTAGCACTCACTTTTCTGTGTTTACATGTTTAATATTTACCATTCCCTCCCCTTAGACTGTAAGCCAGAGGGGAGCAGGGGCCATGGTATACTAGGCCATTGTCTACCCCATACCACATAGTAGGTGCTCAGTAAGTTTTATTGAGTGGATGAAAGAATAAATGGCTAAATGATCACAGCTGTGGCATATAGTTGGGGGAGATCCATATAATGAGTGCTACAGTTAAGGGTTTGGTAGTAGAAAGCAGATCTACTGTATTTTTTCTCTGTACGCGTAAAAAGAAAGACAACTAAATCATACATATTCATTGTATACAGATAAATATAAAAACACAATTACTGGTAATACCACCATTCAAAGATAACCGTTGAAGTAAGGCAGGGCCCAAAGCAGGGAATTCAGAAAACTGTAGGGCTGCATACTCTAGGTCAGGGTCAGTGGTGATGTAAGTCTTCCTAGTGGGGGATCCCAGGTGTCTGTTAAGCAAGTTTCGATGCAGAGTCAGTGGGGAGTTGATCTTTCTCACTGAGGAAACCCGTGCCTTCTTAGTGTTGTTGACTTGGTGTTAGTCAGGGTAGGGTAACTGCTATAACAAATGGCGTCACAGTTTCAGCGACTTAACATAAAGTTGTGTTTTGTTCCACTTATGCAGCGTTCCAAGGTGGGTGTATCCTTGCTGGGCAGTCTCTTCTTTAGGTGATTGCTTGATAATCTAGTCTCTTTCCATCTTCACGTTCTTCCGTCTCTTAGTTCCTGAGATCTCCTTTCAGACAAACGACAAGAAAGACCGTGGTGAATTGCCAGGGATGTTTTGTGTGTTTTGTAACAGCTTTATTGACATATAATTCACATAATATACAATTCACCCATTTAAAGTGTACAAGTCAGTGGTTTTTAATGTATTCTCAAACTTGTATAAGCATCACAATAATCAATTTTAGAGCATTTCCATCATCCCTGCCCCCAAAACCGTGAACCTATTACCAGCCACCCCTCTCCCCCATTTTCCACTAACCTCTCTCCCCAGCCCTAAAAAGCCACTAATCTATTTTGGCAGTCCATTAGCAGTTGCTCCCTAGGAAAGGAGTTGCTCCCCCGCCTCACTCCCTGGCCCTAGGAAACCACTCATCTATTTTCTGCCTCTGGATTTGCCTATTTTGGACACTTCATATAAATGGAATCATATGTGATCTTTTGTGACTGGCTTCTTTCACTTAGCAAAATGTTTTCGAGGTTCATCCATGTTGTAGCATGTGTCAGTACTTCTTTCCTTTTCGTGGCTGACTAATATTCCATTGTCCCGATAGACCACATTTTATTTATTCATTCATCAGTTGATGGACATTTGGGTTGTTAACACTTTTTGACTGTACCAGGGAGATGTGTATGAGTCTGGTCAGGAAGTGATGTTTGTTACTCCTTAGCACATTTCATTGCCCAAAATCCAGTCTCATGGCCCAACCTACCGGCAAGGGAAGTTGAGAAATGTGCTCTGGCTGAGTGCCCAGGGGAAAAAAAAGTAGATGGGGTTCAGTGGACACATCCTAGTCTCTACTACAGCTTGCAAATAAGGAATAGAGTTGAACTGGCTCCATCTGTGTGGAGATCCCTGGGAGCGTATCAGAGAGCAGAACCAAAGTTCGGGCAGGTACACTCTTTGGCTCCTGTTGCCTTTGTGAACATGGGAAAGCCAGCCTGAGAAATGCCCAGCTCCACATCAGGGCCTGCCAGCCCACACTGTAGAGCGTAATCTTCACAGATACCATTTTGTGGTCCCAGGAACCTGAGAAAGGTTGGGATGGTGGGAGCAAGGGTGGGATGATTTAATAGTGGTTCTGCCCTGATACATAGCTAGGT
The DNA here is from genome assembly GCF_000442215.2 of Lipotes vexillifer. Classification (NCBI taxonomy): domain Eukaryota; kingdom Metazoa; phylum Chordata; class Mammalia; order Artiodactyla; family Lipotidae; genus Lipotes; species Lipotes vexillifer. The sequence goes on from NW_006797379.1 coordinate 2,102,346, forward strand.
CCTGTTTGTAGGGCATGAAAACAACCATTCTGGTTCATATGTTTCTCTGGCTCTGGGCATTGCTCACACTAAAACACAGATTGCCTCTAACCATTCCTTCTCCTTATGTAAATATGAGGCATCTGGCTGGGGGTAGGGCACCTGCTTTCTTTGCAGCAAGTGTGTATCTGTCAATATCGAATCAGGAAACAGAAACTACTCTTAAGTATTTAAAATAGAGGAAATATAATACAGGAAACTGGTTACACAAGTGATGGAAGAGCTGTGAAGGCAAACAGGGAACTGAGGCGGCTCAGAAATTAGCATCAGCAGGAGGCAGCTACTATCTGTCCCTTGGCTGGAGGGACACAGGAGAGAGATGATTTGACCAGAACCCAGGGGCCAGGATCACCTGGAACTATTGCGAGTCAGCATGTTGGGAGCTAGGTGTAAAGAAGAGATGCAGCTGGTTGCTAAAACCACCATACAAAACACAAGAAGAGGGAGAAAGTGCCCCGGCTTCCTCCCCTCCTCCAGCTACTCATCCACCAGTGCCTCCCACTGGCTGCTCATTGCTGGTAATCAGCTGACCTGGGAGCCTGGGAAGCAGCCTAGAGGAGTCAGCACCCCTGTGATGCAGAGCAGGGGAAAGAGGATTGTATCTCAGGGCAAACAGACGAGTGATTGGCCTGCAGGACACAACTTTCAGAAACACTACTCAGTTTCTATGTATTTTTTTATATAAATTTATTTTATGTATTTATTTTTGGCGGCATTGGGTATTTGTTGCTGCGCCTGTGCTTTCTCTAATTGCGGCGAGTGGGGGCCACTCTTCGCTGCAGTGTGCAGACTTTGCGGGCTTCTCATTGCAGTGGTTTCTCCTGTTGCGGAGCACAGTCTCTAGGCACACGGGCTTCAGTAGTTGTGGCTCACGGGCTCTACAGCACAGGCTCAGTAGTTGTGGCACTTGGGCTTAGTTGCTCTGCGGCATGTGGGATCTTCCCAGCCCAGGGCTCGAACCCATGTCCCCTGTGTTGGCATGTGGACTCTCAACCACTGTGCCACCAGGGAAGCCCCTCTATGTATTTTTAAGTCAACTTTATTAAGGTATAACTTACTGATACATACAGTAAAATGCACCCATTTGAAGTGTGCAATTTTATGACTTTGGCCAAATAGATACACCCAAGTTACACCACCACAATCAAGATGTAGAATGTTTTATCTCCAGAAGTTCTCTTTTGCCCTTTCTTAGTCACTTTCCCTCACCATCCAGCCCCATTTAGATAATTTCGATTGTCCTGTATTTCAGTTCACTGATCCTTTCTTTTGTAGTGTCCAAATCTGATGTTATGCCCACTCGGTGATTTATTTCTTTTTTGTATTTTTCAATTCTAGGACTTCTTTTCATTTGTTTTTTTGAGAGTTTCCATTTCTCTTACAAAATTCACATACACATACATTATATTTATAGAAACAACATATTTACAGTAGTTTTAAAGTTCTTGTCTGTTAAATTCAGTAATAGTCATTTCTGAATCTGGTTCTTTTGCTTGTTTTATGTTGATCAAGGGCCACATTTTCTTGCCTCTGTGCATATCTCAAAATTTTACTGTATTCTGGACATTTTATCTACAAGAACAGTGGAGACTGAAGTATAATTTCAATTTGTTTTGTTTGTTATCCTGAATATATGAGCCCTTTCTTAGGTCTGGCAATGAGCACGTGTGACTGATTTTTTTCATATTTCTATTGAAGGATAGCTGGGTTGGGAATGGACCCTCCTTTTTTCTTTTTGTTTTAAACATCTTTATTGGAGTATAATTGCTTGACAATGGTGTGTTAGTTTCTGCTTTATAACAAAGTGAATCAGTTATACATATATCATATGTCCCCTTATCTCTTCTCTCTTGCGCCTCCCACCTTCCCTATGCCACCCCTCTCGGTGGTCACAAAGCACCAAGCTGATCTCCCTGTGCTGTGTGGCTGCTTCCCACTAGCTATCTATTTTACATTTGGTAGCATATATATGTCCATGCCACTCTCTCACTTTGTCCCAGCTTACCCTTCCCTCTCCCCGTATGCTCAAGTCCATTCTCTAGTCTTTATTCCCGTCTTGCCCCTAGGTTCTTCATGACCATTTTTTTCTTAGATTCCATATATATGTGTTAGCATACGGTATTTGTTTTTCTCTTTCTCACTTACTTCACTCTGTATGACAGACTCTAGGTCCATCCACCTCACTACAAATAACCCAGTTTCATTCCTTTTTATGGCTGAGTAATATTCCATTGTATATATATGCCACATCTTCTTTATCCATTCATCTGTTGATGGACACTTAGGTTGCTTCCATGTCCTGGCTATTGTAAATAGAGCTGCAGTGAACATTGTGGTACCTGACTATTTTTGAATTATGGTTTTCTCAGGGTATATGCCCAGTAGTGGGATTGCTGGGTCATATGGTAGTTTTTTAAGGAACCTCCATACTGGTCTCCATAGTGGCTGTATCAATTTACATTCCCACCAACAGTGCAAGAGGATTCCCTTTTCTCCACACCCTCTCCAGCATTTATTGTTTGTAGATTTTTTGATGATGGCCATTCTGACCGGTGTGAGAGGATATCTCATTGTTGTTTCGATTTGCATTTCTCTAATGATTAATGATGTTGCGCATTCTTTCATGTGTCTGTAGGCAAGCTGTATATCTTTTTTGGAGAAATGTCTATTTAGGTCTTTTGCCCGTTTTCGGATTGGGTTGTTTTTTTTTGATATTGAGCTGCATGAGCTGCTTGTATATTTTGGAGGTTAATCCTTTGTCAGTTGCTTCATTTGCAAATATTTTCTCCCATTCTGAGTGTTCTCTTTTGGTCTTGTTTATGGTTTCCTTTGCTGTGCAAAAGCTTTGAAGTTTCATTAGGTCCCATGTGTTTGTTTTTACTTCCATTACTCTAGGAGGTGGATCAGAAAAGATCTTGCTGTGATTTATGTCAAAGAGTATTCTTCCGACTATGTTTTCCTCTAAGAGTTTGATGGTGTCTGGCCTTAACATTTAGGTCTTTAGTCCATTTTGAGTTTACTTTTGTGCATGGTGTTAGGAAGTGTTCTAATTTCATTCTTTTACATGTAGCTGTCCAGTTTTCCCAGCACCACTTATAGAAGAGGCTGTATTTTCTCCATTGTATATTCTTGCCTCCTTTGTCAAAGGTAAGGTGACCATATGTGCGTGGGTTTATCTCTGGGCTTTCTTTCCCGTTCCACTGATCTGTATTTCTGTTTCTGTGCCAGTACCATACTACCGTACTGTCTTCATTACTGTAGCTCTGTAGTATAGTCTGAAGTCAGGGAGCCAGATTCCTCCAGCTCTGTTTTTCTTTCTCCAGATTGCTTTGGCTATTCGGGGTCTTTTGTGTTTCCATACAAATTGTGAAATTTTTTTGTTCTACTTCTGTGAAAAATGCCATTGGTAGTTTGATAGGGATTGCACTGAATCTGTAGATTGCTTTGGGTAGCAGAGTCATTTTCACAATGTTGATTCTTCCAATCCAAGAACATGGTATATCTCTCCATCTATTTGTATCATCTTTAATTTCTTTCATCAGTGTCTTATAATTTTCTGCACACCGGTCTTCTGTCTCCTTAGGTAGGTCTATTCCTAGATATTTTATTCTTTTTGTTGCAGTGGTAAATGGGAGTGTTTTCTTAATTTCACTTTCAGATTTTTCATCATTAGTGTATAGGAATGCCAGAGATTTCTGTGCATTAATTTTGTATCCTTCTACTTTACCAAATACATTGATTAGCTCTAGTAGTTTTCTGGTAGCGTCTTTTAGGATTCTCTATGTATCGTATCATGTCATCTGCAAACAGTGACAGCTTTACTTCTTCTTTTCCGATTTGCATTCCTTTTATTTCTTTTTCTTCTCTGATTGCTGTGGCTAAAACTTCCAAAACTATGTTGAATAATAGTGGTGAGAGTAGGCAACCTTGTCTTGTTGCTGATCTTAGTGGAAATGCTTTCAGTTTTTCACCATTGAGGACAATGTTGGCTGTGGGTTTGTCATATATGGCCTTTATTATGTTGAGGAAAGTTCCCTCTGTGCCTACTTTCTGAAAGGTTTTTATCATAAATGGGTGTTTAATTTTGTCAGAAGCTTTCTCTGCACCTTTTGAGATGATCATATGGTTTTTCTCCTTCAGTTTGTTAATATGGTGTATCACGTTGATTGATTTGCGTATATTGAAGAATCCTTGCATTCCTGGAATAAACCCCACTTGATCATGGTGTATGATCCTTTTAATGTGCTGTTGGATTCTGTTTGCTAGTATTTTGTTGAGGATTTTTGCATCTATGTTCATCAGTGATATTGGCCTGTAGTTTTCTTTCTTTGTGACGTCTTTGTCTGGTTTTGGTATCAGAATGATGGTGGCCTCATAGAATGAGTTTGGGAGTGTTCCTCCCTCTGCTATATTTTGAAAGAGTTTGAGAAGGATAGGTGTTAGCCTTTCTCTAAATGTTTCATAGAATTCGCCTGTGAAGCCATTGGGTCCTGGGCTTTCGTTTGTTGGAAGATTTTAAATCACAGTTTCAATTGCAGTGCTTGTGTTTGGTCTGTTTATATTTTCTATTTCTTCCTGGTTCAGTCTCGGAAGGTTGTGCATTTCTAAGAATTTGTCCATTTCTTCCAGGTTGTCCATTTCATTGGCATAGAGTTGCTTGTAGTAATCTCCCATGATCCTTTGTATTTCTGCAGTGTCAGTTGTTACTTCCCCTTTTTCATTTCTAATTCTACTGACTTGAGTCTTCTCCCTTTTTTTCTTGATGAGTCTGGCTAATGGTTTATCAATTTTGTTTATCTTCTCAAAGAAGCAGCTTTTAGTTTTATTGATCTTTGCTATCGTTTCCTTCATTTGTTTTTCATTTATTGCTGTTCTGATCTTTATGATTTCTTTCCCTCTGCTAACTTTGGGGTTTGAAGCGGGTCTCTTGTAGACCGCATAAATACAGGTCTTGTTTTTGTATCCATTCAGCCAATCTGTGTCTTTTGGTTGGAGCACTTAATCCATTTACATTTTCGGTAATTATTGATATGTATGTTCGTATTCCCATTTTCTTAATTGTTTTGGGTTTGTTATTGTAGGTCTTTTCCTTCTCTTGTGTTTCCTGCCTAGAGAAGATCCTTTAGCATTTGTTGTAAAGCCTGTTTGGTGGTGCTGAACTCTCTCAGCTTTTGCTTGTCTGTAAAGGTTTTAATTTCTCCATCAAATCTGAATGAGATCCTTACTGGGTAGAGTAGTCTTGGTTGTAGATTTTTCTCCTTCATCACTTTAAATATGTCCTGCCACTCCCTTCTGGCTTGCAGAGTTTCTGCTGAAAGATCAGCTGTCAACCTTATGGGGAATTCCCTTATGTGTTACTTGTTGTTTTTCCCTTGCTGCTTTTAATATTTTTTCTTTGTATTTAATTTTTGATAGTTTGATTAATATGTGTCTTGGCGTGTTTCTCCTTGGATTTATGTTCTGTGGGACTCTGTGCTTCCTGGACTTGATTAACTATTTCCTTTCCCATATTAGGGAAGTTTTCAACTATAATCTCTTCAAATATTTTCTCAGTCCCTTTCTTTTTCTCTTCTTCTTCTGGGACCCCTATAATTCGAATGTTGGTGCATTTCATGTTGTCCCAGAGGTCTCTGACACTGTCCTCAGTTCTTTTCATTCTTATTTCTTTATTCTGCTCAGCAGTAGTTATTTCCACTATTTTATCTTCCGGGTCACTTATCCGTCCTTCTGCCTCAGTTGTTCTGCTATTGGTCCCTTCTAGAGAGTTTTTAATTTCATTTATTGTGTTGTTCATCACTGTTTGTTTGCTCTTTCGTTCTTCTAGTTCCTTGTTAAACGTTTCTTGTATTTTTTCCTTTCTATTTCCAAGATTTTGGATCATCTTTATGCTCATTATTCTGAATTCTTTTTCAGGTAGACTGCTTATTTCCTCTTCATTTGTTAGCTCTGGTCGGTTTTTGTGTTGCTCCTTCATCTGCTGTGTGTTTTTCTGTCTTCTCATTTTGCTTAACTTACTGTGTTTGGGGTCTCCTTTTCGCAGGCTGCAGGTTCGTAGTTCCCGTTGTTTTTGGTGAGTGTCCCCAGTGGCTAAGGTTGGTTCAGTGGGTTGTGTAGGCCTCCTGGTGGAGGGGACTAGTGCCTGTGTTCTGGTGGATGAGGCTGGATCTTGTCTTTCTGCTGGGCAGGTCCACGTCTGGTGGTGTGTTTTGGTGTGTCTGTGAACTTATTATGATTTTAGGCAGACTCTCTGCTAATGGATGGGGTTGTGTTCCTGTCTTGCTAGTTGTTTGGCATAGGGTGTCCAGCACTGTAGCTTGCTGGTCGTTGTGTGAAGCTGTGTCTTGGTGTTTGGATGGAAATCTCTGGGAGATTTTCACCGTTTGATATTGTATGGAGCTGGGAGGTCTCTTGTGGACCCGTGTCCTGAGCTCGGCTCTCCCACCTCAGGGGCAGAGCCCTGACACTTGTCTGGAGCACCTAGAGCCTGTTCTCCACACGGCTCAGAATAAAAGGGAGAAAAAAAAGGAAGAAAGAAGAAAATAAAATAAATTAAAATAAAATAATTAAAATTAAAAATAATTATTAAGAAAAAGAATTTTAAGTGAAAAAAAAACCCAGAAATACAGAACCCTAGGACGGATGGTAAAAGCAAAGCTATACAGACAAAATCACACACAGGAACATACACATACACGTTCACAAAAAGAGAAGAAGGGAAAAAATACATATATATCGTTGCTCCCAAAGTCCACCTCCTCAGTTTGGGATGATTTGTTGTCTATTCATGTATTCCACAGTTGCAGGGTACGTCAAATTGATTGTGGAGCTTTAATCCGCTGCTTCTGAGGCTGCTGGGAGAGATTTCCCTTTCTCTTCTTTGTTCTCACAGCTCCCGGGGTTCAGCTTTGGATTTGGCCCCGCCTCTGCATGGAGATCGCCTGAGGGCGTCTATTCTTTGCTCAGACAGGACGGGGTTAAAGGAGCAGCTGATTCGGGGGCTCTGGCTCACTCAGGCCAGGGGGAGGGAGGGGGACGGGTTAAAGGAGCCGCTGATTTGGGGGCTCTGGCTCACTCAGGCTGGGGGGAGGGAGGGGCACGATGCGGGGCGAGCATGCAGTGGCAGAGGCTGGCAGAAAGTTGCACCAGCCTGAGGCGCGCCGTGTGTTATCCCGGGGAAGTTGTCCCTGGATCCTGGGACCCCGGCAGTGGCGGGCTGCACAGGCTCCCTGGAAGGGGCGTGTGGAGAGTGACCTGTGCTCGCACACAGGCCTCTTGGTGGCGGCAGCAGCAGCCTTAGCGTCTCTTGCCCGTCTCTGGGATCCGCGCCGACAGTCGCGGCTCGCGCCCGTCTCTGGAGCTCCTTTAAGCGGCGCTCTGAATCCTCTCTCCTCGCGCACCAGGAAACAAAGGCAAGAAAAAGTCTTTTGCCTCTTCGGCAGCTCCGTACTTCTCCCGGACTCCCTCCCGGCCAGCCGTGGCGCACTGACCCCTTCAGGCTGTGTTCACGCCGCCAACCCCCAGTCCTTTCCCTGGGATCCGACCTCCGAAGCCCGAGCCTCAGCTCCCAGCCCCGCCCGCCCCGGCGGGCGAGCACGCAAGCCTCTGGGGCTGGTGAGTGCCGGTCGGCACCGATCCTCTGTGCGGGAATCTCCCCGCTTTGCCCTCCGCGCCCCTGTGGCTGCGCTCCCCTCCGCGGCTCCGAAGCTCCCCGCTCCGCCACCCACAGTCTTCCCGCGAAGGGGTTACTAGTGTGTGGAGACCTTTGCTCCTTCACAGCTCCCTCCCGCTGGTGCAGGTCCCGTCCCTATTCTTTTGTCTGTTTTTTCTTCTTTCTTTTACCCCACCCCGGTACATGGGGAGTTTCTTACCTTTTGGGAGGTCTGAGGTCTTCTGCCAGCGTTCAGTAGGTTTTCTGTAGGAGTTGTTCCACATGTAGATGTGTTTCTGAGTATTTGTGGAGAGGAAGGTCTTACTCCTCCGCAGTCGTGTGTGTGTGTGTGTGTGTGTGTGTGTGTGTGTGTGTGTGTGTGTGTGTGTGTGTGTGTGTGTGTGTGTGTGGTGCGCGGGTCTCTCACTGTCGTGGCCTCTCCCGTTGCAGAGCACAGGCTCCGGACGCGCAGGCTCAGCGGCCGTGGCTCAGGGGCCCAGCCGCTCCACGGCATGTGGGATCCTCCCGTGTCCCCTGCATCGGCAGGCGGACTCAACCACTGCGCCACCAGGGAAGCCCTCCTCCACAATCTTGAAGGTCTTCCTGGCCCCTTCTTTTAGTTAGGCTTAGTTTACTTGTGATTAGCCCAAACCCCAACCTCTTGCTCCTCTGCTGCCCTTTTGATCCTGTGTTTGAGCAAAGAAGGTTTTTGCTGATATTTCTGAAATCTTTAGCTTCAGTTTTCACAGGGCCCCAAATCTGAGTTCTGTGACAATTTGTGTTATATCCTTCTACTTTTGAGCCTTTCCTTCACTGTGGCTTCCTTGGCAAAATTCAGGGGGTGGGTGTGAGGCAAGAGAATTATTACACTAAGTGATCTGTTTGCTTGAGGACCCTTCCAGATGCCATTCTGTCCCATCAACCCATAATACTGTTCAAATCTTGGCTGAATTTCTCCTTGTCCTTGTGAAGTTTCTCTATGAAAGGCTCTCTCTTCCTTTCGTTAGTACCTAGACAAGGCACCCAAATATGGAAGCTATCGCGGCTCTCTGCTCACCTCTGAAAGGTTCATTTTTCTCTAGAATTCATTTACTCAAGGAAGTTCTTCCTTCCATTCAGTATAATTTTTGTATTGTCTGGATTTTTATTCTTACCAAAGGAGTTGAAGGCCTTTCACATTCTTCTGTGTCCTAATTGGAAGCGGAAGTCTCTTAAAAGGTTTTTGATGGGCAGCCTAAGAAACAGTTTGTTCTAGGAAGGTCACTGGTCTAATGAGACCTTTTGCTTGTTAATTCCTAGGGCTGGCTTAGAAGAAAGGTTTCTTTGGAACTCTCTCTTCCACCCTATGAACTTTCTCTCATAGACACACAGTATAGAAAAGTTGGATAGGCAGACAGGATGGTTAGTGACAAATCAGTGCTCTGGCAGACCTGTAGCTCACAGTAACCTTGTGAGGTAAGCAAAGTCAAACATACTTTCCAAGCGAAGAACTGGGGCACAGAAAGGGCAAGTAACTTGCTCCAAATTCAGATGGGTAGTACATGTGTGAAAATAACCAGAATCTAGCTTTCTGTGATTCCCAGTCCAGTATTCTGTTTTTACTCTGTGCATTTTATTGTGTAAATAATATGTGACTATTTTTATATATTTGAATGAATATGTTTATATATTCTGGTGAAAAATCGAAGAAAAAGACATTTGAAGTAATTCTGCCTTGTAACTCTAATCTCTGATCCCACTCATATTCCAGAAGTAACCTCTCTTGTCAGTTTGGTGTATGTCCTTTCAGACAATTTTGTATGCGTTTATATACTATTAAACTATGTCATACTGCAGGGTTTTTCAAATACAAGACCATACAGGATATGTTCTGTTATTTTCTTTGTTCACTTAGCAGTCAGTGCTTGGAGATCTTTCCATGTCAGTACATTTAGTCCTGCTCAGTTTGTCATTCATTTAATAGACTTTTTTTTTTTTTTTTTTTTTTTTTTTTTTTTGAGCAGATCCAGTTCTAAGCACTGGGGCACAGCAGAAAACAGACCAGACAACAAAATCCTTCCATCTTGGAGCTTATATTCTCAAATTATATTCTCAAATGCGGAGAGATAATTTAAAAATAAGTAAAATTATTAAAACGGGTTAGGGTGATAAGGAAAGCTAGTGGGACAGGGAGATTGCGATTATAAGTTGAATGCTCAGAGAAGACCTCACTTACTAGAGAGTAACTTGGAGAAAACATCAAAAAGGGATGAAGGAACATACCATGTAAACATGTGGGGGAAGAGCATTCCAGGTAGAGGGATCAGCACGTGAAATATCAGAGCGGCTTGTGCAGCTGGAGCAGAGTAGCTGATGGTGCGGGGAGAGGGGTGGATGTTAAGAGATGAGGTTGGAGAAATAACTGGAAACTGGAGCTTATAGAACCTTGAACCTTGTAGGGCATTATAAGAGAATTGGCATTTGCTCTGAGATGGGAGCCACTGGAGGGATTTTTTTTTGAGGTGTAATTGGCATGTAATGTTTAATATTAGTTTCAGGTGTACAGCATAATGATTCGATATATGTATATATGGTAATTCTAGTTAGCATACATCACCTCACATAGTTGAAAAAATTTTTTCTTACGAGAATTTTTAAGATCTCTCGGCAATTTGCAAATGTACAAATACAGTATTATTAATTATAATCATCATGGTGTACATTACATCCCCAAGACTTATTTATTTTATAATTGGAAGTTTGTGCTCTTGACCCACTTCACCCATTTTGCCCACCTCCCACCCCCTCCCTCTGGCACATCAGTCTTTTCTTTATACCTGTGAATTCAGCTTTGTTTTTGTTTTTAGCTTCCACATAGAAGTGAGATTATACAGTGTTTTCCTTTCTCTATCTGGCTTACTTCACTTAGCATAATGCCCTCAAGTTCCATCCATGTTGTTGCAAATGACAAGATTCCTTTCTTTTTTATAGCTGAATAATAGTTCATTGTGAACATGTGTGTGTGTGTGTACACACACACACACACACACACACACACACACACACACACACTGCATTTTCTTTATCCAATTTATCTATCTATGGGCACTTAGGTTTTTCCATATCTTGGCTATTGTAAATAATGCTGCAATGAACATGGGGGTGTGGATATCTTTTTGAATTAGTATTTTTGTTGCCTTTGGATAAATGCCCAGAAGTGGAATTGTTGGATCATAGGGTAGTTCTATTTTTAATTTTGGGGGCAACCTCCATACTGTTTTCCATAATGGCTGTACCAATTTATATTCCCACCAACTGCACAAGATTTCCCTTTTCTCCACATCCTCATTAACACTTGTTATCTCTTGTCTTTTTGATGATAGCCATTCTAACAGGTGTGAGGTAATATCTCATTGTTTTTGCATTTCCCTGATGACTAATGATGTTGAGCATCTTTTCATGTACCTGTTAGCTATCTGCATGCCTTCTTTGGAAAAATGTTTGTTAGATCCTCCGCCCATTTTTAAATCAGATTTTGAGGTTCTTTTTTTTTTTGCTATTGAGTTGTATGGGTTCTTTATGTATTTGGGATGTTAACCTCTTATCAGATATATGATTTGTATGGAGAGTTTTGAGAGACATGATCTGACTTAGAGTTTAGCAGGATCACTTGGACTGCTGTGTTGAGAATAGATTATAGAAGGGCAAGGGTGGACGCAGAAAATGGTGGTGACTTGGACCAGGGTGGTCCTTGTGGATTTCATGAGGAATAGGCCAGTTTTGGATATGGTTTAAAATAAAAGCCAACAGGTTTTGTTGATTGAACAAAGGGTGTTAGAGGAATGAAGCATGACTCCAAAGTTTTTGGCGTGAATGGTAGGAAGAATGGATTGGCCATTATTAATAAGATGGAAAAGACTGTGAGAAGAATAGGTTTGACGGGACAGTCAAGAGTTTCATTTTGGACATGTTAAGTTTGAGGTATTAGACATGCAAGCAAGATGCCAAGAAGGCAATGGATATGTAAGTCTGGAGTTTAGGGGAGCACTCTAGGCTGCAGATAGAAATGTGGGTGTCATCAGAATATAGATGGTTTGAAAAATCATGATACTGGATGATATCACCGAGGGATCTGATGTAGTTTCTCATGAAGAGGAAAAGTCCAAGCGTTGTGCCTAGGGACACTCCAGTGTTGAAAGATCAGAGGGGTGACTAGGAACCAGGGAATTAGACTGAAGTAGAAGGAAAATCAAGAAAGTATGGTATCCTGCAAGCTGAATAAAGAAGGTGGTCCAAGGAGGATGGAGTGCTCAACTGTGGAATGCTGTTGGTAGGTCAGAGAAGAGAAGGGCTGAGAATTGATCAGTGGTTTTAGCAGTGATGCAGACCTACTGAATCAGAATGTCCAGGATTAGACACTGATGCCTGAATCCCATCTCCAGAGTTTAATTTAATTGGTCCGAGATACAGCCTGGACACCAAGGTTTTTAAAGCTCCCCCGGTCATTCTAATACGCAGGCAAGGTTGAGACCCCACTGTCTTAGTTAACTTCCTCTCTTAAATTGTGAAATGCCCTTATTATCAGAAACGGATGTGGCTGGAGTAATTACACACAGGAGTATTTATCTATAGGCTTGTTCTTGGATACTTTGGGATCTGAAAATTATAAGCAGATCTGAAAACTGATTATTAACCACTAAAGGGATTAGCTATTTAGCACCTGTCTCAAAGTGGCTATTAAGCTGAAAATCCTTTGCTTTTCACTCTTTGCAAATGTTTGATTTTTTTGTTTTGTTTATCCTCAAAAGACCTTTTATTTTGAGTAACAAGGGTAAGTTTCAAGTTAATGAAAAATTCAAGGGAAATCTTGATGTAATTGGTCTAAAGAAAACTGAACAAACCTGAACTCACATCAATAAATAAGCATTTAAAAGAGTTAAGTACATCTTTTCAGAATCCTGACTGTTTCGCACCTCAAAAGTTGGCTCATAACAGGTATAGAAATTTTGTACCTCATTAAAGTTTTAATCTTCTTCATTTTCTCACCACAGACTCTAGAAATTATTCAGATGCTTTAGTAAATTTGAGTTGAGTTGGTAGCTGTTGACTTTTAAAAATTAAAGAGTATCATGGGTGAGCTGTTTATCAACAGGTCTTGTTCGTAGGCTGGTGAAGTTGGATTCTGTGGCCAAAGAGAGGAAGGATCCAATGTATTAGAACAAAACCAAGGTAAAAAATAGAAAAAGTCTGAGTTGAAATAGAGGCTTAATTATTACAGCCTTCCAGAAGGATGCCTAGTGTCTGGATTAGCCCTTCTCAGCCCAGGTTGGGTTCTGCAAGAGAATTAAGCCCTAATGCCCTAAGGCCTTCATTGTATCAATTGAATGAGCTCTCTTATTCATCCGTAATGGGGCTAGCTGTGTACCATCCTTGGGAGAATGGAGAAAATAGTCACTCAGATAATCAAATAATTTTCTCTAGGGCTTAATTCTCTAGCAGGACCCCAGTTGAGAAAGGCTGTTTTAGGTACTGATCTGTCTTCTTGGATGACGTAGTAGTCTTTTCAGGTACAGGTCCTCAGGAAAGAAAGCAAAAAAGAGCCTGTTGTAAAATTGCCAAGAAATTAAAAAGAATAATCCCTTTATTAGAATAGTTATTAGTAAAATAAACACAAGAACACCTTGTACAAATCTCAACAATGATTTTTTGAACAGTTTAATGTGTATCCTTCCAGACTTTTGTCTCTGCACATAAACTTAAATGTACATAGAGTTTACTGCAAAGAGTGGGATCATGCTATTTATTTAGTTCAGCAATTATTTTTCCCATGAACTATTATGGACGTTCTTCTATATAATTACATACAGATTTGCCTCTTTGCAAGGGTTGCATGATATTCCATAGTTTGGTTGTTACAAAATATATTTTACCAGTCACGTTAATGGACATTTTGGATCGTCTCCAGTTTTTCACTGTTATGAACAATGCCATGATAAACATTTGTTCAGAAATTCTTGAGAGAGAGTGTGTGTGTGTGTGTGTGTGTGTGTGTGTGTGTGTGTGTGTGTGTATAATTATTTCTATTTTATAGATTCCGGACTTGAGTCAGGATGAGTACCTTTTCCTTTTTTTATTATATAAATTTCAAATACATTCAAAAGTAAGGAATAATATAACAAACCCCCGTTTAGCCCATATCCGCTTCAGTAATTATCATCACAAGCCAGTTTTGTTTCCCGCTCACTCGCACCCACTCCCTCTACTGCAACACTGGGTTAATTATGAAACAAAGACGTGCCATTTCAACTCTAGATATTTTGGTATGTGTCCCTAAAGGTTAAGGACTTGTATAAAATATAATCATGATTATGTTATCATACCTAAAAAGTGACAGTAATTCCTTAATATCAGTGTTCAAATTTTCCAAATTGTGTGTGTGTGTGTGTGTGTGTGTGTGTCTGTCTGTCTTTTTTGTTTTTTTTTTTTTGTTTTTTTTTTTTTTTTTTTTACAGTGGCTTGGTTTGACATGATCCAGACAAAGTCTACACATTGCGTTTGGTTGATATGACTCTTAAGTCATATCAACTTTTCTCCTTCTCTTATTTTTTCTTTTCCTTATTATTTATTTGTTAGAGAAGCCATTTGTCCTGTAGAATTTCTCAATTTCTGGATTTTGCTGATCATATCCCTGTGGTGTAATTTAGTAAATCCCTCCCCCCCACCAATCCCCGTAAGTTGCTAGTTAAATCTGGAGGCTTATTTCAGATTCTGGTTTGATTTTTTTAATTTAATTTTTATTTTATACTGGAGTATAGTTGATTTACAATATTGTGTTAGTTTCAGGTGTACAGCAAAGTGATTCAGTTATACATATATCCATTCTTTTTCAGATTCTTTTCCTATATAGGTTACTACAGAATATTGAGCAGAGTTCCCTGTGCTATACAGTAGGTCCTTGTTGGTTATCTGTCTTATATATAGTAGTGTGTGTTTGTTAATCCCAAATGCTTATTTATCCCTCCCTGCCCCATGTTTCCCCTTTGGTAACCATAAGGATGATTTCAAGATCTGTAAGTCTGTTTCTGTTTTGTAAATAAGTTCGTTTGTATCATTTTTTAAAATTAGATTCGACATATGAGCGATATCATATGTTTGTCTTTCTCTGTCTGACTTACTCCACTTAGTATGGTAATCTCTAGGTCCATCCATGTTGCTGCAAATGACATTATTTCTTTTTCTGGCTGAGTAATATTCCATCATATATATGTACCACATCTCCTTTATCCATTCCTCTGTCAGTGGACATTTAGGTTGCTTCCACATCTTGGCTATTGCAAATAGTGCTGCATTGAACATTGGGGTGCATGTATATTTTTGAATTATGGCTTTCTCTGGATATATGCCCAGGAGTGGGATTGCAGGGTCATAGGATAACTCTATTTTTAGTTTTTTAAGGAACCTCCATACTGTTCTCCATAGTGGCTGTACCAGTTTACATTCCCACCAGCAGTGTAAGAGGGTTCCCTTTTCTCCACACCCTCTCCAGCATTTATTGTTTGTAGACTTCTTGATGATGGCCATTCTGACGCATGTGAGGTAATACCTCATTGTAGTTTTGATTTGCATTTCTCTAATAATTAGTGATGTTGAGCATCTTTTCATGTGCTTTTTGGCCATCTGTATGTCTCTGGAGAAATATCTGTTTAGATTGGTTTGATTTGTTTTTAAAGAATACTTAATAGTTGCTTGTATACTTTATCTGTTTTTTCTCTTTTTGTGATGTTAGTGGCCCTTGCGATCATTGCCTAGATCCGTTATTTCATTAGGGGTTGTAAAATAGTGATATTTGAATTTTATAATTAATTCCTGAGTTATTAGCACAAATACTTTATAAAGAGAGAGAGAAATTTTCACTCATCAATGACTTGGTTACCCTGGTGTACAGTTTGTATGTGAAAAGGAAGCTATATGCTTAATTTTGCCTTGATCAGTTTTCAAAAACAATGAATTCGTTTGTTAGCATCCTCCAGGAGTGACCAGTGAGGTTTTATAAGATCATTATGAACTCATAATTTTAGTGATAGTTGATGTGTTTCAATACTTTATAGTTATTGTTCTTCTTAACGCTCAAATTGTCCCCTCTTTGGCCAAAAACTGATTCCGGTTGGCTCCTGAGTCTTTGATATGTGTTTAGTAGCTTCTTTGCTTCTTTGTGTGTTAAGATGTTCCAGGATCATCTTAGACATATCTGGAATCAATGATTCTTTCAAGGAGTCCTGGTTTCTTTAGTGACAGACAATGTTTACAGACCCCAGTCAGGGCTTGGAGGTTCTCTTTGCTACTGAGTTGGTCCTTACTTTGGGCCTTTTTGGTAGCCAGTGCTGGGGAAACCACCTCATGAATTCATACTGATGTCCCAATTCAAATTGAGGACTATAGGATTTTTACTTCTGTGATTTTGTGTTTGTATCTCTTATGCTGAAAAATCTGGTTCCTCATGGTATTAAATTAATATCGTGGTTTGTTGTATTCTATACTGTAAATATATAGCATTTTCAAAATACCAATATTAGTATTTTCACAAACAGTATGATTACTGGAAACTTTTTAAGATTTCTTTGCATTTATATTTTTTTCCTTAGGTTATATCCTCTTAGGAAAATACAGTCGAATTGCTGTGTTTTTAAGCCATGTGATAAATTAAGTTTCTCTCTTTAGTGGGTAAAGCCATCAACCGGATGCACAGGTTCATTTGTTTTGTTTTGCCCCAGCTGCAAATTCAGATGGTCTGTTCATTGGCAAACAGTGTCTTTAGGCAACATTTTAAAAATTATTTCATTTTCTTTTATAATTATGTAAAAATCTTATGTATCAATAGTTTCAAATTCCAACAAGTGTAACCTCTATCTGTCCCTGTCCCCTTCGTCATGTTTTTTCCCTCCACCTATCAGTAGCCATTTTTGTTACCTTTTGTTTTATCTTCCATTTTGAAAAAATGAAAGCAGATGCATATATTTATTCACATCTCCCCCTTTTCTTAATAAAAAGGTAGCATTCTGTGCACAGTTTTCAACATCTTGCTTTCTTGTCTTAACAGGATATTCTGGAGATCTCTCCACAGCACTATTACATAGATGTTGTTTCATTTCTCTTTATAATGTTTAATATTTTGTATTATAATATGAATGTGAATATCATTAGCCATAGTTGCTTTAATCAGTCCTCGCTTCTGATGGACCTGTCCTTCCAAACCTTCACAGGAACACTGTTAATATTTCACAGCCGCAAACTCAAGTTATTTTGTGGCAAAAAATTATTTTAACAACTGTCTAAGGAATCCATTTCCTGTACATAAAATGAAAATTTTACCACATAATGGAATAATAAAGAAGACTGTGATTTATGAATATATAAATAATTTTTTATTCCGATGGGTATAACAGGAATTACTAGAGTCCTTCCCCATTTGAAGATGACAAGGCATATTTCAGGTCAAGAAATGCCAGGATACATTTCTAAATGCATCTTGTCTTTCTGAATTTGGGGACCTGCCGCTTTTCCAAAAGAACCTTGTGTCAAACTGTCTCATCCTCATGATTCAGGCTTAGCTTCTGAAATCCTTACTCTCCCATCCAACGACAGGAGGCTGCCGTATTATTTTTTTTTCTGTCTTTCCAAATACGTTGATCTGCATATGCTTTCATCTACAGTCTAGGTGTAATTTAAAGAGGAAGGATCAGGTAGGACAGAGTCTGACTGAATGAGACTTACTGGTGTGGAAAGAACTACTTAAGCAGTTCTTTCATTTAAATATGAAAAATGAAATATAATTTAGATTTTTTTTCCTGCTAAAGCACCAGCCTTTCACAGAATGAATGCATATATACTCCCGTGTCTTGATTTAGACATTTGTCATCTTATCACATGAATCTTTCAGAAGAAACAGCACAGGCGATCGTGAGAAGGCTCTGCAGGTCATGCTCCAGGTTCTGCAGAGCTGTGACCACCCGGCCCCCGACATGTTCTGCCTCTGCGGGAGGATATACAAGGATATCTTCTTGGATTCGGACTGCAAAGATGATGCCAGCCGAGACAACGCCATTGAGTGGTAAACCCTCAGCCCTAGTCAGTAGCATGTGCCTCTTTGCAAAGAATAGAATTGCACAGGCTAAGGATCCAGGTCTTTTCCCTAC
>NW_006797379.1:2120214-2127532 GCF_000442215.2 Lipotes vexillifer
TGTCTGCCTGTTTGCTGGCAGTGAAAAAAATGCCATAAATGTGGTCTGGGAATTTCCAGCTTCCTTTTTCCAAAAGGAAACCGTTAGAAACAGGCTTTTCTACTGGTGACATTCTTTCCACAAGTTCACTCATTTATAGGGGCGAGGAGGCTCAGCACACTCCTTCCCAGCTACTCCTTCCAGAACCTTGTTCCACCATCGTCGTAGCATTGTCTTCTCAGTGAGCCGTTCATTACTTATTCATTCATTCATTCAACAAATGTTTATTGAGGGTTTACTGCATGCCAGAAACTTTCTAGATGGTGGGGATAAAGATACAGGAGATACGAATCCATGGACCTTGCATTGCTGGTAAGGAAAGTCAGACAAACAAATACAGTAAAATATATAGGATGTCAGCTGATGGTGAGGGGGAAAAGTTAATCAGGGATGAGGGAAAGGAGGACTGCGAGTTGTCTACAGTTTTATATAGGATGGTCAGTGAAGGTGAATGAAGATGTAAAGGTGATGAGGGAATGAGCCTTGCAGATAACTGTGTTGCACAAGGAGGGGATAACAAGGGCAAAGACCCCGAGGAGGAAGCATGCTGAGCATGCTCAAGGATGGTGAGGCAGGAGCAAGGGGGAGAGTGGCAGGAAATGGGAGAGAAGACCCTTTTACTCTGAGTGAGATGATACAGTGCTGGAATATTCTGAGCAGAGGAGTGAAAAGATCTGACATGCATTTCAACCAGAGTACTCACACTGTTAGGAATACATTTTAGGGGGTGTGTCAGCTATCATTTGCTGCATAACAAGCATCTCCTGGGAATTCCCTGGCGGTCCAGTGGTTAGGACTCTGCACTCTCACTACCGAAGCCCTGGGTTCAATCCCTGGTCGGGGAACTAAGATCCTGCAAGCCGCACAGCTTGGCCAAAAAAACAAACCAAAAAAAAAACCCCAAGCATCTCCAAAACTTAGTGGCTTAAAACAATGATTTATGAGTTCTCATTATTCTATGGATTGCCCAGGCAGTTCCTCTGGTGGTTCCACTCCTTAAGTGCTGAGCTCACTCCTCAAGTTGTAGTCATCTGGAGAATCAGCAGGGCTGGAAGGTCCAAAATGGCCTCATACACACTTGACAGCTGGCGCTGGCTATTGGTGGTGAGCCTCCATTCTCTAACGGGTAGTTGTAATCCTGGTAGACCAGCTTTCTTACATGGTGGGCAGCATTCTCAGAGAGTGGCTGTGGAAGCCGGAAAGCCTCTTAAGGCTCAGGAACTCACACAAGGTCAGTTCTGCCACATGTTCTTGGTCAGAGCGAATCACATGGTCAGCCCAGATTCAAAGGGGTGGAGAATTAGACTCCAACGTGTGGGTGGGAGACATGGCAAAGGCGTGTGTGTAGTGGGATGCGAGGGCTTTGTGGTTGTTAAATAATCTATCACATGGGTGAGGGCAGAAGCAGGGAACAGTTAGGAGACTACTGCAGAAATTCAGAGAAGAGCTGACGGGGACTTGAACCAGGGTAGTAGTGATGAAAATGTTGAGGTGTCAGAACCTGGATATATTTTAAAGGTA
Organism: Lipotes vexillifer; assembly: GCF_000442215.2. Classification (NCBI taxonomy): domain Eukaryota; kingdom Metazoa; phylum Chordata; class Mammalia; order Artiodactyla; family Lipotidae; genus Lipotes; species Lipotes vexillifer. The sequence goes on from NW_006797379.1 coordinate 2,121,775, forward strand.
GAGCCAACGGCCTACACCATCCCTTTCCATCACAAGAGCTCTTGGTATTGCTGCTGCAGTCTCATTTAATTCTAACTGCTTCCTCTCCCCCTCTCCCCCCGCCTCTTTGTTTTCCTTCCTTCCGTACACGTTGGACTTTGTCCTCTTCTCTCTTCTCTCCATCTACACTTTTCCCTGGTGATCCCAGTCACTCCCACACCTTGGAACCTTTAGTTGATCTCCAGTCCACTATCCTAAGCTTTGGCCCCACGTCACCCCTCTCTTTGCCCACCTGTTCTACGTCAAGATGGTGCTGGTATTTAAGACTCAACACGTCTAAGGCTGAAGTCGTTTCCTCCTCTCCACAAGGGATGGCTTCCATTGTCTTGCTTTCTTACAACCATTCTTTAGCCCTCTAGGCATACACTTTTGGTTAATGTTTGATAACTTTCACTCACTTATCTCCCCATACAGTCAGTTCCCAATTCCAGTCCTTCTGTGAGCCTTCCCTCACTCCCTACCTATCCTTTCCCATCGCCACCACCCCAAATCGGCACCATTATGTATTTAGTTTGTTTTACTCTCTTGCCAGGAATGTTCTAACGGTATCCCAAGTAGGCTCTCTGCTTGGTGTCTCTAAAATCTGTCCTTCATAGATTGACAGCTTACTCCTCCTAAAGCTCAAAGATCCAGAATGGCTCTCCACTCCTTATTAAATAAAACTTCAAACTCTTAGATCACCATGCTAGGCACTTTGCAGACTTTCTCCAACCTGCCCCTAGCCCTGTTTCCCACTATCTGATATATGTCCAAGTAAACTGAAGTTCCTTAGGAGCTCCCCAAACTCTCATCTCTTCTCCTGCCATTTTCTATGTCTGCTGGGGGTTCCCTTTCTAAATCACTACTGTTACAGTTCTATCCATCTTCATGCCACATCTCAAGCCTCTCTGTCTTCTGTGAGTCCCTCTAGACTTGGGTTTGTGTGGTTTTAGGTTACCACGCTCATGAAAAATTAGTATTTTCATGAATTGTGTGTAGATATTATCACTTCCATCATGGTATAGGTTCTTAGAGGGCGGGGACCTTGTTTCAGTCTTAGTTAATCCCCAGTAGCACCCGTGCACTGTATGCTCAAGAGAAATCACTCAGGGTGTTGAAGGGAAGGGAAAGGAAGGGAAATTAAAGTTTGGTACAGCCAAAATAGTAAGCTCTGTTCCCACCATCGTGGCCAAGAATTCAGCCTCCAGGTCAGGAAATTACTGCCAGTGGCTCCTTCAAGGAAGTCAGAGGAGCCTTTTGCATGCGCTTGAGAAGGTCGTGGCAGTGGATACAGGAGCAAATAAAGCGTAGTCTTCTGGCCAGGGCGTGATGGCTCCGGTGAGACCGTGAGGGTCACCTTGCTCTCAGATAGAGGTGTGCAACACGCAGCTCAGAGAGGCAGGGGCTGGTTCAATGTCGCGGGGCTGGTCAGACACAAACCTGGAACTGCAGTCCCGACTGTGAGTTCAAGACTTGTCTGTCCCCAAGCTGGGCCTGTTTCATTTGTGAATAAGAAGCACAGAGAAGTCACCCTCTCTGCCCTCTTCCCAGATAACTTTTCATAGTAAAAGAAAAATCAAATACAGTAGGATATGGAATTTAAAATCCCCAAGACATACCCGGGGGAGTCGGGGAGAGGTTTCAATTTTATTGGAATTCTGTTGACTGGATTGGAATGACTTTCTTAATATCCTCTAGTCCCTCTGAGGGTACTTGTATCATGCCCCAAAGCTCATAAAATCAGATTTTAACTGATTTTGTGATTTATGGTCAGATTTAACTGATAAGTTCTCCCTTCCACCATTTAATGTTTTGTTGATGTTTGATCCTCCTGTTGTCACACGACTGATAAAATCAGACCTGGTGTACAAAATGAAATTCTTATGTCATTATTTCGTTGATCAAATTCTTTTCTTCCTGATCATGATGTTCATACTCACTCATGGAAGAGAAAGAAAATTTTTATGTGTAGAAAAAAGAATAAATAAGAGAATGAAAAATGGCCTGGTTAACCTTTTGGTATAAAAATGGTATTCACAGTTTTGGATCTTGTTTTTTATCCTAATGTAAGAAATCCCTGCCCCTTCTCTCACTTTATTTTTTTTAATAAATTTATTTATTTATTTTATTTTTGGCTGCATTGGGTCTTCTTTGCACATGGGCTTTCTCTAGTTGTGGCAAGCGGGGGCTACTCTTCGTTGCGGTGCGCGGGCTTCTCATTGCGGTGCCTTCTCTTGTTGCGGAGCATGGGTTCTAGGCAAGTGGGCTTCAGTAGTTGTGGTGCGTGGGCTTCAGGAGTTGTGGCTCATGGCCTCTAGAGCACAGGCTCAGTAGTTGTGGCGCACGGGCTTAGTTGCTCTGTGGCATGTGGGATCTTCCCAGACCAGGGCTCGAACCTGTGTTCTCTGTATTGGCTGGTGGATTCTTAACCATTGCTCTACCAGGGAAGCCCCCTTCTCTCACTTTATATGCCACTGCCTTTTGCGATCCAGGATTTTGGCAGTACTGCTTCATACATGAAAAAATAATTCCATTTCATGATATAAGCAAACAGACTGCCTGCAGAGAAAAAGCCTGTACCTGTTGTGATTTCCATGAAATAAAAAATGCTCAATGTGCAAATGGAGTATAACTTTAAAAATGATACGTGGACATCAGATTGTGTTCTGCTTTTGGGAGTGGAATTATAATAGGTTTTAAATTTCTGTTGTACCCTTTAATATAGTTTCCTTACTTTATACGATGGTCATGGCTTTTATTTTAAAAGTCTAAACCCTCTGAAGAAAGATTTTAAAACTCTCTAGTGTTAGTTGCTGTGTTGCTATTATGACGTTTTAAAAATATTTATGTATGTATGTATTTATTTTGGCTGTGCTGTGTCTTCGTTGCGGCATGCGGGATCTTTAGTTGCCGAATGCGGGCTTCTTAGTTGCAGCATGCGGGATCTAGTTCCCCAACCGGCGATCAAACCCGGGCCCCTTGCATTGGGAGCGTGGAGTCTTACCCGCTAGACCACCAGGGAAGTCCCTATTATGACATGTTTTAAGAAGCTATCTGACTGCTACACGTGGCTGTTAGTAAACGTGGGCGGCTGGAGGAAAGCTGCAAAACAATAAACTAGAGTAGCAAAACTCTTCCTGAGAAGGTTGGTTTGTGCTAGTATTTGCACTTTTTCCCTCTACCATAATAAAATGACATAATAGGAATTCGGTGGTTCTGTAATTGCAGGTATTGCAAAGGGTTTGAGCTCCAGCCGTCTCTTTATTCAGGAATCAACCTTGCAGTTTTGCTGATAGTTGCTGGACAGCAATTTGAAACTTCCATGGAGCTAAGGAAAATAGGTAAAGCTGTTTATGACTGCAGATGTTGATATGCTTTGGTGACACAAGTTCAGCATTGAAAATTATGTCCAAATGACCAACATTATATTTCAAAAGGAACAGTTACTGTATGATAGCACACCTGAGGCAGTAGCCCTAATGAAATGCCCATTTTCTCCTCTAAAGGCTTACATAATATGGTGGAAACTAGGAAGACTTTTCATAACTTTATCTAAAATTCAAATTCTTAAGGTGTCCGGCTGAACAGTTTGTTGGGAAGAAAAGGGAGCTTGGAGAAAATGAACAATTACTGGGATGTGGGTCAGTTCTTCAACGTCAGCATGTTGGCCAGTGATGTTGGGAAAGCCGTCCAGGCAGCAGAGAGGTTGTTCAAACTGAAACCTCCAGTCTGGTGAGTCAGGCCTATGTGTTGTCATCACCCATGTCAATATCTGATCTCGTTCTGAAAGGTTTCCCCCAGGAGGAAAAGGTGTGAATGCCAAAAATAATAACAGTTGCTACGTTTTTCCTTCTGACTTCTTCATTAAAACCAAGTTAGGGCAGAAAGAGCAACTCTTGAGGCCTTTCTTGGTTTTATGTGACGGGAGGGAAAGACAGACAGACAGACACCCACACACAGAATGTATCCCTGCATGCTGTCTCCAAGGCAAAATTTTCTCTCAGCCCTATTAATCTTTTCAGGCCACATAGGTCCTCAAGAGCAGAACGTTCTTGGGTATCAGTACATATTGTGTATTTGTGAGAAAGCAGATAGTAAAGCTAAAAGTACACCAAAAAAATGATTTTCATCACAAATGAAAACTGGAACTAAAACACCAATTATAGATATGGTCAAGAAAATGGTGGCCCAGCAGTGGCCCTAGGTTAGCACATCATACAGCCATTAAAATGTACAAGAAAGAATACTTGGAGACATGGAAATGTGTTCAGGGTTTATCATTGAATAAGAAAAGCCAGAGGCAGGGTATATTTTTCCATATCAGTGCTCAGACTTTGACATTATCAGAATCACCTGTGTTGATTAAAACACAGATTGCTGGGCCTAACCCTTCAGATTTCTGGTTCAGAGGGTCTAGGGTGGGGCCTGAGAATTTGCATTTAGAAATTACAAGCTGACGCTAGTCTGGGGACCACACTTTGAGAACTACTGTTTTACATGGACTCATTTTAATTAAAAACCTCTGTTTCATATGTGAGTCAGAGGAGGGCCTGGGAGGGTTGGGCAATAGCTGACTTCCCAGTAGACATTAAGCTCCATTAGAGTTGTGGTTATATTATTGATTGCTATAGTTTCATAATAGATTCTCAGTAGATAGTTGTATAATGAAAAAATGATGAGTCATGGATTTGCTCCAACATATTGATAGTGGCTGTCTCAGGGAGGTAGCAGATTAAGAAGTTTGTGATCTGCTTTTTTAACTCTATTTTCTGATTTGTCTAAAATGCATCTGGATTACTTACATAATTTAAGATTTTTTACTTTTAACAATCCATATTCGTCTTTCCCCTTCTATTTCTCAGCCTAGTGGGCCAATCTGGACTCTCAGGGGTAGGAATCTCAGCGTTCCTATCTAGTTTCTTTCCCATCTGGAAGACTTAAATTTGACCCCAAAACCCTATTAACCTCTTGAAAGTTTTCTGAGGCTGAGAGAACACAGAGGCAGGCTGAGCTTCCAGCCCTCCTGGAGTGGCTGCTGTTTGCAGAATTCTAATTTTAAGGTGCATTGTTGCATCTGAGCCAGACAGAGCTGACTCTGGAGAGGAGACCTGAGGCTTGAATACATTCCTATTACATCAGAACCTGGACTGACTTAGTGTTGGTACCTATTGTTGTGGGTTCAAGACCACCCTGAGGTTCACAATTTGCTCGAAGAACTCACAGAACTCAGAAAAGCTGTTCTACTCATGGTTATGGTTTATTGCAGTAAGAGTATATAGATGAAAAGCAGCAAAGGCAAAAGGCACATAGGGCAGAACTCAGGAGAGACCAGGCATAAGCTTCCACTTGTCCTCTCCCAGTGGAGTCATGGACAGTGCTTAATTCTCCCAGCAATTATATGTGACAACATGTACAAATTATTGTCAACCAGGGAAGCTCACCAAGCCTTGGTGTCCAGGGTTTTTACTGGGGGTCAGTTATGTAGGCATGAAGCACCCATGTAGCTGACCTTAGTCACTGAGTCCCCAGCCTCTCTGGAGATCACACTGATACAGCATGGCCCAAGGTCCCCACCATGAATCATACTGTTAGCGTAAACTAGCTGGCCTGGCACAAGGCCCCAGGTAGACAGAGGCTCTTATCAGGCAGGATATCCCAAGGGCTTAGAAGTGATCTCTCAGAAGCCAGTCAAGGGCCAGACCTTTCTTTGGAATGTATACTTGGACAGCCCAGTCCTGCT
>NW_006797379.1:2128128-2140946 GCF_000442215.2 Lipotes vexillifer
CCCAGCCCTGCTGAATTAATCCTTTACTACATAGTACCCAAGCAAGTCAGTCAGAGCCTAGCTGATCTGCCTTCCCAGGTTAGCTCCAGACTTTATCCTCAAAGGGCAAAATAATACTCTGATACTATCAGCAGAAACACCTCCCCACCAACCCCATTCACTACCAGAGAGGATGTGACCACCACTGCCTGGCAACTGTGTTTTCAAAGAGTTCAGTTTGCCTAAAGATAGTAATGGTGTGGTGAGATTGAAGACCTTATAAATTCAAAATCTACCAGGTCAGATCTAATTTTTTTTAAAAGAAAGTACATTGAGTTTAATATTAGTGATTGCCAGAGGTCAAAGAGGGGATGGGGATGGGAACGAAGTTGGTGCCGCTATAGAAGGGAAACATGAGGGATCCTTGTGGATGGAAATATTTTCTCTCTTGACTGTATCAATATCAGTATCCTGATTGTGATATTATTCTAGAATTTTACATGATGTTACCATTGCGATAAACCAAGGGCACATGGGATCTCTCTGTATTGTTTCTTATAACTATGTAAATGTATAATTATCACAAAATGAAAAGGGTAGTTAGAAAAGAAGACACTGAGTTTGAAATTTTTTCATTTTGCAGTTGCTTTGAACTTGAAACCACTTGCTCTTGTTAATTAAGATAGCAAATGCTTGCCAGTCTCTATGCTTTGAACACAATGTACCAAAACTGAGGTTTAGCCCAATGTTGGTAAAAGCCTTGTTGTATGTTTGTTGGACAAGCTTATTTTGCCCCCTTTGGGTTTCTTTTAATTAAGTATGTGGCTGCCAAATTATTAAGAAGCACTTGCTACACACTATGAATTTAAGAAATAAGGCTTTTGGGAAACTTCTTTTAAAGGGAGTAGAATTGAATTCCGTTTCTTTGAGAATCTAATTTATTGGTGCTCTTGATTTTTCCAGGTACCTGCGATCATTACTTCAGAACTTGTTATTAATTCAGCGCTTCAAGAAACCCATTATTGAACATTCACCCAGGCAAGAACGGCTGAACTTCTGGTTAGATATAATTTTTGAGGCAACAAATGAAGTTACTAATGGACTCAGATTTCCAGTAAGAGATGCTAAATCCATTTTTTTAAGATTAAAAAAAAAGAAACTGGGGTTGGTACTATCTAATTATTGAATACTCTGAAAGGAAGAAACCCTTAGAGTAATTGAAAATGTTAAGAGATCCATCAGTCTTTTGTAGAATCAGCCAGCGAGAGACCAACTCACTAGAAAAAGCTGGCTATATCCTCTAAAATAGTGGTTCTCAACTAGGAGTGATTTCTGTCCCCCAGAGGCCGTTTGGCAACGTCTGGAGACGTTTTGGTTGTCACAACTGTGGGAAAGCTGTTGCTACTGCCATCTAGTGGGGTGGAGGCCAAGGATGCCACTAAACCTCCCACAATGCACAGGACAGTCTCCTGCCCCCAAGACAAAATTATCCAGCCCAAAATGTCCATAGTGCTGAGGAGGAGAAACTTGGTTCCACAACAATGCAACACTAATAGTAAAATTTTCGAATTCACAGCTGTTTCCTGTTGAGCTTTGGTTTGCCTCCAGTGCCACTAATTACTTTTTAAAACTTCATTGAAAAGCAGAATCGCTTTTAGCTTTTCACTGAGTTTTTGTTTCAGTTTTATGATCATCTTATAAGGAGTCATGAGTAAGACATCTAAGCATCCCAGAAACTGGACTTCAGATAATTGTGTTTCGTGTTTATGTCATAAGATTTTGTGAACATTCAGTGTTCAGAATTTCATGAAACATCGAATAAAAGATTACGTTGTTTGAAATGATTATGATAATGATTTTGTGCCTGGGTAATAAGTTTTTAAATCTTCTTTGAATTATGAAATATTTCAAACCTACTGAAAGGTACAAAAAAAATAATGGAGCAGACCCTCGTGTAATCTCTACCCCAGCTTAGCAGTAAACGTGTTGCTTTATTTGCTTTGGAAATTCATTCTCTCTCTATCTCTCTCCCCCTTTTTTACCCCGTTCCTCTTCATCTCTCCGTCCTTCTCTCCTTCCTTCCTTCCCTCCCTCCCTCTCTCTCCTCGCAAAATAAAATATGACTGATGGACTGCCACCTCACTCTTCATCCTCTTGCGTTTTTTGCAGACTTGGCTTCCTACCTGTGGATCCTCAAGTTTACTTCCTAATTTCTCTCAAAAAGTGTAGGCTTCCTCTTACTTCTCTGTGACTTCCTCAGGCAAGCTTTTCTTGGCCCCTCTGTCTAAAGAAGTGTCCCCCACCCCTTACTCACCATTATTCTGCCTTATTTTCTTCAGAGGTCTGTATGTTATCTTATTGCATATCCTTATCTGTCAGTTACACTATCTGCCCCATCAGAGCATAGACCTCCCATAGGGAAGGGATTGTGGGCCGCCGTATCCACCGGTCCTAGAGCAGGGTTGCTGCATCGTAGGTACACGTAGAGGATCTGCGGAGTCCAGAGCTTCCCATTTCCTCACTGGGCAAGATAACCTCTGTGGCATATTCCCACGCATTACAGAAATCTGTTCTTTTAGGTTCTGGTGATGGAACCAACCAAAGTCTACCAGCCTTCGTATGTCTCTATAAACAGTGAAGCTGAGGAGAGGACAGTTTCTCTGTGGCACGTCTCACCCATGGAAATGGTAAGAAAAAAATCATAAACAGCTCTCTCTGTATTCTGTATTATTTAATGAAAAATTCAGTTTTCAAGTAGGAGAGTCAACTATATTGTACTACTTGAAAGAACAGGCACTCATGCCTAACTTCTGAGTTACAGGACTATATGAGAGAGTGTAATCACAGATGGAGGAAAGGAAGCAGGGTTTTCCAAATATATATATTTGTATTATATGTATACCTATGTGTGTATATACATATGTGTATATATACGTGTGTGTGTGTGTATATATGTGTTTATATACGAATGAATATAAACTTGTGGAAAAAAATGAGTTAAACCATGAAGGAAGTGGATAAGGAATAAAGTGAAAGTCCCTCCAAATCCCCCAAACTTGGTATGTGTTCCCATCACCAATGATTTGATGGATGTCCATCTATACCTTTCTCTAAGCTCAGTTATATATGTATAATGTGTGTATACATATATCCATTATATATATAATATACATATATATAGGGGGAAGAAGCATTTTCCTTAATGTGAGATCATATGGTGAGATTTGTTATTTTGCAACTTACTCTTTTTAAACGATCCATACATCATGGACAGTTTTTCATATAGCACACACTGATCCACCCGATTTTTAAAATGTGATATTCCCTATATTCCCATATCACGGTGGTGCATTTCCAGGTATGGATGAGCCATAATTTATCTTACCGCTTTCCTGCTAATGCACATTTAGGTTTCAGTTTTGCATTCTAGCTGATGGTAAATACGCCATTGCACATCCTGGTGGTTACACCATACCACGCACGTGTAGATCTTTCAGGAGCAAAGAGTCCCAGAATTGGACCTGCTGGCTTCAAGACTACATATGTTTAAAATTCGATAGCTACTGTCAGATTCGTACCATTCTAATTTATACTCACACCAGCAGTGTAGGAGTGGAAACATTTTCGTTGCGCATTAAAGATATTACGCAAATGCTGGGCCAGGCCTCATGTTTTGTGGTAACAGCTATATTTTCATCTGTACTTCATCACATTTTTTCTTTAATAAAATATTTTGTAGTGATAAAAATAGGTAGCACCTTTGACAAGTACATGAGATCTATTTGCTATGTCTGTGTTTTCATGGAGTGTGGGGAGAGTTCTGCCATCAACTTGGCAAGGAAGGATTTTTTTCCCCCTGGAAACAAGAGTGTGAGCAATTATGTCTTAATCAGGTAAAAATAAGCAATATCTTCAAACATAAAATGCAACATCAGAGAATAAGGAGAGGCTCAGAATCATATTGGAAACTCTTTATCAGAAATAGTCATGATACAACAACTTTCCATTGTTCAGTGGGTATAAAATTTCAGTTATGCTAGATAAATAGGTCATAGAGAGCTGCTGTACAGCACAGTGCCTATAGTTAACAATGTGGGATTGTGCACTTCACATTTGTTAAGAGGGTAAATATCATATTTGTTCTTACCACACACACAAATAAAAACAAAACCCAAGGGACACAAGGACACTTTGGGAGGTGTTGGATATATCTGGTACCTTGATTGTGGTGATGGTATCACAAGTGCTGGCATATGTTCAAACCCATCAAATTATGCACATTAAATAGGTGCAGTTCTTTCTATATCAATTATACTTCAATAAAGGTACATATGAAAAATATATAGTCATGAATGATATTTCAAGTTGCCTTAGTCTGCTTGAGCTGCTGTAACAGAATACCACAGACTGGGTGGCTTAAACCAATGGTCCCCAACCTTTTCGGCACCGGGCACCGGTTTTGTGGAAGACAGTTTTTCCACAGACCTGGGGGGTGGGGGTGGGGGATGATTCAGGCGGTAATGTGAGCGATGGGGAGCGGCAGATGAAGCTTCAGTCTCTCACGCACCCGCCCGCCTGCCCACCCTCCCTCCACTCATCTCCTGCTGTGCAGCTGGATTCCTAAAACAGGCTGCAGACCGGTACTGGTCCGTAGACCAGTACCGGTCTGCAGCCCAGGGTTTGGGGACCCCTGGCTCAAACAACAGAAGTTTATTTCTCACAGTCCTGGAGGCTGGAAGGTCTGAGATCAGGGTGCCTGCATGGTCAGGTTCTGGTGAGAACCCTCTTCCTGGTTTGCAGATGGTGGTGGTCTTGCCCTCTTCTCACATAATAGAAAGAGAGATAGAGAACTCTCTCCTGTCTCTTCTTATATAGGGCACTAATCCCATCACGAGGGCTCCACCCTGGTGACCTAATCACCTGTCAAAGGCCACCATCTCCAAATACCATCACACTGGGGGTCAGGGCTCCAACATATGAATTTGTGGAGACACAAACATTAAGTCTATAACACAAATGTAAGCCAGTAACCTTGTCTAATATTTAACAGTGAAGCAACCTTCTCCTCATTGATAAGAGAGTCAATAGCCATTAGTGAAGGTGAGCTGCCGTAATGTGCTGGGGTATTTTTCCTGCACTGTGTGCTTTAAATATTTGAGCAAAGGAGAAGGAGCTAGAATAAGGTACATACATGGTGTTCATACAGATATATCTCATTTGAAGAAAGCATGTATCTTCTATTAAATTTGCCTCTTTGGTTTCTTTTTTAACCTTTTAAGTATAACACACTCAGAAAAGTGCATAACTCATAAATGTACAGTTTGATGGATTTTTTATGAAGTGAACACACGTAAGTAACCAGTGCAACCCAGGGAAGGGAACATTAGCAGGCCCCCACCCCGCAAAGCCTTACTTATGTTCCCCCCTCCAGGTACCACTGCCGTGAAGCACCCTGTCCTCAGTGTTGGGATTCTTATACTAGAGGCCAACCTTGCTTACATCCTTTGTGTCATTGATGCCACTGTGATGCAAGAGAATTTTCCAAATTCTATTCTGTAACCTCACTATTCCATTGATAGATGTAACAAAACACCTCCTTTTTAAATTTTTTTAAATTGATCTATGTCATCTCAAGTTTTTCATATTTCTTTTTTTTTTATAAATTATTTACTTTTTTGACAGTGTTGGGTCTTCGTTTCTGCGCGAGGGCTTTCTCTAGTTGCGGTGAGCGGGGGCCACTCCTCATCGCGGTGCGCGGGCCTCTCACTTATCTCGGCCTCTCTTGTTGTAGAGCACAGGCTCTAGACGCGCAGGCTCAGTAGTTGTGGCTCAAGGGCCCAGTTGCTCCACAGCATGTGGGATCTTCCGAGACCAGGGCTCGAACCCGTGTCCCCTGCATTGGCAGGCAGAGTCTCAACCACTGCGCCACCAGGGAAGCCCCATCATTTTTTAATTTTTATTGGGGTATAGTTGATTTACAATGTTGTGTTAGTTTCAGGTGTACAGCAAAGTGAATCTGTTACACATATATCCACTCTTTTTTAGATTCTTTTCCTATATAGGCCATTATAAAGTATTGAGTAGAGTTCCCTGTGCTATACAGTAGGTCCTTATTAGTTATCCATTTTATATATAGTAGTGGGTATGTGTCAATCCCAGTCTCCCAATTTATCCCTCCCCCGCCTTACCCCCCCGGTAACCATAAGTTTATTTTTTACATCTGTAACTCTATTTCTGTTTTGTAGATAAGTTCATTTGTAGCCTTTTTTTTTTTTTAGATTCCACATGTAAGCAATATCATATATTCGTCTTTCTGTGTCTGACTTTCTTCACTCAGTATGACAATCTCTAGGTCCATCCATGTTGCTGCAAATGGCATTATTTTGTTCATTTTACGGCTGAGTAATATTCCATTGTATATATGTACCAAATCTTCTTTATCTATTCCTCTGTTGATGGACATGTAGGTTGCTTCCATGTCCTGGCTATTGTAAATAGTGCTGCAGTGAACATTGGGGTGCATGTGTCTTTTTGAATTATGGTTTTCTCAGGGTATATGCCCAGTAGTGGGATTGCTGGGTCGTATGGTAGTTCTGTTTTTAGTTTTATAAGGAACCTCCATACTGTTCTCCATAGTGGCTGTATCAATTTACATTCCCACCAACAGTGCAAGAGGGTTCCCTTTTCTCCACACCCTCTCCAGCATTTATTGTTTGTAGATTTTTTGAGGATGGCCATTCTGACTGGTGTGAACACCTCATATTTTGACAAGTAGTTGTGGAAAAAACGAATCCTATTAAAGTGACTCTTCATACTTTTAGAGCAAAATGGTTTTGTTCTCGTGGAATATGGCCATTCCTGGTGTGAACACCTCATATTTTGACAAGTAGTTGTGGAAAAAACGAATCCTATTAAAGTGACTCTTCATACTTTTAGAGCAAAATGGTTTTGTTCTCGTGGAATTCTGCAAACCTATAATGGTTGCAGGTCTTTAACGGGAATTTCCATCGGTACATATAGTATCTCACTAGTTGTAAATGTGTCACTTTGTTTGTATATAGTCTGTAATAAGAAGTAGAAAGAACTATATAAGCAGCAAATGCTAGTTTTCCTTGACTGAGGAAATGTTTTGCACAGTGCTTGGTAGTTGTCAGAGCAAGTGTCTGAGAGAAATATAAATTGCCTTTTTTTCTTTGAGAGGAAGGCTTTGCTTTTGCCTTCATTTACATTTTTAAAATTCTGCAGGTTGTGCAAGCAAGCAGATTAGCCTGGAGTGAAATGATAACTTCTCTGCACAGACTTGCAGTTCTTCCCGGTGTGCTGTGGTGGTGGGAAGCAATCACACAGGCACACGTTCACCTGCAGGCAGCGCTGCTGTAACATTAGATTAAGGTCTGCTTCATCAGCCGGGGATTCAGAAACGTAACGCTGGTCAGTGTTTAACCACCAGCTCTCCAGGGGATATGGGAGCAGAGGGCCGATTTGTAGTGTTTACTGATTTCTGTGGTGTAAATACTCCCGTCCTGGCCAGTTTCACGCAACCAACATCAGGTCACCGAGCACAGGGTTAGGAAGAGATGTGCACAACTGGCCTCCCAAGCTGGTGCGAGCTCGCCCAGCACAGCGATGCAGGGAGGCTGCACAGAGCAGGCGCAGATGCAGTGTTTCTCCCTCAGCTTCTCGTGGGCCCCAAAGTCACCAGCAGGTGCGCTGTGGCCACCATCGCTATCCATACCGGTAGGGCCGCTGGTTTTGGAAAGCTCTTTGGGAGGTGCCTTTTATGCTTATATTAGCGACTGGAACATCTCACACAAAAAATCTATGCTTTTAACAACAACCAAAAAAAAAAAAAGTCTATGCTTTTAACACAAAAATCCCCCCTCCCTGAAAGTCCGCATCCTGGGGGTAGGAGGGCAGAGGCTGAGTCAGCACCTAGGGGATTCTGAAGGAGTCCCCCTCCCTCTGACTTCCCGGCCCATTTCTCCAGAGCCCACCCCGGCTCTGCTTCCAATGCACTGTTACTGGGGGCTTCTGGCACTGTGGAAAGCTAAAATCTTGAATCTGTTTCCTCATCGTGATTTGGTGAAATATCCCCTCTCAGGAAAGATTAGAATGCTGCCTTACAGGAGGCTCGGGACAGGAGAACAGTCATAGCTTTCCTGATTGACCCACCAGAACACCGCCAGATAGCTCATGAAAAACTCCCCTTGCAGACACAGGAGAGCACAGACTTCACGGTTCCATTTGTATAATATTCCAGAACAGGCAACACCCTCCACAGTGGGACAAGTCGGAATAGCAGTTGCCTTTGGGTCGACAGGAGTGACTGGGAACAGGGGATCTGAGGGAATCTTCTGGGCTGCTGCTAATGTTCTGTCTCTTGGTTTAGATGCTGGTTACAGTGGCTTTTCATTTTGTGGAAATTTATTGAGATGATCACTGTACCCTTTTCTGAATGTGTGCCGTATTTCAGCTTAAAAGTTTAGTAATGATTTCAAAAACACTTGTAGTGGCCCTCTTGATATTCCCCAATCATTATTGGATCCTGTGACTTTGCAGATAAAACTCAAAGTCTTTTATTAAGTGCCGAGCCCCTATATAACCCTGTCCCCCTTTTCCTCCCTCCTTCTCCTCTCCCTCCCCGACCCTCAGCCCCAGCCAGACCTTCGTCTGTCATCTCACAGTCCCCTGGGCTGGCCCTGCAGGAGTTCACATCTGCACTTTTGTTCTCATCCCTGTTCCTCCCTGGAATTCATTCTTCCGATTACCCAAGTCCTAACTTTTGCAGAGGTATCTCTAACCACCCTTTCCCGCCTTCCGTCCTTCCATTGAATGTCTGTTCGCTACCCAGTTGTCTGCATCATGTGCAGAGTACATCCTATCGCTTATTTATCCGTTTTCCAAAGTGTCTCCCCAGCTGCTCTGCAAGCCCGTGCACGACTTCTGTATTTTTATATCTGTAGGACCTATGAAGCAGGAACCCCCCACCCAATGCCTGTTGATTATGATGTGAAGGGAAAGCGGAGGGGAGCTTCGTGTGGTTTACTTCTTTTTTTAAAAAAATTTTTTTAGATTTAATTTTATTAATTTTTTTGGCCTCACCACGCAGCATGTAGGATCTTAGATCCCTGACCAAGGATCAAACCCGTGCCCCCTGCAGTGGAAGTGCAGAGTCTTAACCACTGGACCGCCAGGGAAGTCCCTCCGTGTGGTTTACTTCTTAACCAGTAAATCTTCCTCCCAAATCGAGAAGTTCCCTAAAGGTACCCTAGAGTAAACCTACCGTCCAAGAATACTTTGAAAACTTGTGTGGTTGAGCTTTCTATATACGTACAGCCTCTTGCAGGCTCTCTCGAATCTGCCCTCATTGATATTTCTGTACCTGAATCCAAAGCAGACTCCCGTTCTCCACCACTACCCTCTTTCAGTGACTTGGAACACATCCCTCCTCTGAAATACACTCAGTCTTTCTATAAAGATGGGTCTGGTGTGATAGCTTTCATGTTTTCATCCACTTTCATCTTTCACAGCTCTCAGTGATTCTCACACAGAGGGGAGGCTTAAAGTCCTGAAGATGGCCTCCAAAGGCCTGCATGATCTCCCTAACCTCCTCTCCCACTCCCCCTTCACTCACTCCACTCCCGTCTCACTCCCCTCCTTGCTGGTCCCCAAACATGCAAAGCACACTGCCGCCTCAGGGCCTTCGCACTTGCTGTTTCCTCTGCCTGGGACTGGTCCCCCAGTTATCTGCATGGCTCACTCCCTCACCCCCTTTAGCTTTCTGCTTGAAAACTCATGACTTCCTGCCCCACCTTAATGCTCTTTGCTGTGTTATTTGTGTTCATAGCACTTTGCACCCTTCACCATGCTCTTCACTTACTATTTGATTTATTACCTATCTCCCCTCCCTCGATTGTAAGCCCCATGAGGGCAGGGGTTTTGTCATTCTCTGTCATGTCCCTGCTGGTACATTGCCTAGTGCATAATAGGTGTTTCATCAACATGTCTGGATGGATCCTCTCCCATTGGGCACCATCCTCCCATCTGTGCCTGTTGTCATTGCTCCAGGATGGCAGGAAACTTGCCACCCGATCGCTTGTGGCTGTTCTCCTGAGCCGTATGCTCAGTCATTTGGCTCTCACACTTCTCTGGGAGGCTTAGCTGGTCATTCATGGCATTCCTCAGGCTAACCTAATGTATTTGCTTATTTAAAATTATTCTCTGTTGTTGTAATGTATTGGTATTGTAGCCTATGGCCCTTCTAAAACTGGGAATTCAGACACTCCTTGTGAGGCTTAGCTTTGTTCATAGTTTAAGGGCAAGGGATGGTGGTGGAGGGAGAGGACAGAGTTATATATGTATTTCTTAAGTGCGTCTTGTACAGATTGAAATCCCAGTTAGTCTTTGTATTAGTCATGGTAGGCTAGATGCTAAAACAAACATCCCCCAAATATTAGTTTATCTATGATGATAAAAGTTCATCTGTGTCTCATGTCATGTCCAGGTTGGCAGGGTCCGCGTCCCATCTGGTAGTGGATGGGGAAAGAGAATGTAGAGGAGAGGATTGCTGTGGAGGTTTCTAATGAGCCAGGCCCACAGGTGGAGCACATCACTCTTGTTCACATCCCATTGGTCAGAACTCCATCAAATGACCCCCCCCCCCAACTGCACAGGAGGCTGGGAAATGTAGTCTAGTTATGTGCCCAGGGAGAAAAAGAAATAAAGATTGGTGAACACTGACTGGTGTCTGCCACATTCTTGCCTCTCCAAACATTTTTGTGGGTCATTCAAGTTGGGTGGGCTGTTCCCAAAGTCATCTTAGAGTTTTCCTGATATGTTGACAGAAGATGAAAGGCTGCTCACTGTGTATGTACTGTATGCCTATTGTTTCTATCTCAGATTTTGATCATTGGTTCTAAACTGGATAAGAGATACAAATGAATTTTTACAATAGGTTAGAAAATGTTTCTGGTGTTCCAAGTTATGCGAAATATCTTGCTTTAACTGCTAAATTCTATTGAAAGTAAAGAATAGCAGAAGCGATTGACCGTAGAATGAAACTAAAAATGATTCTTTGCATGGAAAACATTAAACTACTGACTTTTGTCCTTGATACCTGCAGAAACAAATTCATGAATGGAATTTTACAGCCTCTTCCATTAGAGGAATAAGGTAAGAACATAAGAGAAAATGTAATTATTGTTTTAATACACATAACGGTGTTGTTTTTATCACTTTGTTTCTACTTATTTATAATATGTGGTGTTCTCATTTTTAACAGAATCCAAAACAGACTATTTTCTCTCTTGTTGCCCTGCCCGAGCTTGTTCATCATGTGCTGCTAGTAAGGCTTTTCGGCTTGTTGTAGCAGAGTAGCTGTTTTTGTATCCAACAGACGAAACTCTTGTCTCAAACTTTTTTTTTTTTTTTTTTGCTGTACGCGGGCCTCTCACCGTTGTGGCCTCTCCCGTTGCGGAGCACAGGCTCCGGACGCGCAGGCTCAGCGGCCATGGCTCACGGGCCCAGCCGCTCCGCGGCATGTGGGATCTTCCCGGACCGGGGCACGAACCCGTGTCCCCTGCATCGGCAGGCGGACTCTCAACCACTGCGTCACCAGGGAAGCCCCCTCAAACTTCTTTAAAACAAAAAGTTATGTGTGTAGAAAGAGAAAGTGTTTCTTCTTTGAGCCAATGATGTTCAGGTGCTCAGGGACCCCCACAACTGAAGCTGGGAGTTACTTGGTAATGATACTTGGCTGGGATCTCCTGGGCAGAGCGATAGAGCCAAGGGCATTGTTACTGGCAGGTGAGTAAGGTGGTGTATTCCCAGGAGAGGTCTGCCACCTGGTATTTGGTTCGGGAGCGCTGACCATTTGGGCCTGAATTGTGTGGCTGCTCTCTGAGTCCGACCCTGCCAGCACACCCAAGGGTGGGAGGAACTCTGGAGTAGATCTGAGTTCTAATCCCTCTTTTGCTGTTTGACCTTGAGCAAATCATTCAGCCTCTCTAGGTCTCAGTATCTTCATAGTTTCCATCATATTAAGGGCTTGGACTAGAACTCTATGTCTTTTCTCTGATTCTCAGACCACAGGCCAATGAATGAATCCCTGTTACCCCCAGATGCAGCCTGATCCTTTCCTAGACACATCAGTGTTTAAATTGGAGTAATGTTTACATCACTTTTAAAGGGAGAGAAATCATTTAAGAACAGAGTAGCATATTTGAATAATACTGCTCAGAAAATATAAGGTAATTCAAAAGGTGTTAAACATTTTCAAACATGTACTACCCAGAAACTAAGTTGTATGATAACATGTGGTCAGGAACCTTCTGTTTGTACCTTCTCATAGAGATACCTCTTGCTGCCATTTTAGCCATCATCAGGGATGTGCAAAGGGCCTGGGGTGAATCAGACCCTGGAACCAATGTGACATGAAGAGCACGTGTTGAACATTCCCAAGGCTATCCAGCTAACTGTGGTAGTTCCTTTAAAGATTGGTTTTGAAAAGTTACTCATGTATAAGCTAGTTTTAGTTCATTTTAAATCACCCTGTACTGTTGCTGTTTCAACTCGTAATTTGTCATGTAATCCGTAACATGTAAGGTAATGGTCAAAGAAGCTATAATCTCAGGAAGAGATGACTTAGAAAGGGCAAGAAAAAGTGGCTTGCTAAAATGCTATGTTTATTTCCACTTCCCTTGTGTGGCCACAAATACTGTGTCCTGATAGTTTTCAAGTCTAGAAATTCCTTTGATATCACAATAAATTATTTCACAAATACCTTTTTAATGACCTTATAAACTCTTGAAGACAGAAACCATATTTTATTCCCATTCCTG
>NW_006797379.1:2141030-2152893 GCF_000442215.2 Lipotes vexillifer
TCCTGCTGCCCATATGCTTTGCTTAACATTGAATATATAGTAAGTTCTTGATACATATTAAAGTCTGTTGATGAATACAAACTCAAACATCAGCAAGATAAATGCCCCTCCTATTTAAATTTCATAGAGAAATAGAAGTCACTTTGGTGGGCGGGGGGTATTTGTTAAAACATTAATGAAACTTTCAAATTTGTAAAATGGAAGAAAAGCTGTTCCTAGATTTTTCTCAAAAAAATTAAATTGATATCCAAATTTATATATAATAGGCACTCTTACATTTTGAAATTTTGCAGCATATCCAAGTTTGATGAACGGTGTTGTTTTCTTTACGTCCATGATAATTCTGATGACTTTCAAATCTACTTTTCCACTGAAGACCAGTGCAGTAGGTGAGTTTTAATCTGATTCAGGTATTTTCAGTCTAATTATGGTGAATCACTTTTAAAGGGTCTTTGTTGTGAAAAATATTTAATTGCTATACTGCGTTTCCTGAAGTTTTAACTTACGGAAAATAATTTTTCCAGGTTTACTGAGATATAACTCACATACCACGCAATTTGCTCATTTTAAAGTATAGAATTCAATCTTTTTGTTTTTAGTATATTCACAGTTTTGCAGCCATCACCACAATGTAATTTTAGATTATTTTCATCACTCCCAAAAGAAACACAGTATCCATTAACAGTCACTCCCCATTTTCTCTCAACCTAACCCCACCCCCTCCAATCCCAGTCCTCTGCAGCCACTGAATCTACTTTCTGTCTTTACGAATTTGCCTATTCTTGACATTTCATATATATAGAATCATACAATATATGGTCTTTTGTGACTCGTTTCCTCCATTTATCATAATGTTTTCAAGTGTCATCCGTGTTGTAACATGTATCAGAATTTCATTCCTTTTTGTGGCTGAATAGTATTCCATTGTATGGATATATTTGATTTGTCCATCATTTGAAAGGCACTTGGTTTGTTTTCACTTTCTGGCTATTGTGAATAATGCTGCCATAAACATTCACATGCAAGTTTTTGTGTGAACTTATGTTTTAATTTCTCTTGGAGCCAAATTACTGTGTCTTATGATAATTCTTTATTTAACTTTGAGGAACGGCCAGACTGTTTTCCCAATTTACATTCCCATCAGCAATGTATGAGGGTTCCAGTTTCTCCACGTCCTCGCAATACTTGTTACCGTCCGTCCTTTTTTTTTTTTTTTTTTTTTTTTTTTTTGATTGTAGTCATCCTAGTGGGTGTTAGGTGGAATCTCACTGTGGTTGTGTTTTGCATTTCCCTAATGACTAAAGATACTGAGGATCTTTTCATGATCTTATTGGCCATTTATATATCTTCTTTGGAGAGCTATCTGCTCAAATCCTTTGCCCAATTAAAACATTTTTTAACTCTTTATTTTGGAAAATATTCACACCTACAAGAAAGTTCACTCAGAATTCCGTCCTGTTAACCATTTACCACATTTGTTTTACATTCTCTCTATATGCAGATGACTGTTTTGTTCTGAACTGTTGAAGAGTAAGTTGTAGACGTAATGCTACATTACCTCTCGGTACTTCAGTACGTGTTTCCCTAAATACAAGAACATTCACTTATGTAATCACAGTACCGTTATCTAATCAGGAAACTAAGATTGATATGGTTCTATAATTTACAAACCTTAGCCAAATTTTACTTATTGTCCCACTAATGTCCTTTTCAGTGAAACAAAAGTTATTTTTTCTCTGGTTCATGATCTAAACCAGGGTTACATACTAACATTTAGCTGTCACGTCTGTATAGCCCCCTTTTATCTGGAACATTTCTTCATCAGTCTTTGTCTTTCTTGACTTAATGCTTTTAAAGAGTACAGGCAGTTTATCTTGTATAATCCTTCAATTTGGGTTGGTTTGCTGTTCCCTCATGATTATTATTAGTGTTATGCATTTAGGGTAGGAATACCATAGAAGTGATGCCCTGTCCTCAGCACATCACATTGGGAGACATACAATATCTTTGTCTCATTAATGGTGACATTAACTTGGCTCACCTGGCGAAAGTGATGTTTGCCAAGTTTCTCCGAACTTTGCCCATTTTTAATTGGGTTATTGGTATTTTTGTTAATAAGTTTTAAGAGTTCTTCATATATTCTGGATACAAGGCCCTTGTCAGATGTGTGATTTGCAAGTGCTTCCTCCCATTCTGTGGGTTACCTTTTTGCTGTGTTGATGGTATCATTTACAGCACAGAAGTTTTAAATTTTGTGGCAGTCCAGTTTATCTGTTTTTCCTTTTGTCACTTGTGCTTTATTTATTTATTTTTTGGGGGCGGGTACGCGGGCCTCTCACTGTTGTTGCCTCTCCCATTGAGGAGCGCAGGCTCAGCAGCCATGGCTCACGGACCCAGCCGCTCCGCGGCATGTGGGATGCTCCCGGACCGGGGCACGAACCCGTGTCCCCTGCATCGGCAGGCAGACTCTCAACCACTGCGCCATCAGGGAAGCCCTCACTTGTGCTTTTGATGTCATATCTAAGAAGGCTTTGCCTAGCCCAAGGTTTTCTCTGGTGTTATTTTCTAAAAAGTTTTATAGTTTTAGCTCTTATATTTAGGTCTCTGATCCATTTTGAGTTTTGTTTTTTTTTTTTAATGGTCTGAGGTAGGGGTTCCAACTTCATTCTTCTGCATGTGGATATGTGGTTGTCTCAGCACCATTTGTTGAAAAGACTATTTTTTCTCCCATTGAATGGTCTTGGCACTTTTTTTAGAAAATCAGTTGACCATAAATGTAAGCATTTATTTCTGGACTTTCACTTCTATTCCATTGATCTGTATGTCCATCCTTTATGCTATTACCACATTTTCTTGATAACTGTAGTATTGTACTAAGCTGTAAAATCAGGAAATGTGAGTCTTCCAGCTTGGTTCTTGTTTTTCATAACTGTTTTGACTATTGCAGGTGCTTCCATGTCCATGTGAATCTTAGGATCAGCTAGTCAATTTCTTCAAAAAAGGCCGCTAGGGTTTTAGCAGGGATTGCTTTGTATATGCAGATCAATTTGAGAGGCTTTGCCATCCTGACCATATTAAGTCTTCCATCCCATGAACATAGCATATCTTTCTGTTTGTTTAGGTCTTCTTTAATGTCTTTCAACAATTTTTGGAGTTTCAATGTACAAGTCTTATACTTTTTTGTTAAATATATCTCTGTTTTATTCTTTTTGGTGCTATTCTAAGTGGGGTTGTTTTCTTACTTTCATTTTCAGATTGTTCATTGCTGGTGTGTAGAAATACACTCGAGTTTTGTATATTGATCCTGCAAACTGGCACTCATTTATTAGTTCTAATAGTTTTTATTGAATTCCTTAGGATGTTCTGTATACAAGATCATGTCATCTGCAGATAGAGATAGGTATAGTTCTTCCTTTCCAAACTGGCTGTCTTTCTTTTTCTTGCCTAATTGTCCCGACTAGACTGCAGTATAATGTTGAGTAGAAGTGGCGAGAGCAGACATCCTCGTCTTGTTCCTGATCTTAGGAGGAAAGCGTCTAGTCTTACACCATTAAGCATGATGTTACTGGTAGGTTTTTCATAGATAACCTTTATCAGGTTGAGGAAGATTCCTTTATTCGTAGTTTGTTGAGAGAGTTTGTATCCTGTAATTGGAGGACATTTTAATTCAGTGCGTCTCAGACAATCATTATCACAGCATATTTAGAAATCAGACTAAATATCGGACCAGGGCACCCTTGGGTCACAGTCTTCAATTTTAGAGTTGGAAAATGCTGCCAAATGTGAAGCAGAACATCCCTTTACTACAGAGTTTACCTTCTGACTCTCATTCTGTCCTCAGTGCCTTTTCTTGCCATACATTTAAATAACTTTTTAATTGAGGTGTAATATACAGACGAGTGTGTTAAGTATATCAGCACCCCAGAAGGTGCCTTGTGCCCCTTCCCAGTCCTTAAACCCGCTCCTAATGTAACTGTTTTGATTTCTATCACCAGTGGTTAGTTTTGCCTGTTCTTAAACTTCAAATAAATAGACTCATAAAGTATGTACTCTTTTATTTCTCACTTGTTTCTCTTAAAATAATATCTATGAGATTCAGCCGTGTTGTACTAGTTCATTCTTTTTTTCGCTGTGTAGTGTTCCGTTGTGTGAATATATATGACAATGTATCTGTTCTATCAAACATTTGGATTGTTTCCAGTTTGGGGCCATTATGAATAAAACTGCTATGAACCCTCTTGTGCATGCCTTTTGGTGAACATATTCATTGATTTCTGCACTGTATGTACCTAGGAATGGAGTTAGTAGGTTATGGGATAGGTTTATATTCAGCTTTGGTTGATACCAAAGTAGTTGTATCAGTTTACACTTCCAGCAGCAACATATGAGAGTTCCAGTTGGTCCACCTTCTGAACAACAATTGATACCGTCTTTTAAATTTTAGTTATTCTGTTGCATCCATACCACATGTCTCCTAAGAAACTTGACTGTTGCGTGTCCCAGCTTTCAAAAATGAGAAGCAGCAGAGGTGGGATGGGTTAGAGAAAAGAACATTCTAGTGTTTTTTGGAAATTATCTTAAAGTGTGCAGTATTCTTTCCTGCCACCTTAAGAGAGAATACTGAATACAGATCTTCTGAGTCAAGTCATTTGTATGCAAATAAACAACTACACAAGTCTAGGGAGTGGCTGATGTGGCCCAGCAGCATTTGTGAGAAAGATTTATGCGTTTTAGTTGATATTAAGCTTAGTCTATGTCAACAGAACGATGAGGCCGTCATACACATGTCCTTCTCACCTCTCCCCTTATACAAGACCTTATTTCTCACTAAGAGCTAGAGTGCTGGCAACTTGGGAGGTGATGGTCCCACTCTCCTTAGCACTAATTCAATCACCCCTGGAACACTGGTCCCGGGGCCAGACTTGAAGAATAATACAGGGACACCTTTGAAGAATTACAAGTTAGTGAAGTGACTCATAAACAAGTCCTGGGGGCAGCGTTGAGGGAACAAGAAGGAAAGACTTATAGGGATATAATAAAATTATGTACATTTCTAATGGGCAGTTATGTAGAAAGGGACTAATTCTAAGCAGTCTGTGGATGAGACGCACATAAAAGAAGTCTTAGTTCAATATAAGTGAAGCATTTCTCATTGAGTTCGCCAAAGAATGAGCTGCCGTGTGAGGTAATGAGTTCTCTGTCACTGGGGGTGTTCACGCATCAGTTAGCCAGCCAGTTGGTGGTGATATTGTATAGAGGGGATTCAAGTATCATATGGGTATTTGAACTAGATTAGATAACCAGTACACTACCATGTCAGATCAAGGAGTGGAGTGATTGTTCCATAACTTGTAAAAGCTTGGTTTATTTAATCACAGTTTAATGTAGTAAGGCCAAGTTAGAGGAAAGGAATAGGAGTGATCATAATTAGCGCCATCTTTGTGACATTTGGTGTTCTAGGTTTTGCTCTTTGGTCAAAGAGATGATAACCAATGGAGTGGGCAGTACAGTGGAGCTGGAGGGAGAGACCGATGGGGATACCTTAGAGGTGAGTCACAGAAGACCTAGAACATGGAAAAAGTTATTTATTGTGTCTTTGATGCTTAAAGAAAATGTCCCATTTTTTGTGTGAAAGTTCTTTATGTGTATATTTTAAAATACTCATTAATGAACGAGCTAGCCATCACTATTCATGACTGTCAGAGATTAAATTTAATGCATCTCTACAGAAAAATCCCATTACTTTGGCATCCTATCAACCAGAATGTGTAAGAAAAATTTGACGTGGACTAGACTAAAATTCCCTTTTGTGTACAACCGATGGAAAAGCTTTTTCTATGCTAATTAATAATGTTTGTGAAACTACAAGAGAAAAAGTTGGGCAAATAGAAGCAGACTTTTTCATTTATGCCTAAAATGACTTTAGTTGTATCTACTTGCATTTAATATATTAAGTATGGTAATATGAAGAAATTAATATTAATTTCTTAATATTAAGAAAGGGTCATCATAAGCTCTTTTGGACAGCACAGTGGTAGTCCACAGATAACTACACCACTACGCACGTGTTTAAATCTTGCACAGTTATTATGCCTTGCCACTAATTCAAGGTCCTTGTAAGTTAGTGAGATTTTACTATACTTTCAAGTGGGCTGAAATTAATTCTTTGAGATTTCTTACAGAAAATATCAAAGGGATTCATTTTAATAATTGAGTCAGGTACTCGAATTCTTAGCTTAGAATCAAAGTTTGTTGTAGAAACGAACTGAGTGGTGCACTTTGAAGGTGGGAGATAAAAGCCTGTTATGAAGCAGGCGGATGTCTGGTTAAATCAGACAGTGATGAGACCCACTAGTAACCTTAATTGTCGTGAGCATCCCTAGAAGTGGATGGGAAGGGACACGTCCACGTGCACACGCGTTCTGTGCACTTCTGTAAGCAGGTATAGGGGGCATAGAAAATAACAGAAAGAATCCCGTGCTGCCTCTGCTTTAAATAAATATTCCTCAGTCTAGAGTTACATTTCTTTTAATCATTGAGAAGAACCAACTGGAATGCAGCTATACAATTTTTGATGATAAGATTGGGGGAATAAAAGAGCAATACTCATTGCAGGTGGAACTTTGCAGTATGTGTTTAATGCTAGATCTGTACCTCTAAAAGCAGGAGTGGGGCAGCATGTGTACTTTCTATTAAGACAACTTTAGTTTTATTTACCTTCAGTTCTTTTCTGGGCTTTAGAAAGTGGTTGCTTTCCTGGCGAGTTGATAAGGGATCATGTAAGAGGGCACCTATTTGGGGTACTTGACATGCTTAGAAGCAGTTTTAAATTGCAGCATCAAAGTGAGGGGAGTTCTCCAAAAGGTGAGCCCACTAAGTTACATATGAGCCGTGCTTGTAAATTTCTTGCATTCTATTTCATAAAACCATGTTTTGAATATATGAGTAACTGACAACTCTACCCCTTAAAAGCAATTATTTAATGAAAAGTATATAACCCAAGAAATGTGACCTGCCTGGTACTCAAATAATGTTATTTATAAATTTTTTAAAAAATTGCAGGACAGTGTTTGGGCTTTTATGGGGTTTCTCCACCACAGGCTGCGTGCTTTTTTTATCTTGTTGCTTTTCCTTAGTATGAGTATGACCACGATGCGAATGGTGAGAGAGTGGTGCTGGGGAAGGGCACATATGGGATCGTGTATGCCGGCAGAGATCTGAGCAATCAAGTGCGAATAGCCATCAAAGAAATTCCAGAGAGAGACAGCAGGCAAGTCAGGGCGGGCCTTCCACCTTCTACAGTTGTCACCTCCATACCCCACCTCCCGTGCCCACCACTGATGGTGCATAATGAAAGCATTATGTCATCAAAAAAAATTTGTAATTCTCTTCTAATAAGGGTGATCTGCTTTTGTGCTCTGCATATTATAAATAGATGGAGAAAATGGAACAACTTCACTCAGAGGCATGTGGATTGCAGAGTCACATTTTAAAAGAAGACTGTAGTTTTATTTCCACCCGTCAGGAGGAAATAAAGTTTTACATTTTTACATAGGTGTTTGTTTGCAAATAGTTAAAAATATGACTCAGTGCTTTAATTCACATTGTAACAATTTGAAATAGCTATTATTTATTCAGATGTATCATTACAGAAAATGAAATGTGGTAAAGAAAAATTTTAGTTTTTTGCTCTACAGACTATTTTATTAATACCCTACCCTTCAACCTCACCCATAGATTTTGGACTATTGTTTTTTAAACCACAAGTACTACCAATTTATTTCTCCTACACTTTTTAAGAGTCTAACTAAAGGTTTATTCCTTTTTGAATTCATACCCCTCCTAATTCTAAACAAGAACGTGTTGACTGTCAAGTGTTTTTGTAGAGAAGCTACATATACAGTAATGGCCACAGTATAAGAAATAATAGCTCTGTACTCCACCGGCGTGCTCAGACCACATCTGCAGCGTTGCCTTCAGTGCTGGACACTGATGGCTGTGTGCATACGGCCCTCCATCCAGGTGGTCAGTGAAATATTAAGGATGGATTCCAAGTGATTTCTAGCAGCTGTAAGACCCTTTGTCATTCATTCGTTCTTTTGTTCACTTGTTCATCTATTCATTTTTAACGGGATTGTGTGTTGTGATATTTGAATTATAAAGCAGGGTGTGAAATGAACTCATCCAACTTCTTCCAAGGCTAAGAAGGTTAAATGACTTCTCCGAGGACATGAAGAAACAAGACTAGGATCCAGTCTCTTGAATTCCTCTTCCAGTATTCTGTCTCTTATTCTCATGATGGATAAGGCGTTGCAGTTGTTTGTTGGGGGAAAATTGCTGGCTTGAACCACCTCCTTCAATCGGTTGTGTTAGTCGTTTCAGCTCTTCACTGCCGATGGTCGTTCCTGGGATTTTAGAGCTGGAAGGGACCTTAGAGACTGTTTTGTCCCATTCTCTAAATTTACAGGCTGAAGTTAGGATATTGGGTACCTTCTCTGTGCCAGATTCTGGGCTGGCACTGGAGACTGAAAGGGGAGTAGGATACTGTCCTAATGTTAGGGTGTGCCCAGTTTGGTAGAGCCAAGTGACAAGTGCCATAATACAGAGGTTCACAGAGTGTTTGTAGAGCATAGGAGTGGAATGAATTGCTCTTCTTGGTTGAGTTGTGGCAAGTTTGAGAAAATAAGTCATCTTTGAGCCGGGCTTTGAGAGATGAGTAGGAGTTCGTCTGGCAGAAAAGGAGGCCAGAGCATTCTATGCTGAGGGGAAGCACAGCTGTTAAGCACAGAGTGTACTGAGAGAAGAAAAAATTGTCTGTTGTGACTCGACTGTAGGATGTAGGGCAGTGGGGCAGGGGGGTGGGGCTCTTGAGATGAGGCAGACATTTTTAAAGATGTAGTCTGACCTGAGTTTGAAAGTCCTTGTGTGCCATGTTAAACAATGTGGTCTTTATGTGGACTTTAGGATGGGAAGTGATGTGATGCGGGGGGTGTGTTTTAGGAAGGGGAAATAGGGTGGCCAGGGGAGAATAGACTGAAGAGGCCAGAGGCTGAGGCTAGGAGGTCCATTAGGTGGCTGTTGCTGTAGTCTGGAATGAGTCTGCGGAATGAGACTAGAAGGCAGCTGAGGACAGAACCTTCTGGAACAGCTCCCTTCATGGGGGAGCAGAGGAAGAGAGGCTGTTGAGAGAGACAAAGGATGGTTGGAGAGTTCAAGCCCTATCAATAGCCATAGTAACAGCAGCAGTCATTCACTGGGTACTTGCCACACACCAGGCACTCCACTGGGTGCCTGAGAAACTTGACACACTTTGGCCCCCGGCCGCCCTGAGTGCTTCGTATTATTATCCCCTGTTCTACAGATGGGAAGCTGAATAGTGTCATGGGAGCCAAGGGAGAGAACTTTCCCACAAAGAAGGGATGGCCAGCAGCAGGGCAGGCACTGGTGAGGTGCAATATATGGACCCCAGGCTCCAGGGATTTGGCAGGTGACACTGGCTTTGTTTTTCTCACCAGTTACTCTCAGCCTCTGCATGAGGAGATCGCCCTGCACAAGAACCTCAAGC
Organism: Lipotes vexillifer; assembly: GCF_000442215.2. NCBI lineage: Eukaryota > Metazoa > Chordata > Mammalia > Artiodactyla > Lipotidae > Lipotes > Lipotes vexillifer. Next base: position 2,150,596 of record NW_006797379.1, read on the forward strand.
ACCGCAATATTGTTCAGTACCTGGGCTCTGTTTCCGAGGACGGCTACATTAAGATATTTATGGAGCAGGTGCCTGGGGGTGAGTAGTCACTGGTCTTCTGGTCTCATACCCTGAAAATCACTGATGAAAATATAATATGAACATCATTATTCATCCTGCCGTTAAAAAATGACAGACATTTTAGGTGTGGGAGACCATTTGTTTCCCAGAGGAGTTGGATACAGATTTTCCAGTGTCACATACACAGTCTATTCCTGGTCTGGCAATTCAATCATCAAATATTTATTGAGGATCTACTGAGTGCCAGCTGCTGGGCCGAGCACTAGAGACATAGAGATGAATAAAGCATAGTCTCTGGCCTTGAGGCCTTCACAGTTTAGGAGTTGAAATATGCTTTGGAGAAGAGGCAACGGAGGTTTTTTTTAATGACATTGCAAAATAGCATGTTGACAGTGAAATTGAACACCAGTGCTTTATCCACAAGATCCCCAAAGGCAGACAGTAGAGTGCGAGGGTGGGAGTTCCTCAGGTCTGGAGCCAGCCATCTAGTTTGGTGTTTGTTTGTTTGTTTGTTTTTAATATTTATTTATTTATTTGGCTGTGCTGGGTCTTAGTTGCGGCAGGCAGGCTCCTTAGTTGTTGCATGCGAACTCTTAGTTGAGGCATGCATGTGGGATCTAGTTCCCTGACCAGAGATCAAACCCGGGCCCCCTGCACTGGGAGCGCAGAGTCTTAACCACTGTGCCACCAGGGAAGACCCCAGCCATCTAGTTTGAGTTGGTCCCTCCATCTGCAAGCTGTGTGACCTCAGTTTTCTGACTGAATAAATGAATTTTAAAATTGGATTATTAATAAGTACTGTCATAGTTGGAATAGTAATAATTATTGGAGTCATAATGACACTATCTCTGTGGCTTGTTGGGTGGGGTAAGTGAGATAATGTTTGTAAAGCTCTCAAAACGGTGCCAGGCAGAGAGCAAGAAGTCAGTAAGTGCTCATTTTAAGAAAATAATGATAAAATTAATAGTAATCTGAATGTAAATATAAAAACTTTAGTTAGAAATCTGTATTCATCCATTCTTTCAACTCATAGTTACTAAGAGCCTGCCATTACATGAAAAACCTAACTATATGTCTTGAGAGCCAGGCAATGTGCTAGATTTTGAGGGTTACATTTATGATGACGTACAGTTTCTTCTTCCCTCACATTGCTCATAGTCTAGCAGAAAACACTGATTTGTGTTCCAGACTTGAGGTCTTGAGGATGACCACAGAGTTGGAGGTAGATGTGCACCTCCCCTTTTACAGATGGGGAAACTGAGGCATAGCAGGGTCCCATAGCACTGTGTAAGGGCGACTAGCTGATGCTGAGGGCCTGGACAATAATCTCTGAAACACAGGGTCAGAAGGCAGTGAAGAGAGATTTTCTTCTGGCCCCAGAGTTCAGTGTTTAATAGTATAATTGGGGTCGGGGGTGGGTGGGTGGGTGTTAAGACCCTCCTGCCCCTGGGACCTGGCATTAGGAGCTTCTCACAGTGAGGTCAGAGAGCCCCAACCTCCTCCGATTCGGGTCCCTGTCTCCCTTAAGGGCCCCTCACTCTGCTCCTGTCCACCTCTGATTTCAGGGTGAGGTATAAAACGTGGCTTTGACCCAAGCCCAGTGGCTGAGACGCTTGTGCAGCATGCGCAGTGTCAGGCCAGCCCTTCAGAGTTCAGGGAGCATTGTTGCGCTCTCTTCCTGATTCTGTGCAGCTGAACAGAGCTAAGCCCGAAGGTGGCCTGGCTGAGTTTCGGGGGTCACAAGGGGTTCCTTTCTGCCCTACACCTCTGGTCAGGCTGATGTGCTGGTTCACGCCCCATCCCTTCTCTGACTGCGCTGCTTGCGCATCTGGGAAAGAGGCAAGAGAGAGGGAGGAAAGATGTTGCGTGTAGCCCAGATACAGTGATGTGGGCGCAAGTGCTTACATTAGGTTAGAAACATCACTTCACTTTATTTCCCTGAACCCTTATAATTGACTCTTCATCGCCCTGATGAGTTTTTGTTTGTTTGTTTTGTTTTTTTACTGTGTCCATTTCCAGGGAGCCTTTCGGCTCTTTTGCGATCAAAATGGGGGCCGATGAAGGAGCCCACCATCAAGTTCTACACCAAGCAAATCCTGGAAGGCCTCAAGTATCTCCACGAAAGCCAGATTGTGCACAGAGACATAAAGGTACTTGCTTGTCTGAGCCAATGAGATTTTACTTTGCATCTCAGATCACATGAGCCGCTGGAGTGTCTGCAGGTGGACCAGCTCACGG
>NW_006797379.1:2153395-2155182 GCF_000442215.2 Lipotes vexillifer
GGGGGAGGATTGAGCAGAGTCTAGTCTTCCTAGAGACACGTGACCATTTCTGAAGGTCCAAGTCTATTTTACATTAGTTTGTTTAAATCTTTCTTTAAGCATTTGTTGTTCTTCCTTTTCTGAAGGGTGATAACGTTCTGGTGAATACCTATAGCGGAGTGGTGAAAATCTCCGATTTCGGCACCTCTAAACGTCTTGCAGGAGTGAATTCATGTACAGAGACTTTTGCCGGTAAGCAGACAGAGCTTGGCGTGGGGTCGCCATCCTGGGGTTAGGCTTGCTGCAACTGCAGTCCTCTGGAAGTTACTCACCAAGCACCTGTGTGCACGGTGGACAACTGGTAGTTGAAGTGGACGGTGTATTGTCCCCAACTTCAAAGTGTTTGAACTCTGTCATAATGATGCACTTAGCTATTTGTGGCAACGAGATTGCCTTACTTCTTTGTCTTCCAAGGTTGAGTAGGTGTTGTGCTCTGCTTGAGGTTTTCCGAGGGTTTCTAACCAGTCAGCAAAATGGCAGCATCTCTTCTAAGTTAGTAGCACATTATTCAGAATCGTGGGTAATTTTGAATAACAGTATCCCTCAGGCAACTTATTAGAACATTTTATTGGTCTTTTATAAAAAGAGCCTGTTACTTTAGGGAATTCTGGTACCTTATGCTTTAATGTGAGTATGTTTCCAAGAGAGGCTGATTCTTTTAGGGTATTCTAAGATGGGTTTGGTATTCTAAGTGGGTTTGAGCAATTGAATTTTCTTTTCCATGTGTCAGTGATGGAACCATTTGTGTGTTGAGAGGGACTGGATTCAAAGAGTGGAATAAAATTGCCAGCTAGCTTTCCATGTACACGACCAGTGAGTAGAATGATGCTCAGAAGCCACCTATGGCTTTTTGTAATTCCCATTTAAAAGCAAAACAGAAACTTTGATCCTTGGAGAGAAGTACTGATTTTGATTAAGTAAAGGTTTGTGCTCCCCCTAGGGTGTAATGAAAGCATCACCAAGATCTTGCTTGATGGAATTATGAAACAGCGCTTATAATATTATAGCTCCGATGCAAGTTATAAAAGACAGATGATTGTCTTCTATCCCTGTAACACCAAACTATAGAGTGGACAGACTTGCCTTTACTTTTGGTGAATAATGTCTCAGCTTTGAAAGACTTTTCTTCAACAAGAGAGTTGTTGTTATGTCAGCCACTGGACGCCCACAGTAGAGACTCGTTCTCTATCTAAAGAGAACTTTCATGCATCAGAAATGACTTCTCAGTTGTAACACCAAAGGAGATACATGCACCTCAAAATGGGGAACTGTTACACCAAGGACCCCACCGGAATCTCCCAAAGAGTGTATTGAATTTTCATTCATTGTTTCTGATATAAATATATATCTCTCAACATGCATGTATCAGTGAATATGTATGTATGACTGGCATATTTTTTTACTAGCCTAATTAAAAATGACTTCTGTCCTTCTCTTTGGAAGCCACCAATTAGCTTAGCAATATGTAGCAAGAGGGGCTCTGATACGGTAAGGAGTTATTTCAAGACATAAAACCCCCAACAATTTATCTCATAATTACCATCCCCAAGGAGAAAAAAAAAAAAGCATAAAGAAAACGCATGTATAATTCATCATTGCGTATCACATTTTCCCAAGTAATTGGCTTGAGGAGGCATGAATTTTGCATTGCAAAATAATGCAGGGGTGTTTGGGGGATAATAAAGAAGGGGTGTCATTTGGGGTGGGAAATTCCCCTGCATGTAATTACTCTTTGCAAGACAGAGCGG
>NW_006797379.1:2155615-2160767 GCF_000442215.2 Lipotes vexillifer
AGCGGTTCTGTAAAGAAATCTCAGCTGCTGGTGCCACGCTCCGATTGGGTGCGGGTGGACACAGTGGGGCATTTCCACGCAAATGCCCGGAGGCTTTTGGAGCCTGGAAGGAGAGACAAAGGCTTCAGACAACTTCCTGGCCCGAAGTCCTCCCCTCCTGTGTTCCTCTGAAGGCTTTTCACCATAGGTGTAAACCAGCTAGAACAGGAGGAAGGGCCATTATGGCCAGGGTCAGCCCCCTTTGCTTTTGGTTTTGCAACAGGCTTTATTGAGGTTTAACTCACATATCGTAACATGTACCCATTTAAAGTGCACATTTCAATGGTTTCTGGTAAATTTTCCAAGTTGTGCAGCTATCGCCGCAATCCAATTTTTGAACATTTCTGTCACCCCCAAAAGGTGCCACCTTGCAGTCAACCCCCATATGCCCACCCCCAGCCCCAGGCAACCACCGACCTACTCTCTGTATAGATAATGCCTGCTCTGGAGATTTCTTATAAACGGAATGATACAATATGTGGTCCCTTGTATCCAGCTTCCCGCACTTCACATAATCTTTTCGAGGTTCACCTGTGCTGTATATAGTGTGTGTCGGTACTTCATTCCTTTTCGGGCTGAATAGTATTCCATCGTGTGGATAGACCACATTTTGTTTATCCATCTACCAGTTGATGGTCATTTGGATTGTTTCGCCTTGTTGGCTGTAGTGAATGATACCGCCGTCAACATACACATACAAGCTTCTGTGTGGAGATGTGTTTCCGTCCCTCTCCGGTAGATACCCAGGAATGGAACTCGGGACAGGAACTCTGTTCTGATCTGTGGCTTTGAACAGCCTTGGTTCAAATTCTGGCTCAACCACTTGCTAGCCGTGTGGCCTTGGGCATATCATTTAAGCGCTCTGCGTCTCCGTTTCTTCCTAAGTATATAAAACAGAGATGCTCATAATACCCACTTCAGAGGGTTTTTATGTGGATTAAATGAGTTATTATTGATGAAGTGCTTTAACCAGTACCTGGCTCGTAGCAAGTGCAACTGAAGTCTGCATTAGTGAACTAAATACTAATTTGCACTTAGAAGTCACTGGTCATTTGAGCTGGCAGGAGCCTTTGAGAGAATCGAGTTTATATGCATAACTAACATGTTGAGCCTGTCGGACTCAAAAGGTGTAATATTTATTTTTATTTTTGTCTCCCACGCCTGCCCAGGGCAATGGTCCTTTCCCGTGACTCTTCCAGCCACACTTAGATAACAAAGAGAATTTTAAAAAATTTTATCAATCCCTATTTCTTTTTTTAAAATTTTTATTGGATTATAGTTGCTTTACAATGTTGCATTCATTTGTACTGTGCAGCAAAGTGAATCAGCTATATATATACACATATCCCCTCTTTTTTGGATTTCCTTCTCATTTAGGTCACCACAGAGAACTGAATAGAGTTCCCTGTGCTATACAGTAGATTCTCATTAGTTATCTACTTTATACACAGTATCAATAGTGTATATATGTCAATCCCAATCTCCCAATTCATCCCACCCCGCCCCTTTCCCCCTTGGTATCGTTAGGTTTGTTCTCTATGTCTGTGTCTCTATTTCTGCTTTGTAAAATAAGATCGTCTATACCAATTTTTTCAGATTCCTCATATATGCTTTAATACACGATATTTGTTTTTTCTCTTTCTGACTTACTTCATTCACTCTGTTATGACAGTCTCAAGCTCCATCCATGTCTCTGCAAATGGCACAGTTTTGTTCCTTCTTCTGGCTGAGTAATATTGCATTGTATATATATATATATACCAAATCTTCTTTATCCATTCCTCCGTCAGTGGACACTTAGGTTGCTTCCATGACCTGGCTACCGTAAATAGTGCTGCAGTGAACATTGGGGTGCACGTGTCTTTTTGAATTACGGTTTTCTCTGGGTATATGCCTAGTAGTGGGATTGCTGGGTCATATGGTAGTTCTATTTTTAGTTTTTAAAGGAGCCTCCATACTGTCCTCCATAGTGGCTGTATCAATTTACATTCCTACCAACAGTGAAAAGGGTTCCCTTTTCTCCACACCCTCTCCAGCATTTATTGTTTGTAGACTTTTTGATGATGGCCATTCTGACCGGTGTGAGGTGAGACCTCATTGTAGTTTTCATTTGCATTTCTCTAATGATTACTGATGTTGAGCATCTTTTCGTGTGTTTGTTGGCCATCTGTATGTCGTCTTTGGAGAAACAAAGGGAAAGTCTTAATGGCACTTTGAGAAGCAAACGAAGTCTGAATGCAGTCATTGAAAGGGTTCTGGCAGATATACAGGCATGCCTTGTTTAATTGCACTTTGCTTTGTTGCGCTTCGCAGATACTGCATTTTTTTTTTTTTTTTTTTTTTATTGAAGGTTTGCGGCAACCTTGCATGGAGCAAGTCTATGAGCACCAATTTTCCAACAGCGTTTGTTCACTTCCTGTCTCTGTGTCACATTTTGGTAATTCTTGAAATATTTCAAACTTTTTTATTATTATTGTATTTCTTATGGTGATCTGTGATCAATGATTATTTGATGTTACTATTGTAATTCATTTGACATTTTTTTTAGCAATGAAGTATTTTTAAAATTAAGATATGTACATTGTTCGTTTGCACACTTAATAGATTACATAATGCTATTGCACACTCAATAGATTACAGTATAGTGTTGAAATAACTATATACAAAAAATCCCTGTGGCTCTCTTTATTGTGATATTTGCTTTATTGCTGTGGTCTGGAACTGAACCCACAGTATCTCTGAGGTCTGCCTGTAGTCTATGACCTATTTTCCACCATAGGGTGATAGTACCAGCTGTCCTCTCCTTGAATGGTGCTTTGGAATTTCTACAGCAGTTTCTGTAGAATGATACATTTGAAAGCTCTTCCCCAAACTTTAAATATATCAATAGCTGTCATGTACTTAGCACTCATATAAGGCCAGACTCGGTGGGAATGTCACTCCTCAACTGCCCTGGGATGTGGGTGTTACCACTGCCATTCGACACGCAGAAACCAGGGCTCAGGAGTCAAGTCACTTGCTCAAGTTCACACAATTAGTAAGGAACAGCACTGGCATTAAAACTTCAATCTGGCTGCCAAGCACAGGTCTTTCCAGTAAACCATGTTGACTCCCTCCCCAAGGGTGGCTGGATTCTAGTGTATTCGGCTGATCACTCCCCAGGTCATCAGTTAAAAAACATGAACGTGGAAGGGTTATTTCTCTGTAGACAGGAAAACTGGGACCCGATCACTCTTAACTGGGAGCAATATCAAGTCTTGTTTTAAGAAAGAGAAGGGAGAGGTAATTCTCAGGAAAACACTCGGCTGGCTTCTGGGGCTGCATCATCTTAAATCCAGCACTTCGGACAATTGTGTTGGCTGGTAATTGGGAGGGATTACTGTTGCCTGGTGACTACGGGCACCTCCAACACAGATGTGAAACTTCTGAATAAGGGGGAGAGGTGGAGTTTTTACCTCTAGTGCATGCAGGACTTTAGGCCGTTCGTGTCACCGGATTCAATAAGGAAATGGGGTGACACATCTGAGGACTAGTTAGAGAGCCAGCTCTTCAAGTTCACTTCTGTTTAGTGGCTCATCTGGACTTGCAGGTTTCATACCTGAAAATGATCTTCTCTTTGACCCAGTATTTTCCCTAGGGAAAAGCGGCAGGCGGGTGGTGGTGGGGGAAGTTTTCCTACAGAATATTTTTTCCCCCTTTTTAAAAATGGGATCTAATTGAGTCATTTGTAACCTTGGAGTAAGGTTGTCAGAAGTTAGGGGTTGGTCACAGTCAACCAAGGCCAAAACGCCTTCTCTTTCAGAGTGTTTCAAGCTTTTTTTTTTTAAAGAAGTAAAATGATTTTCCCCCAAATCTATGTTATATGGATACTCAGAATAAGATCTGATAATAGTGGGGCTACCTCGTGGGATGAAATCAGACACTGGAACCCTACTCACTGCCTCATTTCTCCTGAAGCCCTTCCAATTCCTCCCTGGGACCTTACAGCTTTGCAGAACACAATTTGAGGCCCCCTGATATACCCTATCACCTATTTCTTTAAAATGCAGATGCTAAACTAGTAATTTCAGTCTACTTTTAACAAGTGATCTGTTTCAGATCTTCCACCAGGAAGAATTCCAAATAATGCATGTAGATACTCTGTTCTTAAAGAGGTGGAGCATATCATCCTACTCCTTAAGAGTAGGCTGTGCAGAGTGATTTCTTTCCAAAGAAGATAATGTGGAAGGAGAGGAAAAAGGAGTAACTTCACAGATGTGAAATCTGACAAGCACTCCCTCAGCCCAGTGACCAAGGTCAACATCAACAGTGACAAGTCATGCTGACAGTGGATACCCTGACTATGATTGGGTGAGAATGGCACTTTACCTCTGAGATATTCTTCCCAAGACACATAATCCTAGGTAAATTATGAGAAAAACATGAAGAAATCCCAATGGAGGGACATTTTCGCAGATATTTTTTTTTTTTTTTTTTTTTTTTTTTACAAATTGGTTTGTGGCAATCCTGCATTATTAGATGATGGTGAGCATCTTTTTAGCAATAAAGTATTATTTATTTAGTTGTACCGGCTCTTAGTTGTGGCAGGCGGGCTCCCTCGTTGCGGCTCACTGGCTCCTTAGTTGCGGCTCATCAGCTCAGTTGTGGCTTGCCAGCTCCTTCGTTGTGGTGCGCAGACCCCTTAGTTGTGGCATGTGAATTCTTAGTTGCGGCATGCACGTGGGATCTAGTTCCCTGACTAGGGATCAAACCCAGGCCCCCTGCATTGGGGACGCAGGGTCTTACCACTGTGCCACCAGGGAAGTCCCTGGAAATAAAGTATTATTTAATTTAGGTCTGTACGTTGTTTTTTTAGGTATAATGCTACTGCACACTTAATAGACTATAGTATAGTGTGAACATAACTTTTACATGCACTAGGAAACCGGAAAACTCCTGACTCATTTTATTGCCATATTCGCTTTATTGTGGTGGTCTAGAACCGAACCTGCAGTATCTCCAGGCTCTGCCTGTACTCATCCACACGCTTGTCCTCATTTAAAGGGCGGACTCCTCTCCCCGTCCCTACTGGTCGGGGTGTCGGTCTTTGCTCCCTCCCTCACCTCTTTCCCCC
>NW_006797379.1:2160786-2168710 GCF_000442215.2 Lipotes vexillifer
TTTCCCTACTCACCAGATGTGGACAGGAGAGGAGAGGGGCAGAAAGTTGTCACTTGACTAGCACTGTTCTAAGCTGGCTTCCTCTGCTCTGGGTCTGGCTGATGGTTGCTATTAACTCTTTGCTGCCGGACCCCTCTAAATATAACTCACGTGTCCGGGACAGGGGCCTCTCCTTTGGCTGACTGCACCTTGCTTCGTCACCCTGATCTCTTACCCTACACATTATAACTACCCCTCCATCTTTTTCTACTGAGGGAACCAGGCCTGGAAGGCTGTCTTTGGGCAGGATTCCCTTTAAAAAAGACCCTGTGGCATAGTGGTTAATGCCAATGCAGGGGACACGGGTTCGAGGCCTGGTCTGGGAAGATCCTACATGCTGCGGAGCAGCTAAGCCCATGTGCCACAACTACTGAGCCTGCTCTCTAGAGCCCGTGAGCCGCAACTACTGAGCCCGCGTGCCACAACTACTGAAGCCCGCGCACCTGGAGCCTGTGCTCTGCAACAAGAGAAGCTGCCGCAATGAGAAGCCCGCACACCTCAGTGAAGAGTATTCCCCACTCGCCGCAACTAGAGGAAGCCCGCACGCAGCAACAAAGACCCAACCCAGCCAAAAATAAATAGATAGATAGATAGACAGACAGGCAGGCAGACCGACCCTAAAGTAGGGAGCTCTCTGGTGGTCCAGTGGTTAGGACTCTGCACTTTCACTGCCAAGGGCCCGGGTTCAATCCCTGGTTGGAGAACTAAGATCCTGCAAGCCGCATGGCCAAAAAAAACCCCCCAAAAACAAAAAAGTGCCTAAAGCAGTATTTCTACAACGGGTTTTGCATCTGGTGTCCCTTTTTTTACCCGCTGTCAAGAGGGTGTGGTGATACTCCCAGACCATATGGTCCCCACTCTGCTGCTGTCAGCTGCTTTTGCTCCCATGGGAACCAGTCCTCTGTGCAGCTTTGCAGGGGACACATACATATGGAGCTCTGAGTGGGCCCAGTGAGGAGCCCTCACAGGCTCTGGGTTGGGAGGAAGTGGTGGCCCCTCCCTCCAGGCCCATCCCTTGGGCAGGGCGACTGGGGTGACCCCGGGGGCATGGAAAGCTGAACCTTCTCTTTTTGCTACTTTATTAATATTAAATTTGGAAACTTTGGGCTCTAACATTGTCTCAAGGGGACTGTAGAAGGTGCAGACATGTGTGGCCTCCTTTCATGTGCACTTATCCTGGGTGGATGTTGAGTTGCTTGAGTCGCCATGGGCCCACACCCTTCTGGGGACAGCTCCTTCCCAACACCTGTAATGAGAGAGGGTACACCTCCCAGCGCAGGCTCTGCTCTCTCACCCCTTTTAACCCTTGATCTGGGTGGGAGGCCCCTGGGCTGGGCGCCCACAGCTTGTGTAACCAGCTATCTGAGACCGCCGTAGAAACATGCGTCTGTACAGGTCCCTCTCTCACCGCTTGTCTTGGTATCCAGATCATATCTTGGCCCCTCAGTCAAAACTCCTAAATTATCCTCCCGTGTCGTGTCTTTTCTTTGCTGATAATTTGAAAATCCTTCTTGGGCCGTTGTCCAGGAGCCCCCAATAGATTTCATGTCCCAAGGGGACTGGGTTGACACCTGTGGGTCTCCTCATCACCTTGTCCTGAACTCTGCACCACTGCACCCGTGTAGATACCTGAGGGACCATAGGAAACCCCTAAGAGAGCCAGATTTAAGGCGAGCAACATTTCCAGGATCTCTCCATTCATTTGCTCCCTCACCCCCATGGCATCTTCACTTGGTTTTCTCCACAGAAGCCAGTCTTTGGTACAGCTGATGTACACCCACAACGTGCACGCTGCCCCGGGATGGTCGCTTGACTCTTGGAAATAGTTGTGGGGATCTCTCTCTCTTTGTTGGCTGCTTGCTGTGACTGGATGGTTTCCCTATGAATACAGTAGTAAATAAAATGGAGCACCCAGTTTTCTATTACTGCCCTGGGCCTAATATGGAAAGAAAGTTAAATGGAAAGAAGTCACATTATGGCTTTGGAAATTCTTGCATCAGCTGCTCTTAATCAGGCAGCTTTTTCTTCAGTTGTGCTTCTCCTGGATCCATTACTTAGATCAGGGATGTCATGGTGTGTAGCTCCAAATTTGAAGACAGAAGACCTGGGCTTTAGCTTGAACGAATTCCCTAGCTTCTCTGAGCCTCGGTTTCCCCATATGTAAAATGGGAACAGCAGTACATCATACCTCTTCTGCCCGTCCTTATGGAGTTGTGAGAGTCAGATGGACAGTGCTACATGGAGCTGCTTTGTAAGCCATTGAGTGCCAATCGAAAGTCACATGTTGTGGCCAGAAGCCTCCAAGATGGCCCCCAGTGATCCTCACCTCCTGGTATTCACAGCCTTGTTTGTATTCCCTTCCCATTGAACACTGCCCCGACTTAGTGACTTGCTTCTAATGAATAGATTAGGACAGAGTGGTGGTGTGTGACCTGGAGGCTAGGTCAGAAAAGGCAGTGTGGCTTTCCTCTTGTTTTCTCTTGGATTACACACTCTGGGGGAAGCCATATTTTAAGCAGCCTTATGGAGGATCCCACGTGGTGAGAAAACAAAGGCTGTTCCCAACCCCCATGTGAGCTTGGAAGTGAATCCTCCAGCCCCAGTCTAGCCTTCAGATGACTGCAGCCCCAGCCAACACCTTGGCTGCAGTCTAATGAAAGACCCTGGGCCAGATCTACCCGGCCCAGCTGTTACATAACCAGCCCTACATTCCAATCATTAGAAACTGTGTGAGGTCATAACTGTTGTGTTAAACTGCTAACGTTTGGGGTAATTTATTAATTTTTTTTCCTAGCATGCAATAAGTTACTTTTTTTTTTTATTGGTGTATAGTTTATTTACAATGTTGTGTTAGTTCCAGCTGTACAGCAAAGTGAATCAGTTATACATATATCCACTCTTTCTTTAGATTCTTTTCCCATATAGGCCATTACAGAGTACTGAGTAGAGTTCCCTGTGCTGTACAGTAGGTCCTTATTAGTTATCTGTTTTATATATAGTAGTGTGTATATGTCAATCCCAATCTCCCAATTTATGCCTCTCCCCCTTACCCCCTGGTAACCATAAGGTTGTTTTCTACATCTGTGACTCTACTGTTTTGGTTCATTTGTACCCTTATTTTAGACTCCGCATATAAGCAATATCATATGATATTTGTCTTTCTCTGTCTGACTTAACTTCACTCAGTGTGACAATCTCTACGTCCATCCATGTTCCTGCAAATGGCATTGTTCTTTTTTATGGCTGAGTAATATTCCATTGTATATATGCCCCAAATCTTCTTTATCCATTCCTCTGTTGATGGACATTTAGGTTACTTCCATGTCCTGGCTATTGTAAATAATTCTGCAGTGAACGCTGGGGTGCATGTATCTTTTCGAATTATGGTTTTCTCTGGGTATATGCCCTGGAGTGGGATTGCTGGGTCATACGGTAGTTCTATTTCTAGTTTTTTAAGGAACCTCCTTACTGTTCTCTATAGTGGCTGTACCAATGTCCTACCAACAGTGCAGAAGGGTTCCCTTTTCTCCACACCCTCTCCAGCATTTATTGTTTGTAGACTTCTTGATGATGGCCGTTCTGACCGGTGTGAGGTGATACCTCTTTGTAGTTTTGATTTGCATTTCTCTAATAATTAGTGATGTTGAGTATCTTTTCATGTGTTTGTTGGCCATCTGTATGTCTTCTTTGGAGAAATGTCTATTTGGATCTTCTGCCCATTTCTTGATTGGGTTGTTTGTTTTTTTGATATTGAGCTGCATGAGCTGTTCGTATATTTTGGAGATTAATCCCTTGTTGGTCGCTTCATTTGCAAATATTTTCTCCCATTCTGAGGGTTGTCTTTTTGTTTTGTTTATGGTTTCCTTTGCTGTGCAAAAGCTTCTAAGTTTAGTTAGACCCCGTTTGTTTATTTTTGTTTTTATTTTCACTACTCGAGGATATGGGTCAAAAAAGATCTTGTTGCGATTTATGTCAAAGAGTGTTCTGCCTATGTTTTCCTCTAAGAGTTTTATTGTGTCTGACCTTACATTTAAGTCTTTAATACGTTTTGAGTTTATTTTTGTGGGTGGTGTTAGGGAGTGTTCTCATTTCATTCTTTTACATGTAGCTGTCCAGTTTTTCCAGCACCACTTATTGAAGAGACTGTCGTTGCTCCATTTTATATTCTTGCCTCCTTTGTCATAGATTAGGTGACCATAGGTGTGTGAGTTTATCTCTGGACTTTCTGTCGTGTTCCATTGGTCTGTATATTTCTGTTTTTTGTGCCAGTACCATTACTGTTTTGATTACTGTAGCTTTGTAGTATAGTCTCAAGTCAGGGAGCCTGATTCCTCCAGCTCCACTTTTCTTTGGGGTAATTTATTATATAGCAGTAAATAACTAATACGGATGTCATTGCTAAGTCCCTACCTTTAGAAAGAGTGATGTTTACTGTGGTTCCATGTAAAGAAGATCTCCAAGTTTAGCATTAAGCAGACTAATCCTCCAATTGTGAAACAGTTGTACTAAGGACAGTTGTTCAGGCAGGGTCAATAAGCCATTGCAATTTGGTTTAGTGCTATTTTCTACCGCTGCATAACTTTCTAAGTTTATTTTCTTGCTTTTTTAAGAATTAACTTTTAGAGATTATGTTAGTCAGGATCCAGGCAGGAAAACTGAAATCACCCCAGTTATTTTTACAGAGAGAATTTAGTTGAAAGAACTGTTTCCTGGGACTGAGTTATCAGAAAGCAGCCTACATCCCTAGGGCCTGAGGGAGCCAAGGGGAGGTTGGGATTCAAACCTTTCAGTGGGGGGTGCCACTGGGCTGGAGCACGTAACTCTGAGGGGGCACGATGAGGCCGGTTCTGGAAGTATGGGGGGACAAAAAAGCTGGTAATGAGCCAAGCGCTGCTACTGGAACTAACTGAGGGTCCAAAGTGACGCTTGCTAACTCACCTCTCCATCCTGTGGCTTGTGCGCAGGCATGCTCTCTTCCCCCGCCCCCTCCCAACCCACCAGGGAGCAGCAGGCAAGGCAGAAATGTGGTTTGCACAGTCCCAGACCCAGCGTAGCAGAGCTGAGAGATAACAGCTTAATAAACAGCACAGTGTCACGTCTTTCCTGAGTTAATGAATTATGGGTTAGTTAGAAGGCACATTCCCTGCCAAGGCCTCTCTCTCTGTTGTTCACTGTAGTAGGAGCCTGTAAGGGCTGTGGTGTCACTGAAAGTTCCCTTCCTGGGGCTCTGAGATTTCCTGACACTGCAGCAAGTGCTACAAGCCTCCATCTTGCCCAGCCCTGCAGCCAACTGAACACTTCCCCACCAGGCTTTCAGCTCGGGAGACCAAAGCCATCATTTTTGCCCTGCTGATTTCTTGCACTCACTGATACAACCTAATGTATATTTAACTTTAAATTAGGAAGAATGAAATAAAATTTAAAAAATTTTTTTAATTTAAATTCATTTCTTCAGTGTCACCAGCCACATTTCAAGAGCCCAACAGTCCTGCGTGGCTAGTGGCTACCATACTGAACTGCCCGGAATAGAACATTTCCATTTTTGCAGAACATCCTTTTGGTCAGAGCTGTCCTAGAGCCTTTAAAATGCTCATAGGAAAGAAGCTGGTAAGACATTGGATGTTCAAGAGGAGGAGGATGTAGTAGGTAGCATCTCCAAGCTTATTTTAACCAATGAGCCCTTTATTTTCATTGATCAAGACTCAGGAAACCTACTTTGGTTTTGTGATCTTGAGGCAGAGACTGGAATTTCTCTGTGCATCAGCGTTCTCTATTCACACCATGGCCAATATCATTTCTGAGTTCGCTGTTTATCATAAACCTCTTTGCCAGCACGTAGCATCTGCTGCTGTTGCTTCCACATTCGCCTTGCCTCTTGCCTCTTGCCTCAGGATTAGCTTCAAGGAAAACCGAAGATTTTACTCTTAGCGCCCTTGATTGACCTCCCTGCCCCATCTCTCCGACAACCCCTTCCCCTCCCTGATCACCACCTTCCCTGTGGCAGCCCCTGGTGGCTCGTGCTCCACAGGAGAAAGTCCAAAGCCAGAGCCTTCAGACCACACAGCGCTCCTGGGTCCACTCTGTACTTCACACCCACGGGCTTTGGCTCGAGCTCTTCACCTTGCCCAAAAGTTCTCCTGTTCCTTTGTCCACCTCTTCGAGCCTCATGGCAGGAGTCTAGTTCACTGGCAGCCCAGCCACCACCCGTTTGGATTGGCCGCCATGTTCATGGCAAGGTCATGCTTTGCCCTGCCTGCTCCTGGCCAGTGACCGAGCATGGTGAGGGTACCAGAACCAGTGTGGCGCTCTTCCAGTGGGCAGCTCTGGGACAGGGCCTCCCCGGCGGCCTGGCCAAAGCTGTCTCAGAGGTGCTCTGCCATCGAGACGCTTCCTTCCCGCTCCTTTCGCAGGGGTCAGACCTGCACTGCAGTCTGACAGCTCCCCCTGCCCAGCCTGCTCCCTCCCCCTTTATCCGTCATACCCCTCCTCCCAGTACATCTCTTGTATGTCTAATTCGGACTTGGTATTATTTCTCAGAGACCCAAATTGGCACAGCTAGAGCTTCCCCTGACTCAAACCAGGCAGAATCGAGCAGTTTTCCATCCATGTTCTCAGCGCCTTCTGTGTATACCTGTTAGAGCACTTACTACATTCACCATCACCACTGCCACCCTCCTCGTCGCCACCCTCCTCGTCGCCACGTCTCCTCCACTGGGTAGCGTCTAAAGGTCAAGCACCACATTTCTTACATTCTGGTCCCCCTGTATCTGCCATGTACTAATACATGTAGATTGAATTAGACTGGGCCCATTTATCCTTCGAGGGGCTGAGTGATCCTCTGTAAACGTTGACTAGTGTTAAAGGCACGTTGCATGTGTCTGGTCAAAGAAGAGATGCAGTGACATCATTTACGCATGAGACCAGCCCCCGTGTGTCATTAATACGAGAGTTAAAGTTCACACGCTCGTTTACTAATGGCCCACTTAGTGTTTAAACATTATGGTACCCACCATCTTTGTTGTATTTTTTTCCCAGTAGGCACTCTGCAGTACATGGCGCCCGAGATTATTGATCGAGGACCTCGTGGGTACGGTGCCCCGGCTGATATCTGGGCCCTGGGCTGCACCATCATTGAGATGGCCACCAGCAGGCCTCCGTTCCATGAGCTCGGTGAACCGCAGGCAGCAATGTTCAAAGTAAGACATGTTGGATGACTTAGGTTGCTGGTGTTGGAGAGAGATAATTCAAATGAAAAATCTCCCAATCCAGAAACCTCTCCACAAAGGTGGAAGAGAAAGCATACAGGTTGTTTTGTTTTGTTTTATTTTTGAATAAGCATAAAATCAGAATGTGATGTGCGTCACATCTGATTTTGCTTCGTTTGCAAATATTTGGAGCGCTAAGAGACTGGAAAGCGGAACTCAGCCTTGCCTCTAGCCAAGCAGATGCAACCCTTTATATCCACGTTCTGAAGAGAAATGCTAACTGGTCCTCAGGTGCAAGGACTAGACAGCACCACTGGTCACAGGAGTTCACCCGAGGTTCCCCTGACAACTAGAGTGACCGCTTGTGTTAGCTAATTGGCTTTACCCAAAGGAAAGATCAACTTCTCAAACCTTTAGGACGGGACGTAGCTCTGGAGCAAAAGGCTCCACTGAAGTTAGGCTCCTGCTTTCCCACAGAAACCCGGAAATCGGAGCGCTACCTTCCTCAGTGGTGGCATTTCAAAGAGATGGCTCCCAGGTCCTTGAGAAAGGATATTTCCGGCAAGAGGCTTATTTGGCTTTTAAAAAGGTTTACATATATCTCGAAGAGAGACACAGAACTTAGAATGACAGGTTTTCTAAAGTGAATGCTCTAAGAGAGGTGGGGGGGGGGGGGGGGG
>NW_006797379.1:2169681-2173830 GCF_000442215.2 Lipotes vexillifer
GGTATCTCTTTCTTTCTTTCCAACTGAGGGAGTTAAGCTTCTTAGTTAATCTGTACGTGCTCTTACACTGGGTAAGGCTCAAGGGCCGCGTTGGGTGAGTGTCTTTGGAGGACAGGTTTCTGTCTAGATTTGGAAAGGAGGAACTTTGGGTATCAGATGCTGTCTCCTTTGTCCTTCTAAAAGCCTTCCCAGAGCTGACAGGAAGGGTGACCCGTGTGTTGAGGCCCCCATGGTACTGACTGGCCCTATGGGTGGGGCTTTACACTGGACATGCTCCCTTGGGAAGGGACATGCTTGCTTGCGAGCCCAAGGGAAGCTGATGCGAGGACAGCCAGTGTATCCAGGGTCAGGTCTGCGGCTTCTGGCTCCGTGGACGCTTGGAGAAGTTGAAGAGCAGCTGTAGCCTTCAGAGCTTGTTACCAGCACTGACCTTCCGCAGAGCACTTTGGTTTGCCCCAAAGATAAGAAGGAAGAGAGCAGGGTCCCAGAAGCCTAAATGGCCACTGCTTACGGATGACAAGGTCGCAGTACATGGAAGCAGCCTGATGGAACGTGATTCCAGAGGCCTTTCTTCCTGCTTCTCTACCAAGCCTGGTGGCCTCCCAGGCCTGTCAGCCCCACAGCCTCACTGCCTGCGTCCTTGCCAGGCCCTCTGGCTCAGTCTCTTCGGCAGAAGGAAGTCAAAGGCCCGAGTGCAGGGCTCTGCCCATGAGCTGGGTGCAGCCTGCTCAGCGGTTTCTGAACACCCTGTGCTGTGATGCCTTGGTGCACTCCTCAGCCCAGCCCCTGCAGAAGGTTCTCTGAGCTTCCCACCCTCCCAGTTGCTGTGAGATAGCCCCAAAGCCAAGATCTCAAGTCGACGAGTGTCTCCTGGCACCTGCAATCCCAACAAGACCCTGAACACCACGGCTGGCAGGCAGCAGTGACCTTCCAGCCTTCCCATGTCTGTCCAGGATGGAGCCACCTGGGGCTGGCAAAGATCTTCCTGCAGCTTCAGTTACAGGCCTCGGAATAAATACCAGCTGGTGGGCTTCCCCGGTGGCGCAATGGTTAAGAATCTGCCTGCCAATGCAGGGGACACGGGTTCGAGTCCTGGTCCGGGAGGATCCCACATGCCGCGGAGCAACTAAGCCCGTGCGCCACAACCACTGAGCCTGCGCTCTAGAGCCCGCGAGCCACAACTACTGAGGCCTGCGTGCCTAGAACCTGTGCTCTGCAACAAGAGAAGCCACTGCAGTGAGAAGCCCGCGCACCGCCACAAAGAGTAGCCCCCGCTCGCCGCAACTAGAGAAAGCCACGCGCAGCAACAAAGACCCAACACGGCCAAAAACAAATTTATTTAAAAACAAAAAACAAAAAACGTAGTGCCCATGTTTGCACTTTTCTTCTTGAGAGCCGGGGGAGAAGCTACTCCCTTCCTCTCTGAGTTCTTATCCTGAGTTTTTGGCTCTGGACCCTCCTAGTGCCCTTATGTCCCCACCCCTCAGGCGAGGGGTGCCAGCTGGAATGTGCCCTGCATTTCAGATCTTGTGGGTTGAATTCTATCCAGTGTTTAGTGTTCTCAAAATCCAAAACTCGTTTTTTGAAAATGTTGTGTTATCGTGGTAAGAACACAACATGAGATTTACCCTCTTAACAGTATTGTTGACTCAAGGTCCAGCACTGTACAGCAGATCGCTAGAAATTATTCATCTGTTTAAGTGCCATGTGTGCCCAGTGGATAGTAATGCCCCATTTCCCCCTCCCCTCAATGCCAAACTCTCCATCCTGCCCATGAGGAGCAGCGTGTCAGAAGCGGTTGCTGTGCCCCTGGTGCAGGGACTTCAGGCTGTGAAGTCGGAGGCCGGCGGTTTGCTCTCGGCAGCACCCCGGTCTCATTGAGCGGGTAGGGGAGGCCGCACCAGCCCCATGGTTGCCGAGGAGCTGGGAATGGGGTGCATCTGGAGGACAGAATGGCTTCCACTCCTGGCTCGTTGGGTGGGCTTGGAGACGATGAGGAGAAGACTGTAAACTTTAAAGATGACAACTCCTCAGATGAATGGAGAGCCGTCCCCGATGGGCACGGTCACGCCGGATGGATGAGCGGGACTCGTGGAAGCATTCCCGTGTCACAGCGAGATGTGACGACTCAGCCCGAACTCCTGCTCCCCCACAGAGTGCAGGAACAGAGAGCCTGCGGCAGGACGATGATGAGCTGGCCAGCAGTGGAGCTGAAGCAGAAATTGCAGCAGGAGCCTGAACAGGAAAGGGCAGCGCCGCCTCCCTCAGCCAGTTGCACCCCGTGGGGATGAGGGCGTGGGCCCTGAGTTACCAGCCTCCAGGTTTGCTCTGTCTGTGGTTTACAGCTGGAGGTTGGAGATTTGGGCTGTGAACGCGTAGAGACTGAGAGGCCGGGGCGCGATGCTCTCGGAGGGCCTCTCACACGTGCCCCTTCATCCTGGGCGTCCTCCCTGCGTAGTGACCTCAGAGCTCCAAGAGGACTAAAGCAGAAGCCCCAATGCCTCTTAAGGCCTAGGCTCTGAACCCCCCACCAGTATCACTTCCCCCACAATCTGCTGGGCAAAGCAAAGTCCCCAGAGGCCAGCCGGGTCTAGGACATGGATACCAGTCATTGAGGCCGTTGTTGGAATCCATCATCAGCCCTTCCTAGGATGGCAGATACAGGAGCTTTGTGTGGAAGTTATGTACACCTGGATTTGCCCGAGACCACACTGTCTCATCGGTCACCTCTGCCTTCATTGCAGGTGGGGATGTTTAAGATTCACCCTGAGATTCCGGAAACCCTTTCAGCGGAAGCTAGAGCCTTTGTTTTATCCTGTTTTGAGCCTGACCCCCACAAACGTGTCACCGCTGCTGGGCTGCTCCAAGAGGGTTTCTTAAGGCAGGTGAACAAGGGCAAGAAGAACCGAATTGCTTTCAAGTCGGCAGGTGAGGCCTGCTGGGATGGCAGGGGTGACAGCTCTCCCCAGCGCTGAGCTTCCCACGTGGTGCCCGTGTTTGTGAAGAGTGGTGGGGCTGGTGCATTAGGTGTGGGACGCAGAGACACAGGGAGCCCCATAGGTGACAGCGATGTACCCTCACATACCCAATGCTCCGTTAAAGCCTTTCCTTTGGGATTGTGCCAGGGAGGGAGGTGGGAGGTACCCTGGCTGGGGTTTTGTGTCTTCCCCAGGTGCAGAGCCTGGCGCTTCATTTCTGGAGCCTGGCCTGTCACCCTGTGCTGCTCCCAACCTTGATTAAAGGGTGTCTGTCCTGCAGACCACCGAAGCAAGCAACACCTTCTGGGGCAGTAGGTCCTACCGGGCAGAGATATAAGAGTGGTCCCGGTGTGGATGGGGTCGGGAGCTGGGACAGGGTGCCTCAGCATCTTGCACCCAGAGAGCGACTCGCTGTCTCAGCGTGTCCGAAGGGCTGGTTAGAAATGCAGAGTCTCGGGCCCATCCCGGACCCGCTGAAGCAGAACCTCCATCTCCCCAGGATCCCTGGGTGATCGCTTGCACCCCCAGTTAGAGCAGCGCGGGCTTAGGCCCCTGGGTGGGTCACGTGGCCCAAGGGGCTGCCTGGGGCTCACCCTCCCCATCCCCGGCTGCCCCACACAGAGGGTCCCAGGGGCGCCACGCTGCCCCTGCCCCTGGCGGGGGAGCTGATGGGCGGCAGCAGCAGCAGCAGCGAGCATGGCTCGGTCTCCCCGGACTCCGATGCCCAGCCCGACGTGTTCTTCCAGAAGTCCCAGACGCCCACGCACCGGCTCAGACACCTGCTCAGGTACGGCCACCCCCCACTCGGGGGACAGAATCCCTCCCAGGTGTAAACCAGATGGCCGCGAAGGGCTTTCGCTTCCTTTCTGCACGATCAGCAGGGCAGCCGGGGCGGCCACTGCCAGTGAGAGAGAGGAGGGCAGTGAGGTCACTCTCTGTCCCTTCCCCTCCCCCTCTCCTCTTCCTCCCCTCCCCCTCGTCGCTTCCCCTTCCCTCCTGTTTCCTCCTCCTCCCCTGTCACCCCTTATTCTCTCCCTCTTACCCCCTCCTTCTCCCTCCCTCCCTTCCCCGTCTTTCCCCTCGCCCCCAACACTGGTGCACCTTCCTGAGGGTGGGGCTGCGGCGGAGCCACCTCTTAGCCCCTCCCCCACGGTGTCCCTGGGAGGCGGGG
>NW_006797379.1:2173854-2184665 GCF_000442215.2 Lipotes vexillifer
GGGTGGGATTGTCCTCAGTGTTTGTCCGCAGTGTTCCTGATGAGAGCTCGGCCTCAGAGGACCAGAGCGCAGCCTCGTCCCTGGAGGACAGGGACCCGGGCCTCTTCCTGCTGCGCAAGGACAGCGAGCGCCGTGCCATCCTCTACAGAATCCTCTGGGAGGAGCAGAACCAGGTGGCTTCCAACCTGCAGGAGTGCGTGGCCCAGGTACAGGCCGAGTGCGGGAGCTGCAATCCCACCCCCTCTGCCCAAGGCCAGGTCCCAGAAGAGGTCCGAATGGGACTGGTGTTCCTGCTACCCCAGAACATTTGCACAGTTACAATAACCACCCTAAGTATTTCCCAACGTCCTTCCCTTTTCCCACAAAACAAAAGAAAATACAAAAAAAAAAAAAAAAAAAAAGACTCCATTGAAGCTTGAATTTGCATTTGCGGAACACTGCGGTGAAACCAGGCACTGATGGGGCAGTGCTGCCTCCTGGTGGAAAACAAGCCAAATGGCAGCACAAAGCCCAGTTAACCCCCTGCTGCACCAGTTGCCCTCAGAAGCTGGGAGAATAGCCGCTTTAGGAAGAAAGGTTACGGATGGAAATATTTGAATTTTAACTCATCTTGGATGGGAAAAGGTCCTTCTAGCAAGAGGCCACTGCCCACTATGAACTGTGCCTTGTGACAAGGCCTGTTGGGGGTGGAGGGTGGTTTACAAGGGGTTAAACAGGATGGCAGACCATTCCTTGAGGGGCTTAGTTCTGTTGTTTGCGGGCCAGAGAGGAGAAGGGGGCCACATAACCCTCTAACAGGAAGGATATGGAGGAAATTCCAGGACCAGGGACCGTGTCTCGCCTGGGAAATCCCCAGTTCCATTAGCAAATGGACAGTCTGGTTAATGTAGTTGCCCACAGTACTACTTGGATATTCCCTCCCTCTCTCTGAATTACTCAGTGACTGATTTTTTTGGGTGGGGGGTTGGTGATCAGAGTTCGGAAGAGTTGCATCTCTCAGTCGGCCACATCAAGCAAATAATTGCGACCCTGAGAGACTTCGTCCGCTGCCCGGACCACAGGGTGATGGCATCCACGATATCAAAGCTAAAGGTGGACCTGGACTTTGACAGCTCGTCCATCAATCAGATTCATCTGGTACTCTTTGGATTTCAGGATGCTGTAAGTGCTCCATTTGGCCACAGGGAACATGCCAGAAGGTAGGAGGCCCACTGAAGTGGCTCACAGCCAAGACCATGGAGTTCGATTACCATCATCTCCCGTAGTCTCCATCTCTTCTCACCTGTTTACGCCTGAATCCCGAGCGTCAGCAGTTTTCTAAACACTGAATATGTGTGTACAAGTGACTGGTCTGATTGCATTATGGCCACAGAGAGCAGGAGTATAGGATTTGGGAACGAGTGGCATCTGCCAGCTGGGTAGGTGTGGGGTTTAAGCTTATGTGTCTGCCCAAACAGGTGTGAGTTGCTCCAGGCCCAAGATCATGTCTGGCTTAGCGTTGTGTCTCAAGTCCCCAACACAGAGCCTGAGGTTTCATAGATGCTTCATAAATGTTCGTTAAATAAACAATGAAGAGGCCCATGCGGTAGCTCCGATCTCTGCACCTGTCCCCTAGACCCCCGTGTGACTTGGGGTCAGCTTAAAGGAAGACTCAGTCCAGAAGAAACATAAGTCAGGCAGAAACTCAGGGCAGCACGGTTAACCCTTTATCTCAGAGTAGAAGCAAATTCGAATTAGTAAGAACTATTTCTTAAAAGTACGGTGGACCAGAAATCTGGATTTTTGTGATTTGTAGGTAAATAAAATTTTGAGGAACCACTTAATTAGGCCCCACTGGATGTTTGCGATGGACAACATCATCCGTCGAGCGGTGCAGGCTGCAGTCACCATCCTCATCCCAGGTAAGGGCCCTCTTTTCGGTCAAGGTCAACTTCAGATGGCTATGGAAAAGGTGAGACAGGTCCTCTGTACTCACCAGTTGTTGCTTTCCCTTTCCCATCTTGGCTATGTACGTGCCTGCGATTAAGTAAATGATGTCACAGACCCCTTTAGGGCCAAGGTTCTGTGATTCTGAGAACATCTCCTGGTGATGTATTTTTACATGCCCCCAGGCATAACTGAGGAGCACGCACCGCAGGTAGACTAAACTCAGGATCTCAAAGGAGCACTGAGCCTGACGGCCTGGATCCTACAGTGCGTCGTCTTGTGTGCTCAGCAACGCCTCCTAGTTGGTTGACGATTTAACGGCTCAGTCTCCTCTCTCAGAATCATCATGTGGCAGCTACAGAAATCTTTGGCTTTTTATAGGCTCTATTTTTGAAATGTTAGAGCAGCTTAGTACCCAAGTTGATTCTCCTTCCGCGGTGCCTTCTTCCTAGGAAGGGAGGCTATGCGGCGCTTCGGTTAACACTGCCCCTTCCTCTCATTACTTTGCTCCCTCCTGCTCCCTCCCTGTCATCCTCTGCCTGCTCCCCTGAATGCACTCTGCCCAGGCTCAGCTTCTGGGAGTGGCTTGTTAAACCCCAGGACTTCATTATTCCCCAGTCCAAGCAGGAAAGTGTTTGTAGTAAAAACACGGGCCTGGGTGGAAGCCTGCTTGTCCCTTTTTAAAACTGCCCTTGGCTAACTAACTTAACACCTTGAAGTCTGTTTCCTTATCTGTGAAGTGGTGGGGAGCATCTCTTCACTGCCGAACTAAGTGAAATAGTCTCCCCTCCGTTTTTATAAAGTCAGCAGTCCCCTGTCGGAGCGTCGCATTGGCCTGGCCGGCCTCTGAACAGCCACATTTGCTGGCCCGGGACATAAGCTACGCCAAGCCCTGGCCTTGTTGAACCGTGGTCCTTTTCTTCCGTGATTCCACAGAGCTCCGAGCCCACTTTGAGGCTGCCTCAGGGACCGAAGGGGTGGATAAGGACACGGATGAGGCGGAAGAGGACTATGCTCCGGCAGACCCACGCGGGAGCGAGGCGCAGGCGGCGTGTGGGTGGAGCGGGCCCGTTGCAGCAGTTGCCCAGGAGGCCCAGCCCCAGCAGCTCCACCAACAGCAGTTGAGCCTCCAGCTGAGCAAGCTCAGGCAGGAGACCAACAGGTGGGCAGGGGTGGGACAGTGACCCGGACCAGCCCGTCAACTCAGTGGTCGAGTGCCTCACCCAGGTCTCAGAAAAGCATCTTTACCCCCCAAGGAACTGCGCAAGGAGATATTCTCAGCTTCAACTGGGGGACTAAAAGGATGCCTCCCTTTTTTTTTTTAATGCTAGGAGTCAGAGACGTAGAGTGCCTTGCCACAAGCCGTACTAAAGGCAGCAGCATCTCAGCGTTTTC
This sequence comes from Lipotes vexillifer, assembly GCF_000442215.2. Lineage (NCBI taxonomy): Eukaryota > Metazoa > Chordata > Mammalia > Artiodactyla > Lipotidae > Lipotes > Lipotes vexillifer. Next base: position 2,177,176 of record NW_006797379.1, read on the forward strand.
TCTGTCTCTTTACCAAGATGGGTTCCCTGACATGGTGTGTGGGTCCAGCAACTCGGGGGGACATCTGCGGCCCGCCCCTGCCGAAGTAGCTGAGTTGGGGGTCAGTTAGCACTGCGTCGATGGACAGGTATCCCATAACCCTGACCCCAAGGAAGTCTGCCCTGTCCTCTTTGAATCTCTCCCTTGTGTTTTGTCATGATCCCTAGGCAGGCATTAGTGAACCGCCTTCCCAGACAGCGGACCCTGGCGCTGCCGTGAGGTTCCCACAAGAGTTGGGCTCTTTGGTTTATTTCCAGGCACATAGTAGGTGTTCAAAACATATTTGTTAAATGAACAAAAAGATTCCCATTTGCACTGGGGAACCACGTCGTCAGTGGGCTTAGCAAACTAGTTGGTACTGGTTCCAAATGATGCCTTGTTGCCCAGTGGTCATTGGGAATGCTAAAATTTAACAGGGACAAACAGTGTCAGGCATTCTTATTTCGGAAGAAAAGTTGTACACACCCCTAGGGATCCCTGAAGTTTAATTTTAGGCAGATCTAATCATTTCTTTTTAGAAAGGCCCAGTTTTAATTAACTGGTAGTGGCAAAACTTTTTTTAAGTTTTGAAAAAATGACAAATGTGAAAGTTGATAGTAGTACTTAGCCCTTCTTTAAAATGTGTTTCTGCTAAGGTTTATAATCACCAGATTCACAGAATGTTATATATATATGGGTTCAAAGGTTATTCCTTTCCAGGGTCAATATTGTTATCTTCCATCTCAGTAGAATTAGTAATGAGACAGCAGCCAGCACCTGACTGCAAATGGCTGACAGACACACAGCTCGTACAGACACGCCTGCCCTTGTAGGATAGAGATGCCTTAGCTGCTGCTGAGCACAGCAGGAAGGCACCTTGGGCCCTGAGTGATGCTGACGAGGGTAACACGTCTGTCCTGAGTAGTGTCTGTGAGACCAAGCCCCGTGAAGCGTTTAGCGCAGTCTTGGGTAAGTGTTCGCGGTAGTGTCCCTCCCACCTTCCAAGCGGCAAGAGTCTTTCCTGCAGTTCCTCCTTCCCCCTAGCTGTTCCAACAGCAGCAGGGCTTCTATCTCCTTGGCTTACTCTCCAGTGAGGAGGGAAGGGCCTGACCACTAGTTTCAGCGACTTGACCTGACTTAGGGAGACAAGTTGGTTGAGTTCTACTGATCACCATCAGGTTATCTTTTGGTTCATGATACATAATCTGAGGCAAAATATACCCAGGCCCTGAGCGTTGGTCTTTGTTTACAAGGGGAGGAAGCACAAGAAAGGTGCTCATGTACAGGCTGACACCTGATCACACAACTTTGAAGAAACCAGACTGACCGTTGGGATTGTGCCTTTTTAATTTTTTTTTAAACCTCTGTTCAAGAAATGTTTGAATTGAATTGCATGGTATTAGGCTCTCTCTGGAGGATGGCTTTTTTTTTTTTTTTTTTAAACCAGACTTTTGGAACACCTAGTTCAAAAAGAGAGAGAGTACCAGAATCTTCTACGGCAAACCCTAGAACAGAAAACTCAAGAATTGTATCACCTGCAGTTACAATTCAAATCTAATGGTGAGTGATTTTCCACTTGCTCTGACTTAGGTGTGTGTGAGACCATTCAAAATCTGGCTAGTATTCTCGTCAGCCTTGAAACAGTTGAGGTTATTCTCGATCAGACCAGTAAGTACTCCAGTAGATTCCGGAATACTGGTCAATAATAAAAAGGAACTATCAGTACATTCAAAACCAGATAAATCGTTAAGTGCATTATGCAACCGAGAGAAGCCAGATTCAAAAGGCTACATATTATGATTCCATAAATGTAGAACATTTATAGAATATTCTATTAAAGGCAAAACTACAGGGACAGAAAATAGAACTGGGGGGGGGGGGAATTGATGATAAAAGGCCACGAGAACGTTCTGGCGTGATAGAAACATCTCTATCTTGATTGTGGTGGTGGCTACGCGACTCTGCTTGTCAAAGTTCTCAGCACTGCATACCTAAAAAGGGTGGTTTACGGCATAAATTATACCTCAGTCAACCAGCCTTACGCATTTGGTGCCCAAAAGGGCTACAGGTGCCTCTTGGAATGGGGAATGGATAAGCTGTGAGGCCAAAAATCTCAGCATTAAAACCTATTTCCTCATTTGAATTCCAGTGCAGTTAGGGAGGGATATGATTCCTTAGAAAAGGCCTTTTAAAGATGGGAACACACATTTAGATCCGGTGGCAGGGTCTGGGGAAGGGGCGGCAGGCGCCATGTCGGGCCGCGAAGGTGGCAAGAAGAAGCCCCTGAAGCAGCCCAAGAAGCAAGCCAAGGAGATGGACGAGGAAGATAAGGCATTCAAGCAGAAACAGAAGGAGGAGCAAAAGAAACTCGAGGAGCTAAAAGCGAAGGCCGCGGGGAAAGGCCCCCTGGCCACAGGTGGAATTAAGAAATCTGGCAAAAAGTAAGCTGTTCCTTGTGCCTGAGGCAATGATGAGCCTTAGTTCCATTCCTGTTTAAACATCTGGATTAAACATCTGGATTCCCTGCCATAACATCTGTTGCCACCTATAGCTAGAATGAAGTGTTGTCTTGGAACCTACTGTACATTTAAGAATAAACTTTCGTTAAAAAAAAACACACATTTAAAGTAGGAGATAATTAGTTTGAAGTATCACAGGTAAGGAACATTTTTAATCTCTGGAAAGTGACTCCAAGGACTGGACTGTTTGCACAGTGTGTAGCAGAGCAGCTGAGCCAGGTTTAATCCATTTCCTTTTCACATCACATTCCGGAATAATAGTTTATTTCATCCAACTTGTTACTTGAAGAGTTTTGCTGTTACACATCAGTATACAACATAACTTTCTAATCATTACAGAGATTGCAGAGAACTCGGCCTCCCCTCCTCGGTCTTATGGGCAGAGAACAGATAAAGAGCTTGTCGACTGGCTGCAACTGCAAGGAGCGGATACGAAAACAATTGAAAAGGTGAACTTACAACCAAACAAACCATTCCTGTGCTATCATTACAGAGCTGCTTAGCTCTTAATGTATTTGATCTTTGTTTCAGATTCTTGAAGAAGGTTATACACTTTCTGATATTCTTAATGATATCACTAAGGAAGACCTAAGGTACCTTAGACTACGGTAAGAATAGCCTCAAAACACTTTGTGGAACAGAAAATGACTTTTTTGGTGTAATTAGGCTTTTTTTTTTTTGCGGTACGCGGGCCTCTCACTGCTGTGGCCTCTCCCTCTGCGGAGCACAGGCTCCGGACGCGCAGGCTCAGCGGCCGTGGCTCACGGGCCCTGCCGCTCCGCGGCATGTGGGATCTTCCCGGACCGGGGCACGACCCCGCGTCCCCTGCATCGGCAGGCGGACTCTCAACCACTGTGGCACCAGGGAAGCCCCTGTAATTAGGCTTTTAAGTAAAGCAGTAGAAAACAACGTGCTGGTAACTTTCCCCCCTTCATTAACGTTAACTCCCTTTTCTATGGCTCTGGTCAGAAAAAAAACTACCAACCTCACTCCAAACTCTGGAGTTTGGTTTTCAAGGTTAAAGTTGGGGAAAAGCTGAGAGGGGGCAGAAGCTAAAGGCCCAGTAGAAGTCAAGAGACAGGCCTGGCTGGGAGTGGAGTGAGGAGAGGCATGAGATGCCAGTGGGCTCCACCCAAACCCTTCTTTCTTTAACTTTTGCACCCTGCCTTCTCCTCCCCACGTCATCTTAAATAGCCTGCTCTGCACAGATGCAGCAGCACTCCTGTACAGTACCTCTCAGGCCATGTCCCACTCCTGCTAAGGCACAAGTGTCACCTCCATATGTGAAGAGAACATATTCCTATTTTAGTTAAGTAAGTAAGTTTTCAAGTTAGGGACTGCATTTTTAAGACTAGACAGCAACTCTAGACAAGTCTGGAAGGATATACTATAGCTTTTGCCGTAAGGGCTCCTAAAGTAGTATTAGTAGTATTCTGCCGTGTTGCTTTGAAGTTGTCTTCTCTTAGGACTCTCTGAAGAAGACTCCTGTTTGTTTCGTAGTGGTGGTCTCCTCTGCAGGCTCTGGACTGCAGTCTCCCAGTACAGAAGACAGGCTCAGGGGGCCCCGGCAACCCAAGATGAGGCTTAATCAATCAGCTAAGCCAGGGGACAGGGGGAGCAAAGAGCTGACAACATACACACGAATTCTGCTGCACTTACGCAAGGAAACCACCACTTGTTCAATGAACAATTTAAGAACTTGAAGTTTTAAAAGAATTATGGAAAAAATGTTGTTAACCTTTTATTGATTTTATCAACATGTTTTCAAGGTGAGTAGAACTTGTAGGTATTGTGAAAACAGTGATTGTAAAACCTGGCCTTGACATCCCAGAGTATTAGGGAATCCTTAAAAATGAATTTTAAATTACTTCAATGGAAACATATCTGCTGGAAAGGTGAAACAGGTGTTTAAAATAACAAAGGCTGGGAAATCACTGTTTTAGATCACACATTCCATACATACATTACTATTAACTGGAATTGCACTTAAAATTCAAAAAAGATAAAATTGATGATAAGAATATGCCTTGTATTTAATGTCTGATATGAATGTAAATAGAAAACTATTAAGAAAATAGCTTCATATTTATACTGAATGTATAAATGGAGAAAACTAACTTATTTGGCCTTTAAAATGAAGCAGTCTTATTTAAAAGTCGAACTGTCCTTCCACCCCTGCCTGGTTGTAATAAATACTGTGTTTTATTAAGGAGAAATGATGGTTCAGTGTGAACAGGCTTCAGCACCGACATGCACACAAATGGGGGCGTGTGTGCACGTTAGGGTATACACCAGGTAAGCTGCTGGGCACTGGGAGGGACAGGACAGTGATCGCCCCACAAAAAGGTGGCAGGGTTGGACAGGCGTATAAGGAATTGTTTTTCCTTTTAGTAACTAGTATACAACTAAACCAAATAGAACTATTTTAAAGAAGTAATTTTGAAGGAGGGTTAAGCAAACTCTTATTACCTATTTTAGACCTACGTAACTAAAATAACCTTTATAATAAGATCCATACTATCCTTAAGATATAACATTAAAAGACGTATCTTTTAATGCAGCACTGTACAAACCACATGCAATTAATTATACTATCTATCTATCTATCTATCTGAATCTACACTTTCTTTCTATGGGTTTTTTTCCCTCCTTAACAAAGTTGAGAACCCAAAGCATTCCTTACAGTTGCTGCCGAATAGCCCCACTGAAGGTGTAACCATCTCGCATTAACCGATGGACTTAAACTTGATCCACTGGTTTGCACCCCGGACTTCAAAAGGTGGATCGCTGCAGTAGATGTGATAGCCGAGTTCTTCCAAAGGTGGTTCAGGATCAGCTGTAGCAAACTGGGCAGCATCCTCAATTTCTTTCCTCACGTCAACATCAATTTCCTAAAAATCAGTCAGTCAGATGTACAGTTCGAGATATGTTTTGAATAGACAGCAGCTTAGGTACCAACTTGTTCTACTGGGAACCTGTTGCTAGTTGTTAACTCTTCTACTAATACTGGCAGTATACCTCCTATTACTGAAAATGTTATTTTAAAAATGACACAACGATCCACAAAGGATTCTGGAGGACAGATGCCAACATTAAGACATATACCCTGGCGAGGGAACATTTATGAATTAAAAATCTGCAGTATATTTTTAGGAAAGAAGAACTGTGATGGTGGAGGAGGTTAATGTCCCGTGAAAAATACTGCATTGGGGGTTTTCCCGCTAGATGGCTCGGAAAACCCCGAACGAACTTTTGGCCAACCCAGTACAATATGTACGTTCCCATTTACTTATTACCTAGTTTACCGAGCGGCAGCTTCTTGTGTAGAGAAAAACTGCTCAAAAAGGAGAGCCAACCTTCCAAGGCAGACTTTTAAACCATCAAGAGTCACTCTACCTTTAGTTCTTCAACACTGGCCAGATTGCTGTTCACCATCCTATCCTTGAGAAGCATGATAGGGTCACTCTTACTTCTAACTTCCTGAATTTCTTCTCGTGTACGGTAACTAGAGGGAGGGAAACAAGAGTTCCAAGTAGGTAAGAACAGTGCCGGCGCAGCAGAGACAGACAGCAGTCTGTTTCCGAGACGAAGGAGCACATCGTCAGTACTCATGTCACCGTAGGAAGGGCAGAATTACATACTTTCAAAATACGAGAACTCATCCTAATATTCTGTAAGGAAGAGCTGCTCTGTCTTTACAGAAAACTCTACAGTGGCAATTCACCTGGCTTCTCTGGCATTCTGACAACAGGGGCCAAGTTCCTATTTGCTGCTTCGATCTTGAGGTGGGGCGTGAAGGGAGTGGTGGAGGAGGCAGGGGAGATGGTTTTCTGTGGTGATTGATAGCTATAACCTTTGAGGCAGCAGAAGGCTAAGCATGAAAAAAATGTGCCTTGCCTTTTCTCCCTTAAGACCACAGAGCAGTGTGGCTGGCAAAAACTTGGGAGAGGAGGTTTTCCGATTCTTGATTATACGACTGACCCTTGTCCTACAGCACTTGAAATAATAACACTAAAAGCAAAGAAAGGCTCTACCATTTTTTTTAAGAACAGAATTACACCAAGTGCTTTCTTCCATTTAAGTTGCTGGTCATAACATTTTCCCTTAGACCTTCATTCTGTACTCGAAGACTTCTTATGGCTGGCTTTGACTAAATCTACTCTTAATTATGCCACACTCCGGGACTGCAGCATTACATGCCAGAGTTACCAGGTGACAAAACTCCTTTTTTTTTTGACTGATTTATTTCAACATTTGGAATGTCCCACGTGCTACTTGGTCTTGCTCCATACCAGCCAGAAGAGGAATATGCCATGAGAGAAGCTGGGGTAATGCCCACAAAAGGTAAATGCCCCCAAGTATACTACTCTACCATCAGTCCTGTTTTATGCAACAGTTCCTCTCTACAGTTGTTTTCTTATTGGTGCTCATGCTAACTAGCAAGTACACACTAGATAACTAGGAATTTTCAGAATGCTTTCTATATTGGAACCAATTTATTGGAAGGCACGGCTTTCAGGCTCAGACTAACTACTAAATCAATGCATGAAGCCAACTGGTGTCTGGCTTCAAAAGCAAACACACACTGAAATGCTTTGCTTTTTCATCTAAGTAGCACCATTCAAAGCCCATCCACTTCGGACACCACACTCAGTTTTCCCATGACCATACCTGACTCCGGGATCACTCATGCTGTGTCCATGGTAACGGTAAGTCTGCAGCTCCATCAGTATGGGCCCCTAAAACAGAGCCCAGTGGAGGTTAGGTGAAACAAGGGCCACAGCCTCAAATGTACGTCCTTTCAGGATCAAATACCTTCATCAGATCTGAGTTGTTAAGAATTTCTTCTTAGTTGACTGATTATCTCTTCTCATTTCTATTACCTATTTATTGCATGTTTCTTCTTCTTCTTTTTTTTTTTTTCTTTTTTTTTTTTTTGCGGTACTCGGGCCT
>NW_006797379.1:2185018-2189897 GCF_000442215.2 Lipotes vexillifer
AAAAAACACCCCCCCCCCCCCCGCAGCATATTTTGAATCAAAAAGGCAGACAATTCTTTATGTAATGTCAGTGGGTTCTATGCTTTAAGCACAGCATAGATTTAATGAAGAAAAGCCTATCAGGAAGCAGGGATGGCATTCGTCTTCAGCGTCAATATGCTAGTCTTTCTGCCCACCCCCAACTCCCCCCCCAGTCGCAGGTGAAATCATCTATAAGCATTCTGATCAAGGCTAGAGAAAAACACTAACATAAACCTTAACAGCATAAGTAAGTGAAAAGCAAACCTCTAGTCCTCTCGTCCTTCTCCACTTCCCAGCACACATGAAGAGAGGCTGGACAGGTGAATTTCTACGTCACACCCACCACTTCATGCAGTGTTTCGTAGGGGACAGCAACCAATCCTGCTTCACAGAGATCTAGCTAGTGTGTAACAGAAAGGTGGCAGGTGCTGACCCTGCGACTGGGAGAGCCCGGCTACCACGAGGTAGCTTGCTCATGGTACACCAGCCCCCTTTTAGAAAACGACTTTGAACAACAGAGGGGATGGGGTGGATCTAGGATCCTTGGGCAGTTTGGTGTAGTAGTTAAAAGAGAGCGGGGGATGGAATCCAAGTGCTTGGGTTCCAGTTGCGGCTGGCTGTACTGTATGGTAGCTACATACCTCAGTCTCCTCATCTACAAAACAGTAATTAACCCACCTCGGAGTTGCGCCGATTAAAAAAGGTAATACCTAAGTGCTTAGCACATTGCCTGACGTATCATCTCTCAATAACTGTCACCTATTGATTGTTAATCATCCCGTAGCCATTTGAAAGCACAGCTGGTTAGGCTAAGGAGATGGTGATTGATAAAGGGGTTTTTCCAGATTGATAAAGGGGTTTTTCCAGACCCTCCCCTAATTCCAAGATCAGGCTTTGGTCAGGCTGAAAAAGTCAACACACTACAAAATACTGATCCTGTTTCCACATACTGTTGGACACCACATATTCTTTCAGGAGCTGCGAGAGAGGGGGATGATACCCGCCACCCAGGGCGTGGACCCCCCAGTCTCAGAGTCCCAATATAGACCAGTGAGCCCCCTGCCACCAACCTGCCATCTCAGTCATCTCATTTTTTTCTTGTTCAACCGTTCTACAGCTCCCTCCCCTCTTCACCCTCTCTTCCATTTTCATCATTGCCAGCCCAATCTTATTTGCACTACTGTCCAAACACGTACGTGGGGGAAGTCACTGAAGGGTGAACCTCAGGGGCCTGCTTTCTGGGCTGTGGAACACTGATTGATTTAGGGAGAAGAACATCTTTCCACCAGCCCAGATGGCATGTAAGCCTCTTTTTTAGGCCAATCTCACTGTTCCCTTCTCCCTCCACTGCTATAACTGGAAGGGTCAAGACTCTTAGGACTGAAACAGCAAGACTAAGACTACATAATTTAAACATATTTAATTTACAGAAGACAAACTTATACTGGATGCCTATTTTACATAAGCAAAGTTCTGTGCAGGGCACTGCAGGAGTCCACAGTCTCTTCACTCAAGGGGCTTGTGACTGATGGGGGCGGGGAGAGTTAGAAGCAGATTAATTAACCAAACCAAAAGGCAAAACAGATTGTCACAATGAAGACAGAGGCAGAATGCTGAGGGAGCACTGGGAAGGAAAGGTTTACCCCAAATGGAACGTTTCCCAAGACGTGAGCTATCAAGACCACGTTATTTATGAAGGGACCCGATTCACTTAACTGGACCCTGCTTCTATCTTTTGCACCTCAATTAGCCGCTACTCCTAAATTGCTACAATAGACACAGGGGGCATTCTTTTAACTTTAAGACAGATAAATGTCATTAGAAATCTCTAGCCTAGAGGCCTACAAGAAAAATCTTACCTTTCCAGATCTACAATAGGCAGCTGCAAACCTTGTGGCCTCCCGGACACACAGGATATCCATTCCATCTACCTATTAATAAAGGGGAAAGATTAAATAAACACAACATTGTAAATCAACTATACTTCAATAAAATTTTAAAAATAAAAAGGGGCAGAGCATAAATCCAACTGCCTAAAACCATTTTCATCTTGCATGACCTGTTCATCCACTAAGAAAACAGAACTCTTTGATCTCTCTGAAATTTTCAAGGGCGCCTGACAGAGTGCCCGGGGAATCAGGCCCTGAGGGTGTAGCTCCAGCTCTACAACGGGTGTCCTTACCCTCAGCCCAGGAATGAAGTCGCCTCTCTTGTAGTAATCAGTGCTGGCTGCTGCTCTCTCCACAGATGTTCCCATCCCATAGCGGTTATTCTCACAGATGAAAATACAAGGCAATTTCCACAAAGCCGCCATATTGTAAGCTTCGAATATCTGACCCTGGAAGTATGTATAAAAGTTCAAGTGGTTTCATTGTGCTGTTTTTCTCTAGACTTCGTCATCCACAACAGCTGCTGCTCGACCCAGCAGAGAAAGCTTTCATAGGATGAAACGCCTCACCCACAACTAAGCTTCTGAAGCAAAGGAGTGTGTGCGCTTGGGGGGGAGGGGGGAGCGGGGGCATGGCGCAGCAAACCCATCACCTCTTTTGCCGCTAAGGAAGTGACAAACCAAGTACTGCTACTTGCTTCTGTAGGGCCAAGGCAGCAGCGGAGAATACAACGGGAAAAGATCGACATGTAAGAATGTACTACGGCTGCCTACTTGTGTGCTTCATTATAAATTCTATGAGACCCTCTGGATGACCAGAGTGAACCGGTGTCTGAGAATCAGCATCCAGAGCAGGGCCTCGCAGGGTGTCAGCCACGGACTGGTGATTACTCACACCACGACAGAAGAGCAAAAGGAGTCAGGGCTCAGAAACTATGAGAGGACTCTGACAGTGCCTTGGCATTCAGGGGAATAAGTCTACATTACAGTACTGGTTTAAGAATTGGTTTGCCAAGGATTAAAACGTAAATCAGTCCTTCCCCACAGAGTCTGTGGAGCACTGACGTAGAGCAAAGGTGAGCGCACTCTTAGGAGTACACCTAATATAAAGCGCTTGTGAAACAATGCCAGGATGTAACTCTCTAATGTGGCCACAAACCCAAATTTTAGCTTTGCCAGATAAATGGCCATTTCAACGAGTAAGCAATACACTGCTTCGCCACAAACTGAACTATGAATATTCAACACTTTGGACATAACACTCTAACCATTATTGCAAAGTCAAGAGACACATACTCACCTGATTAGCAGCGCCATCACCATACAAAGTCAAACAGATTTCATCTTTTCCGTTATATTTACAGGCCAGAGCAATCCCAGCTCCCAGGGGCACCTAATATTACGGGCAACCAAGAAAGGAACCACAGAAATCCGTGAGGGAAGAAGTTAGTGCTCTGAATGTTAACTCCTGACCAGAATGTGAGATAGAAATGGCACTGTCCCTACCCCAACCCTGTCTCTGCTTACCCTACCCCCAATATTATAAACAAACTGGCAAAGTAACACGAATAACTACTATCGTATTCTATGTCAACCATTTAGCAATACCATTTATGCATTCAGAGATTCAACTGCTAATCCTAAAAAGCCAAAAAAAGAAAAAGAAACCAAGGATTAAAAAAAATACCAAAAACAAACAAAAAAACCCAGATGCTAAAACCTTAATATATCAGAAAGTAAACCGAACAATCTAGATACGATCTTCTACTGTTCCTTGTTCATTATTTACTAACTGGTGAGAACAAGGAGGACGGCATAACCACAGAAGCTGGCTTTAGATTCAAACTAGGCCCTTAAGATCCTGACCACCTGCTTCTCCTGGTCTGGTACCAGTGCCAGCACCGTCTACAGCAGGCAGAGAGGTGTGGCCAAGAGGATGTGACAAAGCAATTAAATATCAAGTAAACGGCAAAGGTATAGTTCTACTGCTAGAGGCTCTTGCTTACTTATAAAACATAACAAGTACCTAAAAGGAAACATTTTAAATCACTGTCCAAATCTATTTATTAAATGATAGGGTATGAAGCAAGAGGTCATTTAAAGCACACCATGCCCCCCAAGTACTGAAGTACTTCAGAGGGAAGTTGTCTGGGGTACAGAATATTGCACAGATGTGGGCCAGGGCCAAATCCAGAAGATCATACAATCCTAGTCCTCAACTACCTGAGCTCCCACGATGCCATTGCCCCCGTAGAAGTTCTTGGCGTACATGTGCATCGATCCTCCTTTTCCTTTAGCACAACCTCCTCTTCGTCCTAGAAGTGGCACCACACAAACATGACACATCAAAAACCAAATACATAAAACAAACAAAAACACTCCCTGAGTATTTACGGAGAGGCTCAACCATTAGAACTCAGAAACCGGTTCAACTACATAAGCACCTGTCCCTCTATGCAAATACATAGACAAGTCCTCCTTGTCTCCTGGCCCTTTTATAATGAAGGTCAGACCAGTCCCATGTCCTTGACCTTTCCAACTTTTTCAGCTCTCTAATCTCACTGAGTTTTCTTCAGATGTTAGTGTGGTACCATAGACTTTTTTTTTTTTTTTTTTTTTTTGGCCAGTTACAAACATCTTCTGATTTCTCCTACACTGCCATAAGAGTCAAGGGGAACAAAGGGACTGTTGAGAGAAGATTCTACCCAATGAATTTCTACCCAATGAAACACTTATACTCAATTTACTTTCTTTGCTAGATTTCTATCGGCATGCCTGTGTGATAAACACTATTCTGATTTTATAGAGCTGACCTTTTACCTGAGAGGCCAGACAACCTCAAAAGTGGTCAGTTTACTCAAAAGCACAATAGAGGGCTTCCCTCGTGGCGCAGTGCTTGAGAGTCCACCTGCCGATGCAGGGGACACGGGTTCGTGCCCCAGTCTGGGAAGATCCCACGTGCCGCGGAGC
>NW_006797379.1:2189907-2202479 GCF_000442215.2 Lipotes vexillifer
AACGGGAGAGGTCACAACAGTGAGAGGCCCGCGTACCGCAAAAAAAAAAAACAAAACAAAAACAAAAAGCACAATAGAGGTACCAGAGCACCAAAAGGGAGAGGTTTTTTTGGTTTCAGCTTTTTTTTTTTTTTTTTTTTTTTTTAAACCCTCAAAAAGGTTTCAATGTTAACTTATAAACGGTTAGCATCTTAACAGGAGATCTGAAAACTTAATTTCCCCTTTTTGTAAATTAATAGCAAACCTGTAAGCTCTGCGAGAATTGCTCGGACAGAAAGCCCACGAGTAAACGTAAAGCCGTGAGCCCGATATGCTGTGATCAGATGGTCTGTGGGGTTTATGCCGGCCTCCAGGCCCACACAACAAGCTTCCTGCATTCAAGGAAGAAGCGGCAGTGAGTCAGTACAGTACACCATTTCTAGTTAAAAGGTTTCCTAGACTATTATGAAACATTTGGCCCAGTAGAACTCTTCATTAATAACAGCAAGTACCTCTATTTTTCACCAGAAACAGAGTAGAGGGTAAGGCCCAAGCCAGAGCCATAAACTGGCAATGCACAGATACGTTGTTTCTTTGAAGCCTGTATGGTGATTTGAAAAAATCCTGAATCAAATGTGAACATTAAAATATTGGGGAATTTCACAGAAAATGGAGACGTCTGTCTTCTCTCGAAGACACCAGCAACGGGAAGCATTAGCCCCGTATTTCCACATGGCACCAACTGGCTGGACTACCAGCCAGTTATGACTACCCCTGTGGGTGGGCCCCGTCTGTTCCACTTCACCACTAGTCCCTGTCACCATTCTCGATTCTTCATACAGCTGGCAGCCTTCACTCATGTATTCTACCTAACTGGTCCCTGGTAGGCATTTGATTTTGTAAACCTTGGCCTAAACCTACAAAACAAAAACAAAAACCCTTCCCCCAAAAGTATACTCAGTACAGGTGATCATAATGCTGTAATGGCACAGGAAGTCAGCAATATGATATATGAGTCAATTCTTTAGCATAAGCTTCCTAGCAGGTCTCAGCATTCTCATTTTTATTCGAAAATACCAGCCTCAAATCCTTCAGACAGATAAGGCAGGGTAAAAGCCAATAAACACCATACTTCAATTCCTAAGTAACACAGTTTTATTACAAAACTACCACCCACCTGACCATCACACAAGTGACAGAAACCACGAATAATTTTCTGTTTATATAGCTGATCTGCTTTTAACTCCATTCGACGAACAGTCTGCATCATCCTGTAGTATTTGAGCCCATCCTCCCTGGTGAGCACCGTAGTGACAGGAGGGCCCTCTTCCAGCCGGTGAAGATCACATTTCTGAAATGGAATCAGACAGTTATCTCTCAGTCACTACAATGTAAACACTGCCAACCCATTCTAAGATCTAACTCGAAATATTTAAATCGAAAACCAGCAAATACTGAACTTGAAAACCAGCAGGCGAGCACATCAGAAATGCTGCATATTGCTTCTAATTCCTTCATAAAACTCACTGTGCAATGAGATGCGGTTTTGGAGGAAGGAAATCTTTCTAAGATGACTTTCACTGAAAACCCCTAGAAGTCAACTGAGTTATAGGTTGAAAGACAAACTTTCAGAGAAGCATTCTAAGAATCTTCTTATTCAAACATGTTACCAAATCACATTTCAAGTCTTAGAGTAGTCTTTAATTTTTTTAGCTTGCTCTCCTGCTCCGAACTACCAAAAACCTGCTACATAAAAGGAGTAAATTCTAATTTTTGCTAACTTCTCTGAATCTCTGATTCTAGAACATTTGGAATAAAATGGTGAAAAGCATGAAAATCAAAATGCTCTACTGCAAAAGTAAAACTATATATCAAAGTGTACCTGTGGAAAAAAATGTAACACGAAGCAAAACACCTCTTACCTTAATTTCAAACGTAGCATCATTTGCAAAATTACGGGATGCCACCAGCACTCTGCTTGCCTTGAAAGATCAAAATATACAAGTATATCAGTGCTTTTTATTGTCGGTTATTTTTGAGTTATTATTCTTATTAATCAGTTATCAGGATGCAGTCCTAGAACTCTAAGAGCCCTAACACATTCATGGGCTTATCTTCCATTCTGTTCACTGTGTTGGGATCTTGTCCTCCAAAATGAATCCATGCTTTGGCTAATGAAACATGATGGTACTCCCATCTAAAGGCAAACTGCAGAAACCCGTCTATATAGTCACTTTGTTTTCAAAGAAATTACAGTGAAAATATAATGAAGTTAATGGCCAAACTGAAGAGACCAGATAATCTGTGGGGTATGTTTATGCTATTCTCAGTCATAACCACATACGTTGAGCAAGCTAATGCTTTACTTTCAGAATTGTTCTTCAAATAAAACTATGATTCAACTCCTATTTCGGGCAAATCACTTGTCTATGAAACGGTACTATAAGAAAAATATTTTAAACTACACAAAGCACGAGATAGACACCTTAGTGAGAAATGTACAACACAAAAGAAAAGATACTTAGCATTCCCTGACTTAAAAAAACAAAAGATTTGAGGGATGTTTTATGATTCGAAGAGCACCAGAAGGAAGATGTTCTCTACAACTCCCTTTTTTTTTTTTTTTTTGTTTGAAATAAATGCTTCTCGAGAGGGCAGACAGCAGAAGCAAGAACAACTCCAATCCTGCAGCCTGTGGAACAAAAACCACATCCACAGAAAGATAGACAAGATGAAAAAGGCAGAGGGCTATATACCAGATGAAGGAACAACATAAAACCCCAGAGAAACAACTAAATGAAGTGGAGATACGCAACCTTCCATAAAAAGAATTCAGAATAATGATAGTGAAGATGATCCAGGACCTCGGGAAAAGAATGCAGGCGAACACAGAGAAGATGCAAGAAGCGTTTAACAAAGACCTAGAAAAATTACAGAACAAACAAACAGAGATGAACAGTACAATAACTGAAATGAAGACGACACTAGAAAGAATCAACAGCAGAATAACTGAGGCAGAAGAACGGATAAGTGACCTGGAAGACAGAATGGTTGAATTCACGGCTGCGGAACAGACTAAAGAAAAAAGAACGAAAAGAAATGAAGACAGCCTAAGAGACCTCTGGGATAACATGAAACACGACAACATTCACATTATAAGGGTCCCAGAAGGAGAAGGAAAGAACCAGAGAAAATATTTGAAGAGATTATAGTTGAAAACTTCCCTAACATGGGAAAGGAAATAGCCACCCAAGTCCAGGAAGCACAGAGAGTCCCATACAGGATAAACCCAAGGAGAAACACGCCGAGACACATAGTAATCAAATTGGCAAAAATTAAAGACAAAGAAAAATTACTGAAAGCAGCAAGGGAAAAACGACAAATAACATACAAGGGAACTCCCATAAGGTTAACAGCTGATTTCTCAGCAGAAACTCTACAAGCCAGAAGGGAGTGGCATGACATATTTAAAGTGATGAAAGGGAAGAACCTACAACCAAGATTACTCTACCCAGCAAGGATCTCATTCAGATTTGGTGGAGAAATCACAAGCTTTACAGACAAGCAAAAGCTAAGAGAATTCAGCACCACCAAACAAGCTCTACAACACATGCTAAAGGAACTTCTCTAAGTGGGAAACACACGAGAAGAAAAGGACCTACAAAAACAAACCCACGACAATTAAGAAAATGGTCACAGGAACATACATATTGATAATTACCTTAAACCTGTGAATGGATTAAATGCTCCCACCAAGAGACACAGGCTTGCTGAATGGATACAAAAACAAGACCCATATATATGCTGGCTACAAGAGACTCACTTCACACCTAGGGACACATACAGACTGAAAGTGACGGGATGGAAAAAGATATTCCACGCAAATGGAAATCAAAAGAAAGCTGGAGTAGCAATACTCATATCAGATAAAATAGACTTTAAAATAATATTAGAAGAGACAAGGAAGGACACTACATAATGATCAAGGGATCAATCCAAGAAAAAGACATAACAGTTATAAATATACATGCACCCAACGTAGGAGCACCTCAATACATACGGCAACTGCTAACAGCTATAAAAGAGGAAATCGACAGGAACACAATGGTAGTGGGGGACTTTAACACCACACACCAATGGACAGATCACCCAAAATGAAAATAAATAAGGAAACAGAAGCTTTAAATGACACAACAGACCAGATAGATTTAACTGATATTTATAGGACATTCCATCCCAAAACAGCAGATTACACTTTCTTCTCAAGTGCGCATGGAACATTCTCCAGGATAGATCACATCCTGGGTCACAAGTCCAGCCTCAGTAGATTTAAGAAAACTGAAATCATATCAAGCATCTTTTCTGACCACAACGCTATGAGACTAGAAATGAATTCCAGGGAAAAAAAAGTAAACACAAACACATGGAGGCTAAACAAGACGTTACTAAATAACCAAGAGATCACTGAAGAAATCAAACAGGAAATCAAAAAACACCTAGAGACAAATGACAATGAAAACACGGCGATCCAAAACTTATGGGATGCAGCAAAAGCAGTTCTAACAGGGAAGTTTATAGCTATACAAGCCTACCTCAAGAAACAAGAAAAATCTCAAATAAACAATCTAATCTTACACCTAAAGGAACTAGAGAAAGAAGAACAAACAAAACCCAAAGTTAGCAGAAGGAAAGAAATCATAAAGATCAGAGCAGAAATAAATAAAACAGAAACAAAGAAAACAATAGCAAAGATCAATAAAACTAAAAGCTGGTTCTTTGAGAAGATAAACAAAATTGATAAACCATTAGCCAGACTCATCAAGAAAAAAAGGGAGAAGACTCAAATCAATAGAATCAGAAATGAAAAAGGAGAAGTAACAACTGACACTGCAGAAATACAAAAGATCATGAGGGATTACTACAAGCAACTCTATGCCAATAAAATGGACAACCTGGAAGAAATGGACAAATTCTTAGAAATGCACAACCTGCCAAGACTGAATCAGGAAGAAACAGAAAATATGAACAGACCAATCACAAACACTTGAAATTGAACTGTGATTAAAAATCTTCCAACAAACAAAAGTCCAGGACCAGATGGCTTCACAGGTGAATTCTATCAAACATTCAGAGAAGAGCTAACACCCATCCTTCTCAAACTCTTCGAAAACACTGCGGAGGAAGGAACACTCCCAAACTCATTCTGTGAGGCCACCATCACCCTGATACCAAAACCAGACAAAGATACTACAAAAATAGAAAATTATTGACCAATATCACTGATGAATATAGATGCAAAAATCCTCAACAAAATACTAGCAAACAGAATCCAACAACACATTAAAAGGATCATACACCATGATCAAGTGGGATTTAACCCAGGGATGCAAGGATTCTTAAATATAGGCAAATCAATCAATGTGATACACCATATTAACAAATTGAAGAATAAAAACCATATGATCATCTCAATAGATGCAGAGAAAGCTTTTGACAAAATTCAACACCCATTTATGATAAAAACCCTGCAGAAAGTAGGTGTAGAGGGAACTTTCCTCAATATAATAAAGGCCGTATATGACAAGCCCACAGCCAACATCATCCTCAATGGCGAAAAACTGAAAGCATTTCCACTAAGGTCAGGAACAAGACAAGGTTGCCCACTCTCACCACTCTTATTCAACATAGTTTTGGAAGTTTTAGCCACAGCAATCAGAGAAGAAAAGGAAATAAAAGGAATCCAAATCGGAAAAGAAGAAGTAAAGCTGTCACTGTTTGCAGATGACATGATACTATACATAGAGAATCCTAAAGATGCTACCAGAAAACTACTAGAGCTAATCAATGAATTTGGTAAAGTAGCAGGATACAAAATTAATGCACAGAAATCTCTGGCATTCCTATATACTACATTACTCAACATACTTCTGGAAGTCCTAGCCACGGCAATCAGAGAAGAAAAAGAAAGAAAACGAATACAAATTGGAAAAGAAGAAGTAAAACTGTCACTGTCTGCAGATGACATCATACTATACATAGAGAATCCTAAAGATGCCACCAGAAAACTACTAGAGCTAATCAATGAATTTGGTAAAGTTGCAGGATACAAAATTAATGCACAGCAATCTCTTGCATTCCTATACACTAATGATGAAAAATATGAAAGAGAAATTAAGGAAACGCTCACATTTACCATTGCAACAAAAGGACGAAAATACCTAGGAATAAACCTACCTAGGGAGACAAAAGACCTGTATGCAGAAAACTATAAGACACTGATGAAAGAAATTAAGGATGACACCAACAGATGGAGAGATGTACCATGTTCTTGGATTGGAAGAATCAATATTGTGAGAATGACTATACTACCCAAAGCAATCTACAGCTTCAATGCAATCCCTATCAAATTACCAATGGCATTTCTTACAGAGCTAGAACAAAAAATCTTAAAATTTGTATGGAGACACTGAAGACCCCAAAAAGCCAAAGCAGTCTTGAGGGAAAAAAACCGAGCTGGAGCAATCAGACTCCCTGACTTCAGACTATACTACAAAGCTACAGTAATCAAGACATCATGGTACTGGCACAAAAACAGAAACATAGATCAATGGAACAAGATAGAAAGCCCAGAGATAAACCCACACACCTATGGTCGACTAATCTACGACAGAGGAGGCAAGGATATACAATGGAGAAAAGACAGTCTCTTCAATAAGTGGTGCTGGGAAAACTGGACTGCTGCATGTAAAAGAATGAAATCAGAACACTCCCTAACAGCATACACAAAAATAAACCCAAAATGGATTAGAGACCTAAATGTAAGACCGGACACTATAAAACTCTTACAGGAAAACATAGGAAGAACACTCTCTGACATAAATCACAGCAAGATCTTTTTTGATCCACCTCCGAGAGTAATGGAAATAAAAACAAAAATAAACAAATGGGACCTAATGAAACTCTAAAGCTTTTGCACAGCAAAGGAAACCACAAACAAGATGAAAAGACAACCCTCAGAATGGGAGAAAATATTTGCAAATGAATCAACAGACAAAGGATTAATCTCCAAAATACATAAAAAGCCCATGCACCTCAATATTAAAGAAACAAACAACCCAATCCAAAAATGGGCAGAAGACCTAAATAGACATTTCTCCAAAGAAGACATACACATGGCCAAGAAGCACATGAAAAGCTGCTCAACATCACTAATTATTAGAGAAACGCAAATCAAAACTACAATGAGGTATCACCTCACACCAGTTAGAATGGGCATCATCAGAAAATCTACAAACAACAAATGCTGGAAAGGGTGTGGAGAAAAGGGAACCCCCTTGCAGTGTTGGTGGGAATGTAAATTGATACAGCCACTATGGAGAACACTATGGAGGATCCTTAAAAAGCTAAAAATAGAATTACCATATGATCCGGCAATCCCACTACTGGGCATATACCCAAAGGAAACCATAATTCAAAAACACACATGCACCCCAGTATTCATTGCAGCACTATTTACAATAGCCATGTCATGGAAGCAACCTAAATGCCCATCAACAGACGAATGGATAAAGAAGTTGTGGTACATATATACAACGGAATATTACTCAGCCATAAAAAGGAATGAAATTGGGTCGTTTGTTGAGATGTGGATGGATCTAGAGACCGTCATACAGAGTGAAATAAGTCAGAAAGAGAAAAACAAGTATCATATATTAACACATGTATCTAGAACCTAGAAAAATGGTACAGATGAATGGGTTTGCAGGGCAGAAGTTGAGACACAGATGTAGAGAACAAATGTATGGACACCAAGGGGGGAAAGCCGCGGTGGGGTGGGGATGGTGGTGTGATGAATTGGGCAATTGGGATTCACAGGTATACACTGATGTGTATAAAACTGATGACTAATAAGAACCTGCTGTATAAAAAAATAAATAAAATTCAAAAATTTAAAAAAATAAATGCTTCTCATTTATTACTGGGAAAAAACCAGATTAGCCAGCTGTTTTTTCAGTGGGTGAAATTCTGACAAAAATGCCTCTTTCTGAGGTTAATCTGTTGTTAGATCAAGCAAGGTGACCTATGTGCAACTTGGACCATTGCTTGGGCTCAAAACAGATCTCGGAGCTGGTGTCACTGACTCATGCCATTTGGTGTGCAGATTAGTGGCATCTGTGTTTTAACCTCAATTCCTATTGCTACAGAATTCCTATTCTGAGGCTTAGAGGAGCAGGCCTCTGACTGCACTGTTGCCATCTGAGTTGAGGGGGTGGGACCTGCAATGAGTTTTCAGTGAAGCTTTTCTCTTGGTGCTGATGAGATTCATGATACCTGAGTTGCCCAAAGCCATAGAGCACTTAACTGTTGGGGCTGGGGTACAAACCCAGCAAATCTGGCTCCAAGGTCTGTGTCACCTCACCTTAAGCACCTCACCCCCACGAGCTGCCTCCTCAAACCCGCACGGCCGCCAAAGAATCCCAGTGCTCCCTTCTTTTTTTTTTTTTTGGCTACACCACACAGCATGTGGGATCTTAGTTCCCCGACCAGGGATCAAACCTGCGCCCCCTGCATTGGAAGCGCAGAGTCTTAACCACTGAACCGCCACAGAAATCCCCAGTGCTCCCTTGTTGATGTTCAGGTGGCTGTCACTGCGTGGTAGGGGGGAGGGGCGCGGGTAAAAAGCTGCCAGAAATGTTTCCTTTTCACTCTGCTCACAGCAACAGTACTCTATGTGATGGCTAAGGTCCAGGTTAGACCACAAACATTTAATCAGTTAGGAGGACTGTACTACTTTAGCCACATTCTGCCACGTCACACACACGTAAACCAATATGACTTCTTCTCATGCAGACTTGAAGAACATTCTTCAGACTCCACAAAAAGTACTTTTGATACGTTCATACACTGTGTTACCTTACCATCCAACTTGTAGCAATGGACTTACTTGATCTTGGTGAGAAGGGGTAAGGTTGATCTGCTAAGTGTACAAGCCAATAGGCAGAAAGCTATTATCTAGTGATCTCTTCACCCATCAATACACCATTATCCAATAAAGCCAACAAAAACCATGACATTGCTGGAGAAAAAAAGTTGAACTGCTAGAGACAAATGCTTCAGTTAAGTTAGAGATTGAGAGAGTCCAATACATCTAAGAATAAGTGAAGAAAATTGAGAAATTTGGGAAGCAAAGTTGAGAAGTATGAGGTGACAAACAAAAGGTTATGTTCGGCAATCATGAAATGGATATGTTATTTTTGACAGTTAAATTGTCTTGTGGGGCTAGAAATATATATCTTGTCTTGCAAAATAAATCTCCAGATACAACTACAGAAACTGCATTTTGGAGACTGAAAACTAATGACCAAACCAGTCAAGCAACAGTAACCAAGAAAAGGAAAAATTCTCTTTCTCCATCCTAAATTCCCAACAAGAAAGAATGACAGTTCTACATAATAAAGAGCAAGAAGGTAAGGTCAAAGATTTTGACTGTCACAAAGCTACTTAGATACTTTCTCCCATTTCATTACTATGAATCTCAAAAATAGTGAGATTCACTGATACAATGGGTGAAAGGAGCCACATTAAGCGAAAGTTCAGCTAAAAGTCATATCAGAAGTGTGGTGGGGGCCTTTCTCACCTTGAGATGGCCCACACTCTCTCTAAATAAATCCACTTCTTACCTATCACTTTGTCTCTCACTGAATTCTTTCTGCGATGAGACATCAAGAACCTGAGCTTCGGAGCTTCCCCAGTGGCACAGTGGTTAGGAATCTGCCTGCCAGTGCAGGGGACACGGGTTCGAGCCCTGGCCCGGGAAGATCCCACATGCCAAGAGAAACTAAGCCCATGCGCCACAACTACTGAGCCTACGCTCTAGAGCCCACGAGCCACAACTACTGAGCCCGTGTGCCACAGCTACTGAAGCCCGCGCGCCTAGAGCCCGTGCTCTGCAACAAGAGAAGCCACCGCAGTGAGAAGCCCGCGCACCACAACGAAGAGTAGCCCCCGCTCGCTGCAACTGGAGAAAGCCCACGCGCAGCAACGAAGACCCAACGCAGCCAAAAGTAATAAACAAATTAAATAAATAAATAAATAAATAAAATAAAACAACAAAAAAAAGAAGTGTGAGGGAGATTCGGATCAAGATGGTGGAGGAGTAGGACGTGGAGCTCACCTTCTCCCACAAATATCAATACACCAAAAATACATCTACGTGTGGAACAGTTCTCACAGAACATCTACTGGGCTCTGGCAGAAGACCTCAGACACCCAAGAGGGCAAGAAAATCTCCACATAACTGGGTAGGACAAAAGAAAAAAGAAAAAAAAGAGACAAGGCAATCTCGACGGGACCTGCGCCGCTGGGAGGGAGCTGTGAAAAAGAAAAGGTTTCCACACCCCGAGAAGTCCCCTCACTGGTGGAGATACCACCCAGGACAGAGGTGGAGATTCGGAACCTCGGAGTAGAGTGCAGCAACTGGTCTGCAGAAAGCAAAGCGGAGAGAGACCTACACAGATGGTTGGTACCACGACCTTGCAGTCCTCAGCTTGAGACGCTCCTCCACTGGGCTGGGTGCTGAGGTTTGGGCTTCGGAGGTCAGACCCAGGGAGAGGACTGGAGTTGGCTACGTGGGGACGACAGCCTGAGGGGGCTGGAGGGTGGTGCACCATAACTGAAGGGAATACGGGAAGAAGCTTGGGCCCGCCAGAAAGGCAAGGGGCCATTGTTGGGGGGGTGCACGAAGAGAGGGGTGGGACCGCCATAGGAGCTTCTTTCTCCGTGCGTGCACTCTCAGGCAGCAGGGCACCACCTACACGAGCTCCGGGGGGCAGACTCGAGGCGCCACCGCCACTGCCATCTCGGACTCCAGAGGCGGACGCAGACCACTGCAGCTGCCAAGGGTCCCGTGACTGGGCACCAACCACTGCCCCCACCCTCCCCGGGAGCACGCGCGGACCACGCACCTGCACATCCCCTATCAAGGGGATAACGACCAGCACACGCAGAGGAAAGAGACAGCAAGAATCCAAACCAAAAACAGCCCTCATGCCAAAAAAATATTAAACCCACACAAACTACACAGGGAGGCACCTGCATATAAGTAGCCCTCCAAGACTACAGGAGATAACTGTTTCTCCTAAATTCAGAGAGTAAGAAAAATATAAGCAAAATGAAGAAGCAGAGGAACCACTCTCAGTTAAAAGACCAAGAAAATTCCCCTGAAGGAACAAACAATGAAACAGACCTTTTCAGTCTAGTAGATACCGAGTTCAAAAAGGAGATAATGAAAATACTGAAGGACTTAAGAAAGGCTATCGACAGAAATGCAGAGTACTGTAAAGAGAAACTAGAAAGAGGAGCCAAGAAAAATGAGAAACTTCATTTGCTGAGACGAAAGCTGAGCTAAAGGCAATGAATAGCAGAATGAATAATGCAGAAGAAAGAATAAGTGACCTCAAAAGTAGAAGAGTGGAAATTACCCAATCAAAACAGCAGACAGAAAGGCAACTGAAAATAATGGAAGCAATATAAGAGACCTATGGGATAATATAAAGTGTGCCAATCTACGCATAATAGGGATTCCAGAAGGAGAAGAAAGAGAAAAGGGGACTGAAAATGTACTTGAAGAAATTATGACTGAAAACTTCCCAAGCCTAAAGAAGGAAGCAGATATCCAGATACAGGAAGCACAGAGGGTCCCAACAAGATGAACCAAACAGACCTACACCAAGACATTTTATTATAATAAAAAGGCAAAAGTTAAAGAGAGGATTTTAAAGGCAGCAAGTGAAAAACAAAGTGTTAGTTACAAGGGAATCCCCATAAGGCTATTGGCTAATTTCTCTACAGAAATGCTGCAGGCCAGAAGGGAGTGGCAAAATATATTCAAGCCTTGAAAGGGAAAAATCTGCAACCTAGAATACGCTACCCAGCAAGATGATCATTTAGAATAGGAGAAGAAATAAAGAATTTCTCAGACACGCAAAAACTAAAAGAATTCAGCAATACTAAACCTACCCTAAAAGAAATACTCCAAGTTGTTCTCTATATAGAAAAGAACATATAGGAAGGAGGAAGTCACAATTGGAAAGTAAATCACTTAAATTAGCCACTATACAGATCAAAACAAAAACAAAAAAACCTATTTGTGAAAGTGATGATAAACACAAGCAAGAGCAAAAGGATAAACATGAAGATGTAATCAAAAGGACATCAAGGACTTCCCTGGTGGCGCAGTGGTTGAGAGTCCGCCTGCCAATGCAGGGGACGCGGGTCCGTGCCCCGGTCCGGGAAGATCCCACATGCCCCGGAGCGGCTGGGCCCGTGAGCCATGGCCGCTGAGCCTGCGCGTCCGGAGCCCGTGCTCCGCAGTGGGAGAGACCACAACAGTGAGAGGCCCGCGTACCGACAGTGGTTGAGAGTCCACCTACCGATGCAGGGGACACAAGTTCGTGCCCCGGTCCGGGAAGATCCCACATGCCGTGGAGCGGATAGGGCCCTGAGCCATGGCCGCTGAGCCTGCGTCCGGAGCCTGTGCTCCGCAACGGGAGAGGCCACAACAGTGAGAGGCCCGCGTACCGCAAAAAGAAAAA
>NW_006797379.1:2202582-2211168 GCF_000442215.2 Lipotes vexillifer
CGCTGAGCTTGCGCGTCCGGCAACGGGAAAGGCCACGACAGTGAGAGGCCCACATATAAAAAAAAAAAAAAAAAAAAAAAAAAAAAGACATCAAAATCATAAGATGTGGGGAAGGAGAGTGACAAAATGTAGATTCGTTTTTTTAGAATGCATTTGAGCCTATATGACTACCAGTCTAAAGCAAACAGATACAGGAAGGGGTTCACATACTTGAAAAACAGGGCAACTGCAAGTCAAAAACATACAACAGATTCACAAAAACCAGAAAGAAAACACAAGCATAAAATAAAAGGAAATCCTCAAACCACAAAAAGAAAGGAACAAAGAGGAAACATAGCATAAACTGGAAAACAAGGTTTAAAATGGCAACGAATACATACGTATCAATAATTACCTTAAATGTCAGTAATGCTCCAATCAAAAGACACAGAATGGCAGACTGGATTAAAAAAAAAACCAAGAGCCTAAAATATGCTGCCTACAAGAGACCCACTTTAGGGCAAAGGACACACAAAGATTGAAAGTGAGGGAATGCAAACGGAAATGACAAGAAAGCGGGGGTTGCAATACTCATATCAGAAAAAATAGACTTTAAAACAAAGAGCATAAAGAAAGATAAAGAACACTATATAATGATTTTACACCCGTCAACATATATGAACCTAATATAGGAGCACCCAAATACATAAAACAAATACTAACAGACATAAAGGGAGAAATTGACCAGAATACAGTACTGGTAGGAGCCTTTAACACCCCACTCACATCAATGGACAGATCTTCCATACAGAGAATCAATAAGGCAACAGAGATCCTAAATGATAATAACGATGTTTAACACAGGTAGCACCAGGCGCTACCGGGAAAGGTTTACGTATTTGTCACTCGTTTAAGCCTCACCGTCTCTCATCCTCATTTAAAAAAAAAAAACAAACAAAAAAACCCACAACCCCACGGGGTAAGTACTCTCATCTCCATGTTAGAGATGAGGAAACTGAGCACGGGGATCTTGAAGAAAAAACAAAAACATCTTACTCAAGGTCACAGGGCTAGTAACTGGTGAAACTGAAGTGTGAATGGAGCCACTCTGTCTCCGAATTCCCGGTCAAGAGGAAGATTTAAAATGAGTGGGCTGGGAAGAGGCGGTCAACTGGAGACTCGAGGAATCCCAAAGCCCCCTTCCCTGTCTGAGGTAAACGAACGGGCCCTTCCAGAGCTCACCGACCAGGCCGGCACCGGGAGCCGCGCCTGACCTCCACGCGGACCTTGTTAAGCTCGCCCTCCCTCAGTCGGCGCCCGAGGGCCGAGCCACCGCTCCCCTCGCGGCCAGGAGCGGAGCGCACGACGTGGAGGCAGGACAAAGGCCCGCGGTTCCACAAGGCCCGGCCCGCCCGGCCCACTCAGCCCGCTCGTCCTGCCCTCTGGCGTCCTCCGGCCTCGGGCCCACTCGCGCCCCACCCCGGGTCGCTCACGCCACCTCACCGGCTTCTGGGCGACGCCCGACAACACGCGGGAGACGGCGGCGAGCATCTTCCTCATGGAGTGCGGGAAGGGGCGGCAGCGGCGACTCCCAACGACCCAAGCAGCGCGGCCCAGGGGCCTCCAAGTCTCCTTCAGGTTCCCGGAGCGGACGTTACCACTTCACGCCAGCACGACGCGACGGAGACGTCATGCGCTTCGCCGGACCGCGGGCCAACCAGAACGGCTGCCAGGGCGTGCCCCGCCCACCTGAGGCCCGCGGCCGCCCATTGGGTGTCAGAGCCAGAGGGCGAGGCTGAGGGATCCTTCCGTCACCAAGCAGCCGGCAGGTGAGGCGCCGGAGACCTGAGGGTGCCTGCGTGGGAAAGTGAGGCCACACCTCCAGGCCCCGCGGGAAAAGGACCTTCTTGGATTTTGCACCCCAGCTGAGCCACGCACGATCGTGCAAGGCCAATGCTACTGAGCGTCCAGCCCTGCCGGTGCTGCAACTTTGCAGCCTTTGCTCAATACACAAGATGGTGAAGATTAATATGCCTGGGGGGGAGGCCAAAAGACAGAACACCTGGTTTCTATAAATGGTTCTGCCGCTAACTTGTCTTTTAGAGATCATGTGACAGTTGTAAGTCTTCCCTGTCTACTGTGTGCTAGGATTTGATGAAATAAAATTCATATTTTAAGGCAAGACAAGAAAAATTTAAACAAATTGTTTTTACTCTGCCCGTTTGGGCCTCCTGCCTCCCCTCTCGTGTGCATTGTGCATCTGCATTTATGCATTAACTTGAACTCCCTAATGGCAGAAATACCTGCTCAACCATAAACATGAATTTTTCTTTTTCTAGCGCCAGCCATGTAACCCCTTTGAAGATGCCATTCCTTTCTCAATCCTGTAAAGGATCACGATGACCCACCACTCACCTTGGATGTGCATACACATCTTTGGTGAATTTTATGTACAATGCCAATATATCATTTCCCTTAAAGATAGCGACGGGTACAAAACAGACCAGGTCACATGCCCTGGGGAGATACGGGGCCACACCTAATGGAAGTTCTTAGCTTAAATACTTACATATGACCTTATTAATGTCACTAGCTATATTGTTTATATCCTGCCTACTTTACAAAATGATTGTTTCTTGCATTACCAGATGTGTGACTGAGCCTGTGATAAAAATAACAATGACTAAGTGACTTGAAGTGATTCACCAAATATTGATATATAGTTCTCTTAAGATCAATGACGGTAATAGCGTAACTCTAGCTATGGGAAGAAGCAACAAGAGGGAACCATTTCCTGGACCATAACAGACCAGTAAGACAGGCGGTCCAGAGGCTTTGGGCTACTGTCAACAGGGCCTAATCCACTAATAGCACATGGAGAGTCCTATCAATGAAATCCTGGCATCACCTGGGAATGAGCATTCCTAGTGTTGTGGGCCAAATTGGTCATGAAATGCCTCCCAAACCTTGGTCTAAATTAAGACTGAAAGGAAAGGGTTTGTAAAATAAAGAACGTTGCCCACCATCCGGTTCTACAAGAATCAAGTTGTGAGCCGCTGCAGTCACTGACCTAAAATATACCCTAAAAGGAATTCATGGTGAAGAACAAGATGAGGCATTTTTGTGCTCTGGGAAAACTGGCAGAACTGGCCCTCAGGTAGTTAGATATTTTCAGGAGAAAATTTTATGAACCCAGTTTCTTGCATCTTCCCATACTTGGAAAAGCACTAAAACCATTAACTAAGATATCTCTTCACTCATGAACAGCAGTAACCTTCTACCAAGACGTGTGTTTGACTGCACGTACCCCTTCTCTAAAATCACAGACATACTGGCCTCCCTGCCCCCTAACCTCTTCAGAACAGTTCTGAGCTCTCTGAGAGGCTGTCTCCCAGGTTATAATCCTCAGGTTGGCTCAAATGAAATTTTCCATTTCTTTCTTAGGTTGACTATTGATTAATTTTTTTCCTCAGTATAAAATAAATGTCGTGGGGATGTAATATAGAGCATATGTGAAAGTTGCTAAGAGAATAGATCTCTTAAAAGGTTGTTATCATGGGAAAAAATGTGTAATTATGTATAGTCATGGATGTCAACTAGACTTATTGTGATAATTTCACAATATCTACAAATATTGAATCATGTTGTACACACCTGTAACTAATATAGTATGTCAATTATACCTCAATAAAAAAGGATCCATTTCACTTCTTAAAGGAAAATAAACTCTGACAGTCTCTATAATAATGTAAAAAAAAAGAAGAAGAAGAAGAAGGAAAAGAAGAGAGGAGGGTTTCCGAGCTCGGGTGGAACTGGAGATGAGGGACTCTTCTCTCTCCAGCACTCCAGCCTGGCCGGTTTATGACCGGCTTCTCTGGGTGAAGCCGGAGGATTTAGATTAGGGATCTTGAAATATGCCTTTTGAGCTTTCCTTTACAAAGCACCCTAAAAATTCTCAATCAAGCTGAACTTTAGAGCAAACCATGGTCCTTACCATGCCTTGGGCTTTCTTGGTGGGAGCCATCCCCCCAGTGGATGACTTAGAAAAATCATCTATAACAGGTCATAAAAGTCAATGAATATTTGAGTGTTTTTGATGTGCTAGGCTCCATGCTGTGGGAAGGATTATTTTTTATTTTATTTTTATTTTTGGCCGTGCTGCGTGGCTTGTGGAATCTTAGTTCCCTGAACAGGGATTGAATCCAGGCCCTCAGCAGTGAAAGCGCAGAGTCCTAACCACTAGACCACCAGGGAATTCCCTGTTGGAAGGATTATGGCTAGGGGCTCTTCTGACTTCCGAGCCACAGAAATGTTTTCCATAACCATAACACAAAGTGGAACACAAATGGAGACAAAATGCAACAAATGAATTTAACCATATACGAAGTTGTGGACCTAACCCCCCAGGGAATGACCTGAACAACACAGTAATAAAGCCAGAAAAAAAAACTGCCCAAAAAAGGCTTAAATTGTTTTCAGTTATCAGTGTCATTGTTATTGGAGACCACACACACACACACACACACACACTCACACACACACACCGATAAAATGAATATATAATTATGTTGATGTCATCAGGAACCAAGATTTTCAACGTGAAACAAAAGAGACACAAATATAAAATGAAAGCAAAAGAAGCTTAGTGGTACTGATTTTGAATTGGAAATAACAGTATAAACTCATGACTATTTTCCCCTTAAGAAATATACATCCTAACTCTCTCCACGGGAAAGACCTAGAAGCAAAGAGCCACCCAACAGTAATTACTCTGAAAACTAGTAAAGCGAAAGAATTGAGAATTTATCCTCCCTCTCCTATACAGACGGAATTTCATGGTAAACCAATAGCTCATAGGGGAAAGTTTTGTTTTTTTAACCTTTTAGTTTATATTGGAGTAGAGCCGATTAACAATGTTGTCATAGTTTCAGATGCACAGCAAAGGGACTCGGCCATACATATGCATGTATCCATTCCCCCCCAAACTCCCCTCCCATCCAGGCTGCCACAAAAATTTGAGCAGAGCCCCCTGTGCTATATAGTAGGTCCACTGGTTATCTATTTTAAATACAGCAGTGTGTGCATGTCAATCCCAAACTCCCTGACTATCCCTTCTCCCCATCCTTCCCCACCCCCACCCCCGGAGAGTTCTTTATAGAAAAGTTTTCACTAATTAAGAAGGAATCCTAGAGTTTTAATATCCCCATCTTGCAACCCTCAGGGAGATGATGGATCTAGCCATTGGGGAACTTTATAAAGTAGGATCAAATTGAGAACATCTGGTCAACCAGCAGCCCACGCTCCTGCCCCAAGAGAAGCTCAGGTGCCTCCTCACCTGAGGCATGTTCTTGCCTCCTATCACACTGGAATCCCATCAAGCCTTCAGGCTTCCTACCAGCTTACAGGATGGAATCTGTAAAATCAAAAAATGCAAGAAGTATTACGGAAGAGACGGCCTAGTGTCTTTAAATGGCAAGATAAAAGAAAAAATAAGTGGATGCAGGAATTGTCACATGTTACGAGACTAAGAGACTTATCAGCCAAATGCAACCTGTGGATCCCGGCTG
Source organism: Lipotes vexillifer (assembly GCF_000442215.2). Taxonomy (NCBI): domain Eukaryota; kingdom Metazoa; phylum Chordata; class Mammalia; order Artiodactyla; family Lipotidae; genus Lipotes; species Lipotes vexillifer. The sequence continues at coordinate 2,208,129 of NW_006797379.1, forward strand.
CATTCCAAAAAAAGCAACTGGAAAAAAACATTATCAGACAACTTGGACGATTTCAACACTGACTGGATGTAATGATATTAAAGAATTGCTTAGGCATGCAAGTGTTATTAAAGTAATTTTATAAAGAGTCACAAATACACACTCAAGTTTTTACAGTTGAGATGATATGATGCTTGGGAGTAGCTTTAAAATAATCCAGTGACAGTGGCGGCCACACTGGCGGAAACAAGATGGACCATGAGCTGATAATTGTTTAACCTGGTGGTGCCTGAACAGGGTTTCCTTGGACTCTTCCCTCTACTCTTGCAGATGTTTGAAAATTTCTCACTACAAAAAGAGCAGTATAGATGCCAGACATCAGGGATTACATGTCGAACAATTCTCTCTAGTTGTTTTAAGAAAATCCACGTTTCACCTTTTGGTATTTGCTACAGGGCACAGAAGCTACAGAAGGGCTTGCTTATGTCAGGCAATTGCAAAGATTTATGAATACTCATTCATTTCACAATACATATTGAACACCTGTAAAGCAGACACTGGAGTTGTAGGTGACAGGGACATGACGGCTGTCATGGAGTTAGGGTCTGGGGGAGAAGGGGACGGATATTGAATGGATAAATTACACACAAAGTGCACATTTGCATTATAAAGAGTGTCATGGAGGACTGGGGGTGATCGGGAAAGGCTGAGGAAAAGCCTTTCAGATGTGATCTGCTAACCGAGATGCACTGAGTAACCAGCTGAGCTGAGGCAGGAAGAGGGCATGCCCGGCGCACTCCCAGGTCAAAGGTGCTTTTGAGAAATGGAAACAAGATTGACAGTGGATCATCCTGCTCCTTTTAGGCTCACTGAGGATTTAGACATTTGTCCTAAGAACAGTGAGAAGCCAAAGAAGGATTTTAACTTTAGCTTTGCATTTTGTGCATACGGAAGATAAGATGTACCTACCCATGACAGGACCCCAAGGGAAATTCATTGAAAGAGGCGCCATGGTGTTTTCTTGGAAGCATGGGTTTCCTGAAACATGGTAAGATGTGTGAATAATGGTAGGTATGATCATTTCATTCTAATAGCCAATGTAGAAATGTGAAAAAAAAAAAAAAAAAAAAAAAAAGGATTCTAAACTCTTCCCTACTGAAATGTGGGTGTGCTCAAGGTGAAGAGAATTTCAGCATGAAATGCTGGGACCAGCAGATCTGCAGTTCAACTGTGGTGCTGCCTTTGATCTATTCTGCGTATGGCCTGACAAAAGCAGAGCAAAACTTTTCTTCCACCTGTGGTTGTGTCGCCCTGGGTTGGCTTTCACTAAACCACAGACTGCATCACAGGGCACATTCTTCTAAATCTGGCCTTGTTCTCCCATCACGCAGACCATGGCTGATTAGTGTGGCCTTAAGTTATTGTCAGTCATTTTCTGTGGCTGATTTCCAAACAGAAGCAGCCTTTGGAAACCTAATAATAGGCTTGTGGAGAGGCAGCATAGCATCTGGACTCTAGAATCTATCTGGTCTCAAATCCTGACTCAACCACTTACTAACTGTGTGACCTGGGGCAAGTTGCCTAATCTCTCAGGGCCTGGACACGCTCATCTTTAAAAAGAATGGAATGACAATATTCATCTCACTGAGCTGTTATGAAGCTTATATAGATTCGTATTTGTCAAGCACTCGGAACAGTGCCCGACCCATAACGAGCACTATTACTAGAATTTGGTTGGGTACTCAGCAGGTTTAAGAGGTGACTGCTATCTTTATAGTCAATAGTTAACTACTGTTTAGGGCCACCAACAAGAGCTACTACATAAACAGAAAGAACCTCTGTCAGTGTAGTACTTAGCCAAAGGTCATTAATTGAACAACGCGGCTAAACAAAAGCAGATGTCCAATGGCAGGTGTGATCGGGGTGTTCAGCGGCCTTTGAACTCATCCTGCAGCTCAAAGCTTCTTTCTGGGTCAGGCTCTCCACTCATGAAAATCCACCAGGTCTCAAATGAGATCTAATTAAACTTAAAAGCTTTTGTACAGCAAAGGAAACCATAAACAAAATGAAAAAACAACCCACAGAATGGGAGAAAATATTTGCAAATGAAGCAACTGACAAGGGATTAATCTCCAAAATACAAACAGCTCATGCACCTCAAATTTTTAAAAAAAACCAAACAACCCAAACAAAAAGTGGGCAGGGGACTTCCCTGGTGGTCCAGTGGTTAAGACTTTGCCTTCCAATGCAGGGAGTGAGGGGTCTGATGCCTGGTCAGGGAGCTAAGATCCCACATACCTTGCAGCCAAAAAACAAAAACATAAAACAGAAGCAATATTTTAACAAACTGAATTAAGACTTTAAAAATGGTCCTCATCAAAAAAGTCTTTAAAAAAAAAATGGGTAGAACATGTAAATAGACATTTCTCCAAAGAAGACATACAGATGGCCAAGGGGCACATGGAAAGATGCTCAACACCACTTATTATTAGAGAAATGCAAATCAAAACTACAATGAGGTATCACCTCACACCAGTCAGAATGGCCATCATCAAAAAATCTACAAACAATAAATGGTGGAGAGGGTGTGGAGAAAAGGGTACCCTGCTACACTGTTGGTGGGAATGTAAATTGGTGCAGCCACTATGGAGAACAGTATGGAGGTTCCTTAAAAAACTAAAACTAGAGCTACTATATGATCCAGCAATCCCACTCTAGGGCATATACCCTGAGAAAACCATAATTCGAAAAGATACATGCACCCCAATGTTCACTGCAGTACAATTTACAATAGCCAGGACATGGAAGCAACCTAAATGTCCACTGACAGAAGAATGGATAAAGAAGATGTGGTACATATGCACAATGGAATATTTCTCAACCATAAAAAAGGGAGAGGCCACGGGGCTTCCCTGGTGGCGCAGGGGTTGAGAGTCCGCCTGCCGACGCAGGGCACACGGGTTCGTGCCCCGGTCCGGGAAGATCCCACGTGCCGGGGAGCGGCTGGGCCCATGAGCCATGGCCGCTGAGCCTGCGCTCCGCAACAGGAGAGGCCACAACA
>NW_006797379.1:2211421-2227421 GCF_000442215.2 Lipotes vexillifer
ACAATAGCCAGGACATGGAATCAACCTAAATGTCCATCAACAGATGAATGGATAAAGAAGATGTGATACATATATACAATGGAATATTACTCAGTTATAAAAAAGAATGAAATAATGCCATTTGCAGCCACATGGATGGACCTAGAGATTGTCATACTGAGTGAAGTAAGTCAGACAGAGAAAGACAAATAGCATATGATATCGCCTATATGTGGAATCTAAAACCATGTTACAAACAAACCTATTTACAAAACAGAAACAGAGTCACAGATGTAGAAAACAAACTTATGGTTATCAAGGCGGGAAGGGGGGGATAAATTGGGAGACTGAGATCGATATACACACACTACCATAAATAAAATAGATAACTATTAAGAACCTACTGTATAGCACAGAACTACTCAATACTCTGTAATGGCCTATATGGGAAAATAATCTAAAAAGAGTGGATATATGTATATGTATAACAGATTCACTATGCTGTACAGCAGAAACTAACCCAACATTGTAAATCAACTATACTCCAATAATAAAAATTAATTTAAAAAAAATCCACCAGGCCTCGCCAACTGTCTGCACAACTGGCTTAACCATCGATAAAGCTTGCCAATCTTAAGAAACTTGCCAACATTTAAGAAACGAAAATCGGGATATACCAAACACAAGGGAGGGGCAATTAGGGACTTTACCAAATAGCTATAATAGGATTCTTTCTTAAAATAGTTTCTCATCATTTTATAACTAGCATTTTTCTTATTACAAAAGAAACGTGCTCCATGTAGAAATTCTGGAAACTACAGATAAATCAAAATAAAAAAAAATAAAAATATACTACAACCATACAAGGCCACACAAAGTGCTGGTAGTGTCAGTATATCACCCCCCAGCAATATACTTTTGCTACACATTTACACATTGAAAAAATTCATAGGAATGAGGTCAGAAGGTACCTAATAGTTTGTAACCCCTTCCCACGGGCGAGTAAATATTTTTAACAACCTGATTTTTAATTCCTAATATTCCACTGTAGCTATAATTTATTCCACTAATCCATCATTGTTGCACAGTTAGATGGTTTTCCATTTTTACAATCATAAACTATGCTTGAGCATATTTGTAGCTATCACCTCATCCAAATTATTATTATTTCTTTTAGGACAAATTTCTCGAGGTGAAATTGCTAGGTCCAACAATATGCAAACATTTCAGGGATGTGATTCATAATACTCTTTGCCCCTTAGGAAGCGTTAAATCCATTTTCAGGAATCGCCCTGGGGCCCAAAGAGAACATTTTATCTATTTTTAAAAAGGAATTCCAGATGTTTAAATATTTTGTTGACTCCAAGGGTGGTGGTAGAGGGGCTAAAAAGTGAGACTTGGACAAAAAGTGAATGCCGTTTCCCTGGCACACTGACTGCCAACAGAGCACTGCGCACCCTTGCCCGAGTGGGCCCCCAGGTCGCTGCATCTGCCACATGGCTATGGTCCTTGGCCCATCCTGAGCCTAGATGTGCCTTCCTTAGTCTCTCCTCTCTTGCCTTTGCTCCTCCCTTCCAAGTGATTCTCAATGGGAGTCGAGCTGTTCCCTATGGCTTACAATGGACACTTCTGCGGCTGGGAGTTTGTTGTCACAATGATGGGGGGGAATACCCTTGAACTTAGATTCCCGACACCCTGTGCGATGGAAACATTTTCTATTTCTCACATGACTTTCAAATGTTCCTCTGGACATTTATGTAGGTGAAATCCTGCATCTAAAACCTGTATATAATATCTGGACCTAGATCCTACTTCCATTCTACAGAGAAATAAAAAATAGCTTTTGAATGAATCTTCCAGTAATACATAGGCATTTAGTAAGTAAACTGAGGAAAGACTGTGTCAATAATTTGTTTTGTTCCAGGTTTTTCAAGACTTGTTTACAACTACAGAAAACTCGCATCGCCAGTGGCAATGCCGCTAGTGGTATTCAAGTGAGTGATTTAACACTCCACTTCAGTCTACACCCGCAGCTGCCACAGTCACAGTGATTCTACGTTCAGGTGCAAGCATCCAACCACTTCATTGTGGCTCTAATGTAGTCGTCCAAGCATACATCTTAGTTTGTAACACATTACTTTGCTTTTATTTCTTTGTTATATTATAGTCTTTTAAAAAATCTAAAAATTATGTGTGTAGTTAGGTACTATTATCTATAAATTGCATTTCAGGATTTTAAACAGTGTGTTTAAAACTATTTGTTATAAAAAGCTGGCACTGGAAAAGAATGAAATTAGAACATTACCTAACATCATACACAAAGGTAAACTCCAAATGGATTACAGACTTAAATGTAAGACCAAACACTATATAAAACTCATAGAGGGCTTCCCTTTGCTTTTGCACAGCAAAGGAAACCATAAACAAGACCAAAAGACAACTCTCAGAATGGGAGAAAATATATGCAAATGAAACAACAGACAAAGGATTAATCTCCAAAATATACAAATAGCTCATGGAGCTAGCTCAATATCAAAAAACCAAACAATCCAGTTAAAAAATGGGTGGAAGACCTAAGTAGACATTTCACCAAGGAAGACATACAGATGGCCAAGAGGCACATGAAAAGATGCTCAGCATCACTAATTATTAGAGAAATGCAAATCAAAACTACAAGGAGGCATCACCTCACACCGGTCAGTATGGTCATCATCAAAAAATCTACAAACAATAAATGCTGGAGAGGGTGTGGAGAAAAGGGAACCCTTTTGCACTGTTGGTGGGGATGTAAATTGATACAGCCACTATGGGGAACAGTATGGAGATTCCTTAAGAAACTAAAAATAGAACTACCATACGACCCAGCAACCCCTGAGATATATCCTGAGAAAACCATAATTCAAAAAGAGTCATGTACCACAATGTTCACCGCAGCACTATTTACAATAGTCAGGACATGGAAGCAACCTAAGTGTCCATCAACAGATGAATGGATAAAGAAGATGTGGCACCTATATACAAGGGAATATTACTCAGCCATAAAAAGAAATGAAATTGAGTTATTTGTAGTGAGGTGGATGGACCCAGAGTCTGTCATATAGAGTGAAGTAAGTCAGAAACAGAAAAACAAATACCATATGCTAACGCACATATATGGAATCTAAATTTAAAAAAATGGTACTGATGAACCAAGTTGCAGGGCAGGAATAAAGATGTAGACATAGAAAATGGACTTGAGGACACGGGGTGGTGGGGGAAGCTGGGGCGAAGTGAGAGTAGCATCAACATATATACGCTACGGAATGTAAAATAGCCAGCGGGAAGCAGCAGCATAGCACAGGGAGATCAGCTCGGTGCTTTGCGAAGACCTAGAGGGGTGGGATAAGGAGGGTGGGAGGGAGGCTCAAGAGGGAGGGGATATGGGGACATATGTATGCATATGGCTGATTCACTTTTGTGTACAACAGAAACACAGTATTGTGAAGCAATTATACTCCAGTAAAGATTTACTAAAAAAAAAAGAAAAGAAAATTTAATAGCAAACCTAACACCTGTTTTTCAATGAGGGCGCACTTGAGCATTGCTTCACAGCCAGCGGCTCTCTGGTTTAAAAGCTTGCTGGCTCCAAAATGTGGTAACGAAATAACCCCTTCCTCCCCCAACCCCCCAGACTCAACCTGGACTGGTCCCCGTTATTGTGCTGGTGCCTGAGCAGGGGGGATGGAGCGGAAAGCGGGGGCGGGGGGGGCGGTCAGAGGCAAGGGAAAGAACGCCAGCCCCATGTATCTTTTCATACCTAGAAAACTTAAGCAGGTCACATCCCATTATTTTTTATGTCTTACCTGCTGGTGTCTCCCCGCTTTTCCCCTCCATTAATGGCAGGGTCCCAATGTGTACTTGCGAGCCATGCTTTTCTCAAACCAGCGTTTCTACCAATTTAGCGCGCGCCAACCTCCCTCACGGGCTCCTTGCAATGGACTTGGTAGTCCCGCCCCCCGGGTTTCACATCCGGGTCTCCTGGGCCGGGCCGACTTTGCCTCTCCCAAGAGCTCCCAGGTGATGCTGATGCGGCTTGATAGGGGAGCAGCTCAAACTCTGCTTTAAATCCTGTGCCTGAGTAGTATTATCAGTCTCAGCTTTGCGAAGTTTCCAGAGTGCCTGGATTTAAAGGAATTTTGCACTTTTCTAAAGGCAACAGAGCGCAGTGGAGGACTACCTCATAGAAGGGTGCCTGTGAATCCTTTCCTGGAGGCGGGCGGGGAACGTAATCATCTGTGCTTACTCGCCACGGCGACGCAAGTTTCCCGCATCTCAGCATTGCCCCCAAATGAGCCTCCATGCCTTAAATAAAATATTTCACTGGGAAAAGCTATTTGCTCCTCTTGGCAGCTCTGAGGCCTCTGCTCTAAAAGAAGAGTGTATTTTCAGAGAGAAGAACTCGAGTCTCAAAGGGCCACAGTACTTTTGTCTTCATCATTTCTCTTGGGCTCGTTTCTGGTAATCATTTTGAAAATTAAATCCTCCTGGGCTTCCTGGAAAATGAATAAGCAAGAGAGAAAGAGAAAGAAAAAGAAAGTGGAGGGAAGATTTAAAAAAGGAAGAAAGAGAGAAGCGGGGGGCAGGGGCGCCTGGGTTGGGAGGTCTGGCTGGAAAGGGGAGAAAGTGGTGACTTCTCTGGAGAGAAGAATATTGAAAGAGTGGCACGTGAGAGGAATTGGAGAAAGCAGCGGGCAACAAGATTTCCCTCCCTGCAAGAGGATGGTATCCGCCTAGTGGGCAGGGCGTTCTTCTCAACCGTGATGGCTCCCCTGGCGGCTGCAGCACCCGAGTCTGCAGAGGCAGGTGCGGTGGCCCCCAGGCTGGCCCAGTGGCGCCGTCTCCTGGCAGCCACACTCTCGAGCCCTGCTCCTGCATACTGGCCCAGGGTTGGTCTGTATGACCGTCAGCACACAGCAGAAGCTGTGATCTGTCACTGCTGAGACTCGGTCATAAAGGCACTAGGCTTCTTCCCGTCTGTTGGGTCACGGTGGCTCTGGGAGAAGCCGGCTGCCGCAGGCGAGCAGCCCTGTGGGGAGGCCCACGTGGAGCCCGCAGCCAAGCCAGGGAGCTGGGAACGGCTCCTCCCATCTCAGATGACTGCAGCCCAGCCCACAGTCTCACCAGAGACCCTGAGCCCCAAACCCCCGGCTCAGCTGCTTCTGAATTCCTAAGCCACAGAAACTGGGAAGTAATAAAGGTTTGGTATGTTGAGCCACCAAGTTTTGTACAGAAACAGGACAGATGTCTGCTACACTGAGAAAAGATTGGGAACACGGCACCCCAGTGAGTGAGGAGAGGTCCCCTTGACTTGCCCGCCCTCCCCCTCAGCAGCTTGGCAACCTCTGTTTTATATCTCCGCCAGGCATCATTTAGGGTCAGGACCATGATTCCCGTGGCCTAAACTGCACATTTCCGAGCACTCTACGACAGAGGCGTGATTACCACACTTTTCATGTCGCACCACAGGGAGAAAACAGTGCTGCTTATGCAGCTCGGTGGAATCAGCGGGCCAGGCGGCTCTTACACCAACCTAGGCCTCCGCGGGACTTCCAGCTTCCTCTAAAGGCAAGCAGATTGGTATCTTGGCATCCCTGTAGCTCATCTGTGGCACCACATTGGGTGTTCTGTGCTGGATGATCTTAGAGGACTTTGCAAGTCTTTCTCACCCCAGGTTCCTCATCTGGACCACAGAACACAGAACATGATGGGAGTGACTATCTTCTCCATTCTTCCAGAGAGTACATGACTCCTATTTTAGGTGTATAAGGAAGAAGTTAATTCATTACATACAATGGATGTTTTGGGATATCAGGGTTTACTCCTCACTGAGGCCAAGAAAAGCTGGAGGGTAACTGGAATTGCACATGCATCCTAGCATTTTCTGAAAGAATGGAATCATGACATTTTAGAGCTGGAGGTAGCTTTAGTAATAGCTAGTTCAGGTTTCTTGTTCGCAAATGAACAAACTAAAGCCCAGAGAGGTTGAGTAATTTTTCTGAGATCACACAGCTAGTTGGTGGCAGAGCTGAGACCAGAACTCAGAATTCCTGACTTTTACCCTAAAATCCCATACGTTAGACTTTTAATAAAGAGCAAGTGAATAAATGCATGAAGAAAACCTCAGGTTTCCTGGATTTATACTGTCTGCAATTTCACAGAATTCTGCATAAATGAAGTGCTATAAATGTGTCTGTAAATTAACTTTAGTCTCCTCTACAGGAGGGGCAGTCAGTTAACCTGTGAATCACCCTAATCAGGGAGCCACGCTGCAAGTTACGTCATTAACATTCAAAGGACCCTGATAAGGATTCCATGTTTTAGAGGACCTGCAAATATCCTATCTCCATCTGCACCAGAGCTTAATAATTCACCTAAGAAGTGTAAGGAATACTTTTTAATTGGTGAAATGAGTGGTGTTCAAAACATGTGATTAGCTAAAATGATGAGGGACCCACCCCTTGCACGAACGGAGGATAAGCGTCTGACAAGCCAGAGGGCTAACACCTTTGGACTAGCGGTCCTGTGTTCACCTCTTATGGAGACTCTGTTGTCTCATTGGCTCTGCCATGGATCAACACGTCAGGAAGGAGCTTGTTATAGTGCCTAAAAAACGGAGCAGGGGGCTTCCCTGGTAGCGCAGTGGTTGGGAGTCCGCCTGCCGATGCAGGGGACGTGGGTTCGTGCCCCGGTCCGGGAGGATCCCACATGCCGCGGAGAGGCTGGGCCCACGAGTCATGGCCGCTGAGCCTGCGCGTCCGGAGCCTGTGCTCCGCAACGGGAGAGGCCACAGCAGTGAGAGGCCTGCGTACCGCAAAACAAAAACAAAAACAAAAACAAAAAACAGAGCAGGCCCTTGCCTGCTTCTAGGAAGAGGCTGTAGGGCAGGATTTGTGCCTGCATATGAATAAACGATTTTGACAGATTTCTGTCTGCAGCTTCTTTCATTGTAATATAATAGTGAAGTTGTGGAGAAGGAAATTGACAAACTGTCTTCCTCCTTCACTTGTGGGAAGCTGCCACATTTATCCTAACAACCTGGCAATGCTGAAGGCCTAAATTCATTCATTCATCCAACAGATATGTAGGGAGAGCCTATTCTATTAGGATTGGGGGATACAGAAAACAAACAGAATTCATCCCATATTGTAAAGTGGCTTAGATAAGTTTGCAAAAACTGGTATCAAAAGCAACTGGTAGATTTAGTCAACAGGTATCCTGAATTCTTTGGAAAGACTCAGGAGAGCAAAGGTTTCCAATCCCTACAGATCTTCAGAACTGAAACAAATCTAGAAATTATACAGGAAAAAAAAAATCCCAGTTATGTGTGAAACTAACATTTAAGGAGTGGATATTTCAGTGGTTCTCAAAGTGCAGTCCCAGATAAATAGCATCAACATAAACTGGGAAACTTGTTAGAAATGCAAATCCCCACACGCTATCCCAAACCTCCTGAATAAGTAACTCTGAGCATGGGGACATGAAATTTTTGTTTTAAAATGTTCTCCCGGTGATTCGGATGCCAAGTTGGAGGACCACTGCTGTACTTTGTAACAAAGAACAAATTCCACTAGATGGCACTCTTTCACAAGAATATAAAAACTTTTTTTTTCCTGCAGCTGCTGGATAATCCTGCCAGGTAACACTTTAACATGAGAAATTGAAAACATATCTGTTCTGCAATTGCAGGAAAATTCTGCTGGGCAGCACCCTAACTCCAGCAATAAAACTGTATTGCAATTACATGGTATTTCCACCAGATGGCGTTCTGGGGTGCCACCTGGTGGAATTATCATGTAAGTGCAGAACACGTATTTCTTTTTTTCCCTATTACGGCTTCGCCCCGCTATCTGAAGGTAAAGTTCCTACGAAATATCTTGTAACCAGAAATGTGGAAAAGCAAAGACAATCCCCACTTTCTAAAAGTTAGTTATGCCACTTTAACAAAAGACCAACATTAGTACAGTCAGCAATGCCTTTTGTGTGTGTGTGTGTGCGTAAAAGCAAAAATCCTCTTCAGGTATCTTTTGCTTACTGAAAATTAGGTACTAATGTAGGTCTTTCATAAAAGCAAAGTGGTGTAAGAATAACTTTCAGAAAGCGGAAGATACCTGCAGTAAGAAAAACACGTTCTGCAATTGCACGATAATTCCACTCGGTGGCACTCTAACCTGAGATATATGAAAAATTTACCTGCAATTGCAGGAAAATTCCATCCAGTGACATTCTAACCAGAATAATAAGAAGAACATATCTGTGTGCAATTACATAAAAACTCTACCTGCTGACACTCTTAACCGAGTAATAAGAAAAGTATATCCTCTGCAAATACACGATAAAACCACTGGGTGGCGCTGTAACATAAAAAATTTCGTTCTGCAATTACATAAAAATTCCACACGATGGCACTCTAACATAAGAAATAGAAAAGGAGTTGGCGTAGTTCCAGACATTTTCCACTAGATGGCACTCTAACACAATAAATACATAAAAATTGGCTTTTGGGTGAATGGAATTCTTTTAAGCAAAAAAGATTATGACATAGGTGACAATAAACATAGGATTTATTTACTTAGTAAATTAAACTGTAAATAAAAATTTAGTACATATCTTTTCAAGTGCTTTGGGCATATCTTAATTACAGTGCTTGTTTTTTGCTTTTTTTTTTTTTTTTTTTTTTTTTTTTTTTTTTTTTTTAATACACGGGCCTCTCACTGCTGTGGCCTCTACCGCCGCGGAGCACAGGCTCCAGACACGCAGGCCCAGCGGCCATGGCTCACTGGCCCAGCCGCTCCGCAGCATGTGGGATCCTCCCGGATCGGGGCACGAACCCGTGTCCTCTGCATTGGCAGGCAGACTCTCAACCACTGCGCCACCAGGGAAGCCCCTGTTTTTTGCTTTTTAATTACTTGTTTGTACCTTCCCCCTACCGTTAGTAGGTCCTCAAGGGCAGAGACCAAATATCTTAAGTTTTCTACCTTTCCAGGCTCTCCTACAGTAGCTGATGCGTAATAGGAATTCAATAAATATTTATTAAATGAAAGACTGAATAAAACTGAGAGGCCAGGGAACAAGGAGGGAAGAAAACATAAATAGAATAAAAATCTAGGTTCTTTGAGCTCTATTCCCAGGGCTTCTTTATCCTGCAGTTGGACAGGTAGGGTGAAATGTAGAAGAAAATGTAACTGAGACAGAAATGACAATGATATTCATTTTAATGCCTTCCAAGGGTGAGAGTTTTTTTTAAGTTAGTGAATTAAAAGAGAAGAAAAATCAGCAAAGATTACATAGAAGGATAAAATTCAGTGAGAAAACTATTTTTATTTTTAAATAGGCTAACAGCCTATCAAAATGGTTTTGATTGACTTTTCAATAGCTGTCGAAACTATTTCAGTCATGTAAACGCTCTGGAAGTTGGTTTTTGAATTAAGTGTTGGAATTATTCACCCAGAGGAGCTTGGGAAAGCTTCCTGTTAGGGTCCCCTCAGGATTCATCCTCCTGAGAGCACTTCCTGCTCTGCCCCCAAGTCTGTGCCGGATCAGCAGCCACGGGAGGAAGAGGTGAGGTCCTTCCAATTTGCCGATCAGACACAGAAATCCAGAGTGGCCTCAGGAAATGTGGCCATATTTGCCTTCCTGCCCTGCTACCAACTCTTTCAGGTCTTAATGACGGCTTCCTCCTCTCTGAGCTCCCCTCACCCCATCCAAACCGGCTCACGCAGCCGTCGCCGTCACCGTCAGGACTTTCAGTGCCACAGCCCTAAGGCTGTTTCTAACCCAGAACAAATCTTCTGTCCCATCTGACTTTTCTTTTTTAATAAATCTATTTATTTATTTTTGGCTGTGTTGGGTCTTCGTTTCTGTGTGAGGGCTTTTTCTAGTTGCAGCGAGCGGGGGCCACTCTTCATCGCGGTGCGTGGGCCGCTCACTCTCGCGGCCTCTCTTGTTGCGGAGCACAGGCTCCAGACGCGCAGGCTCAGTAGTTGTGGCTCACGGGCCCAGTTGCTCCACGGCATGTGGGATCTTCCCAGACCAGGGCTCGAACCCGTGTCCCCTGCATTGGCAGGCGGACTCTCAACCACAGCGCCACCAGGGAAGCCGCCATCTGACTTCTGGCAGCCCTGAAGTTCATGGTCACACTGCTCCTTAGGGCCCAGTCTCCATCACTGCCCTCTGCTTTGCCTTTTGGAAGGGAATTTGCATTTTGTCCTGAACTAAAAACCTAAACCCAAAAGACATCACAAATGGTGGACTTTCAGGCATCAGCGGTCGAATAGGGATTCTTCAAGAAAGCATATGAGGATCTCCCCCGAAGCTGGCCATGTTTTGGCCTCTGCTCTGTGCTGCTTCCACAGCCAGCAGCTCCTGGCGCCACTTGGCTCTGAATCCCAGGGAAGTTACAGAATGCCCTACCTCCTGGCTGTTAGCCTATTTGAAAATGAAAATGGGTTTACAAGGCCCTGGCATGCTTGCTGTCTGTCATTAGTCACTGCTTCATTCCCTGGAGCTTTGGTTTCAAGCAGCCCATGCGCTTTGCCAAGCCCCCAGCTCCACACTCGGGCCTCTGCTCGCCCATAGCTGGCTCAGTGCACCGGGGCTGCCAGGCCCACACAGGCTGCCAACTCTTACTCCTGAATCTCCTTCCAAATCCAAGCGCTTCACCTCCGCCCCTCCAACCCGGCTGGGCTCACCTGGACTCCTGCGGAGGTCAAACAACAGAGCTCCCAGGGCTCATCTCGCCCTGCTCCGGTTCATTCCCAGCTGGGGCTCAAGGGGATCTTCCCCAAGCAGAAACCAGATCTTGTCCCTCCCCCACTTCCCACCCTCCAGCACCTTCCCAATTAAAGTGCAACCCAAACTTCCCGTGAAGACCTCCAAAGGAGTCACCTGACCCGGCCTCCCACTCCCCCCATTTCCCTCACCTTCTCTTTGCTCTGGTCCAGCTGCTTCCCTTTCTGTCCCTCAAATACTCCAACTCATTCCCAGCTCAGGGCTTTGGAGGCGGGCTTTCACCAATCTAGGCCCAGATCTCTGCACACATGCCACCACCTCTGCACTCCGCTCAGATCGGCTGCACCAGGTAAAGGCACCCTCTCCCCTCCCTGCCACCCAGCGACTCTCTTCCACAGGATCTAGTTCTCTTCCCAGAATTAGCTTGTTGGCATAGGTGTGCCCGTGTTTATCATCTTCCCCCCTCCCTAGAACGGGGGATCCCTCCAAGGTCGGCATCTTGAGCATCGTGCTCCCCTCTGTATCCTCAGAGCCTTAGAGCAGTGCTTGGCACACAGTAGGTGCTCAATGAGCATGTCTTGATGGACTCTTCTGCACTCAGGCTAACTCATAACTATCGTAAACCCCTTGGGGAACTTTCTTGTATTGCTGCATCTGTGGCCATACAGAGTCACAGTTAATCACGGAACATAATGGTACTTAGGAAGTCTTTGATACAGAACATTTCAGGGGGCTCTGTTTATCTCACGTTCTTTGTCCAGTGTCAGGACAGATGGGAAACGAACATCCCATGAGGATGGCAAAACTTCAACTTTTTACAGTCTAAACTTCTTAGAAAGTGAACAGATGATGCCTTGGAACCTCTTATTTGCTGTTCTTTCACACATTTGAGGAAGTGGCCCCATCTTCTGGAAGAAATATTACTTTAGGTTAAATGTTGACATGACATTGGTTTCTTCTAAATGAAAAAAAAAAAAAAGACTCATACAAATCTGAAACAACTTTTGAATAATCTTATTTCACTTCGTGGTCATTAACTACTATCATTGTTTTCTGATCTGAGATTCTCTTAGACCAGTGGTTCTCAACCAGGAACGCTTTTGCTCCCAGGAGACACTTGGCAATCTCTGGAGATAACTTTTGGTTGTCACAGGACAGTACCCACAACAATGATTCAGCCCAAAACGTCAACAGTGCTGAGACTGCAAAATGCTGTCTTAGACTATGTAAGAAAGCCCATGTTATTTATAGAAACTTTGGAAAAGATACATAATCTCAGAGACAAGAAACTGCTAGCGACTGTTAATCCTTTGGTGTTTTAGCTTTCTAGTATTTGTTTCCTGTGCACATATATTATTATTAACAAAAACTGTAAGTACTGGATATATTGTTTTGTAACTCTTTTTAAATTGTGCCTCATGAACCATGTCCTTGTTGTTAAGTATTATTCTACAATGTGGTGTTTGTTTTGTTTTTTTTAAGATGCTGGGGGTAGGAGTTTATTAATTAATTAATTAATTTTTGCTGTGTTGGGTCTTCGTTTCTGTGCGAGGGCTTTCTCTAGTTGTGGCAAGCGGGGGCCACTCTTCATCGCGGTGCGCGGGCCTCTCACTAACGCGGCCTCTCCTGTGGCGGAGCACAGGCTCCAGACGCGCAGGCTCAGTAGTTGTGGCTCAAGGGACTAGTTGCTCCGCAGCATGGGGGATCCTCCCAGACCAGGGCTCAAACCCGTGTCCCCTGCATTGGCAGGCAGATTCTCAATCACTGCGCCACCAGGGAAGCCCTCCAACGTGGTTTTTAATGACTACATAGTATTTTGTTGTATGGATACACCATTGTTTATTTATTCACTTCCCCACCATAGGACCTTTACATCTTCTCATTTTATCTATTATTTTCAATGCTTTGATGAGAGATGAACATTTTGGTGTCTAAGTTTCTGTCCAACTATAATTTTCATAAGATGTATTCTTAGAAGTTGGACTGCTAGATCAAAAGTTGTATTTCAAGGCTTTAACGTTTACTTTTATTTTATTTTATTTTTGGCCATGCCACGTGACTTCTGGGATCTTAGTTCCCTGACCAGGGATGGAACCCGGGTCCTGGCAGTGAAAGGCAGAGTCCTAACCATTGGACCGCCAGGGAATTCCAATGTCTACTTTTAAAAACTAGTAACTACAGGGCTTCTCTGGTGGCGCAGTGGTTAAGAATCTGCCTGCCAATACAGGGGACACAGGTTTGGGCCCTGGTCTGGGAAGATCCCACATGCTGCAGACCAACTAAGCCCATGTGCCACACTACTGAGCCCATGTGCCACAACTGTTGAAGCCTGTGTGCCTAGAGCCCGTGCTCTGCAACAAGAGAAGCCACCTCAATGAGAAGCCGGTGCACCACAACCAAGAGTAGCCCCCGCTCAACGCAACGAAAGAAAGCCCATGCACGTTAACAAAGACCTCACGCAGCCATAGATAAATAAATAAATAAATTTATTTTTAAAAGCCCAGTAATTCCTTAGTTTAAAAAAAAAAAAGACTAGTAACTACATGTTGAGCTCTTTATGCTTGGGGAAATATTTACACTCCTTGGTATCACCCACTGTAACTGGCTATCTTAGGTGGGGCTCCCTCAGAAGTTGATCTGAGAATAAGATTCAAGTGCAAGTCGTTTATTTGGGAGAAGCTCCAGTCAGGCAGTGAGGAGGTGAGACAGGGAATGGAGAGAAGCCAATGCAAGAGTAGGCTACCTCTGTGGACAACTGGGCCTTCACACCCCTGAGAAGCTCTAGAAGAATGATTGGGGCGCACCTCAAAGTTGTCCCACCTGAGGAGGAAAAAGCTGGGGAATTGACCCTCCCACTCTCATTCATTCATCATGGCCCGGGGCTGCTCCTGGGACAACTCAGTGCCACTCTGGCCTTCCTTGCACACAGGCTGGGTGTGCTCCCATGGCAGGAGAAAGCCCCTGCAGGAGAGTGCCAGGCGCTTGCAGGAGAAAGTCATCAGTGTGCAAGGGGATGGTGAGTGCCGAAGATATTACTGTTGCTGCACTGACAGTGTCAGCCACACTGGGCCCGTAGTGAACACACAGTTGAGGCCCACCGAGTATTTTTCAAACAAACTAATGTCACTAATATTTAGTGATTAACTGATTCCATGTAAGCACATAGAGGCAACAATGCAAGAAAATTCCCCAAGGAGTTTGTGATAGTTACAATTTTAGCCTGAGCGAAGAGTCACGTCATCTTAGAGTAGGAGGTCAACTCCGGAAACACCCCAGTCAAGCTTTGCACTTCACAAATGAAACAGGTCCATCCGATGATAGACTCCATGTGCCTACGTGCGGGATAAAGGGTCTGATCATTCCAATAACTGACAAGTAACTAAGCATTCATCTCCGGACCTTGGGATGCATTTTCTGTCCCCCAGGCATTCCAAACTCCCATCTGTCTCAGAGGGACAGAACTTTTGAACTTTGCACTTGCTGTTTCCTTCTGCATAGAACAGTCTCCCCTAGATCTTTGCACAGATACCTTCTTCTCTCGGCTCCAACGTCACTTCCTCATCCAAGCCACGCTGGCCTACGGTTATCACAATCAACAAGCTCAGGGAGATGCCATCAAATGGTCAAAGCACATGAAAGGCACTGACACCCAGAGACTGGACAGCAAACACAAATAAAGGGTTGTAAGATGTACAGGAAATGAGCAGGTGGTTTGGGCAGAAGGAGATGAAGAATTGAGTCCCCGTAGATGTGTGTTCATTGCGCTGCTGATTATCTAGTTTCCACTCTGCTTTCTCCATCCTTCCCCATCCTGTGGCCCAGGAGGTTGACCTGCATGTATTACATCCATATACCTCCTTGCTCTCTGGCTTCCTCTTGGGCCCAACCAGTGGACGACACTAGTGAGAGATGGGGGCTGAGTGGGGTCAGTGTAAGTACTCCCTGCGGAATTCCTCCCTGTGGAATTCTGTAATGCTTTCCCAATCCTTTTTTTTTTTTTCTTTTTCTTCTTTTTTTTTCTCTGGCTGCACCATGTGGCATGTGGGATCTTAGTTCCCGGAACAGGGATCAAATCCATGCCCCCTGCAGTGGAAGCATGGACGCTCCACTGGACCACCAGCGTCCCCAATCCTTTATGCATAAATCCTTTATTAAACATGTCTTGACTTACCCAGTTTGCATGTTGTTTTCTGCCGGGATCTTGACTGATAAAATAATTTAGTATGTTTAAGACTCAGACATTTAACTCAACACCTGTTTATTTCAGAGGCTTTTCCACAGTCATTTGAAATGATGTTATGCAAAGACACCTGTCTGGTTCTCTTTTTTCCTTTCTTGAAGATCATGTTTTCTCAACCCTTTCTCATCTTTGTGAACTTTTTTTTTTTTGAAGATGTTAGGGGTAGGAGTTTATTAATTAATTAATTGAGTTTTGCTGTGTTGGGTCTTCGTTTCTGTGCGAGGGCTTTTTCTAGTTGTGGCAAGCGGGGGCCACTCTTCATCAGGGTGTGCAGGCCTCTCACTATCGCGGCCTCTCTTGTTGCGGAGCACAGGCTCCAGTCGCGCAGGCTCAGTAGTTGTGGCTCACGGGCCCAGGTGCTCCGTGGCACGTGGGATCCTCCCAGACCAGGGCTTGAACCCGTGTCCCCTGCATTAGCAGGCAGACTCCCAACCACTGCGCAACCAGGGAAGCCCCTCATCTTTGTGAACTTTAAAAAACTCCACCTGGGTTGATTTCCTCATTGTGGCTCCTGACTCCAGAGGAGTCTGGCATTGAGTTTCCTATCAGAACACCTTCCCGCCCTCTCCCTTATGGGCTACAGAGAATGGGAATCATTTGAGCTTTCTGAATGCCAGGAAGGTGGGCATGGGAGACTGTAAATCTTCAGACAAACTGCAGTTGTGAAATGTCAGTAGCTCCTACTTTCAAAAACCTAGCAACGGGGGTGGGAAGGAATTGGGAGATTGGGATTGACATGTATACACTATTGATACTATGTATAAAGTATATAACTAATGAGAACCTACTGTATAGCACATGGAACTTAATGCACTATGGTGACATAAATGGGAAGGAAATCCAAAAAAGTGGGGATATATGTATATGTATAACTGATTCACTTTGCTGTACAGTAGAAACTAACACAACATTGTAAAGCAACTATACTCCAATAAAAATTATTCAAAAAAAAACCCAAAGAAACCTAGCAAGGACCCTCAGATGAGAGCCTGTTAATTTCCAAGGATGTCAGGT
>NW_006797379.1:2227575-2246564 GCF_000442215.2 Lipotes vexillifer
TAAGAAAGGCTGGGATTTTCCCCCCCTAGCCCTTCCCCCTTTTTTCCATTGCCCCCCGCCCCCCCCCCCCACCCCGCCCCGCCAAGAAGAGTAGTTTTTGATAGAACATGGTATTTCAATTCATACAAAGTAGGCTTTGGGAGATGGTCAATATTAGAAAAATAAAAGATTGATGTGGCCCTACTCTAAGCTCTACTCTAAGAAATTGAAAGCCTTCCTTTCATGACCTGCCATCACAGAGCAGGACGGAGTGGGCAGGAGTTTTGGACCCTGAGGATCTGATGGTGCTTCTCCAGATGGCTCTGGTACCCCCAGATGTGTAGAGTTCATAATGGCCCCTCCACAGTGGGCATACTTAGGATTCTGTGTTTTTTTGGTTTTGTTTTTAGGATTATGTTCTTCATTAACAGTGCAGCTCAAGAAGTTATTTTATTCATACAACAAACAATATTGATCACTTACAATGTGCTGCACACTAGAGACAGAAGAGTGAACAGGACGCAGACCCTGCCTTTGACAAGCTGCTCGCAGCTCGGTGGAGAGACAAGCATAAATAAATAACTAGCCAGAGAGGTACAAGGAAACCCAGCTGAGGGACTGAATTCTGCCTGAGGTGCTTGGGAGAAGGCTTGCTGAGGAAGTGATAATTGTACTAGATATGAAAGGAGCCATAGAAATTCATCAGGTAGGGAGGAGTGAAAAGGCTATTCCTGTAAGAGGGACCAGCATTTGCAAAGGCACACTGAAGACTGACAAAGCACAGAGTGTTCAAAGACCAGTCCTCTGTAGCTTCAGAGGAGGGGTCTTGGGTAGGAGCAGGGGCGGAGTGGGATAACCCAAGAAATAATGACAAATGTGTGTTTTTTTTTTTTTTGGCCATATGTGGGCCTCCCACTGTCGCGGCCCTCCCCGCCGCCGGACGCGCAAGCTCAGCGGCCACGGCCCACAGGCCCAGCCGCTACGCGGCACGCGGGATCCTCCCAGACCGGGGCACGAACCCGCATCCCCCGCATCGGCAGGCAGACTCCCAACCACTGCGCCACCAGGGAGGCCCGACAAATGTGTTTTTAAACTTCCACATGAGAAACTTTTTTGGGGAGGGACATGCTTTTCTGTTAATATCTAATTTTATTACACTGAAGCAGACCTTTTTTCCATGCACATTTGCCTTTTAAATATAAAATAGATTTAGCTACAGTAATCAATACAGTATGGTACTGGCACAAAAACAGACATATAGATCAAAGGAACAGGAGAGAAAGCCCAGAGGTAAACCCACGCACTTACGGTCAATTAATCTATGACAAAAGAGGCAAGAGTATTATAATGGAGAGAAACAGTCTCCTCAGCAAGTGGTGTTGGGAAAGCTGGACAGCTATGTGTAAAAGAATGAAGTTAGAACATTCTCTAACACCACACACAGAAACAAACTCAAAATGGATTAAAGGGCTTCCCTGGTGGCGCAGCGGTTGAGAGTCCGCCTGCCGATGCAGGGGACACGGGTTCGTGCCCCGATCCGGGAAGATCCCACATGCCGCGGAGCATGAGACATGCTTGATGTCTATGAGACATCAAGGAGCTTAAGCAGCTCCAGGAGGAATCTGCAATTAATTATGTTTCACAAATTGCCTTTAGTGGGGGACCAGCTCTTTTCAGGCCCTGGATGAGGCGCAATGTGTGACTTTGACAGGCTTACCTAAGTTACACATCCATGAGGGGAGTGGAGAACACCAGTGTCGTTTGGAAGCACCCCACTCTTTGTAGGAGAGGAGGGCATAACCAGCCAGGACATTTAGCAGTAGAGTCTCACCCTCCTGGGCACATTAGCTCTTCTTTTAGTCATCTGCAGTGTGGAGAGTTTGGCTGCCTATTGAAAGGGATGGAATGAATGATTTTTTTGTGCTCTCTTGGGCTGGAATAGTCTTCTTACATTTCTCTTACACCACAGAGTGTCATCTTCCCTTAATAAATCACAGGCCCTATTCTGCAAGCTGGGAGTTAAAAGTGGGAATTGCTACCAGCAATGGACTGGCCTTATGGGTAATGAATAGCCACCTCCAAGCATGATGGAGGGGCTAAAAGCCTAGGCCCTGGAGTCAGGCTCCTGGCGGGTCAGCTGGCTCCACCGATTACTTGCTGTGTAACCTCAGGCAAGTAGTCATTAACCCCTCTAAACTTCAGTTTCCCTATTTGTAAAATAGGAATGATTTTACCTAAATCATAGAGGTGTTGTGAGGACAAAATGAGATAGTCATTATAACGTGCTTAGCACAGCTTCCGTTTTAATACGTGCTACTTAATGCAATCGCAATGACTCTCAGTTCAAAAATTCAAATATAAAAACATCATTTTATTATTTACTTAAATTCAGTTTTGGACACCCGGGGTGGAGGGAAATTTGACCTCAATTATTGAGGCTTCTCTAGGCTGTGCAGTTGCTTTGTGGTCATCAGCCATTGTCCTGTACTGGACAGGGTCCTAGCTCCCTTTCAAGTTCAGCAGTTCTGGAGCTGCCAAGACACACTTGGGTCATGGAGCCCCTGTTCCTGGGATTCAGTGTCCCTGAGTGTACCAAGGACTTGCAATTTTCCTAAGTCATCAACAAATGCAGCAAGGATCAGGAGGCTGCAGACTCTTCCCCTCCCTCAAGGATTTATAATAGAATATTCTAAGGTATTCTATGAAAACTACATCTGTGCCCAGCAAAGCAAGTGCTTCTATTAAGTTCACTAGACTATGCTTTTTTTTTTTGGCCGCACTGCATGGCACGTGGGACCTCAGTTCCTGGACCAGGGATGGAACCGGTATCCCCTGCATTGGAAGCACGGAGTCTTAACCACTGGACCACGAGGGAAGTCCCATAGACTATGCTAACTTAATCAGAGAAAGGCTATTTTGCTAGTGTGGTGATGAAATGAAGCAATGAATACATCTGTTAGGGGTACAATTCTGTCATTTTCTTCTGCACTGCCCAAGATGACCATGGTTTAATGGGGTGTGCACAACAGAAGGCACAACTTGATTTTACCTGAAAGACATATTTTTTCTTGAATTTTTAAAGATTTTTTTAATTTAGAAAAAAATTTTCATTCCTCCAGAAAAGTTGCAAGAACAGTACAACAGATCCTTATACACCATTCACCTACATTTGTTACCGAGTCCAAGCTCGCTCTGCTCGCCGCACGACAGGCCAATAAATCAGGAGACGAGGTGCTGAGGCAAGGAATATGACTTTATTCAGAAAGCCGGCAGAGGGAGATGGCGGACTAGTGTCTCAAAAAAACCATCTTATCAGGGACTGGATGCCAGTTTTATAGAACAGAGAGGGGGAGGAGGTGAGGAAGTAAAGTAAAAAGGCCATAAGTCTTGCAATATCTCCTGGAATGGCCAACCTTGGGGTGGGGATGTGTTAATTTCTTGTTTTTGCAGCCGTTCACAGGTGGACAGGGTCAGGATGCTTCCCTGAACAAAGGCACTTTGGTTTAACATTCAGGCAGAGGCACAGGGTTCCCTGAGGCAGCCATTATGTATAGACAGTATCCTTTTAGTGAACAAAAGCAATGGGAAACAAAGGTTAAAGTAAAAGAAACAAATCCAACATGTAGTCAGATTTTGTTCTTCCCTATAACATATTCACGTTTTGTTAACATTTTGACACACTTGTGCTCGCTCTGGATAGTTTTAAAGAACCATCTGAGGGTAAGTTGTAGACATGCTATTGACCAGTTGATGACCTTTCACCCTGAGTACTTCCACATGCACTTCTTATAAACTTTCTTATAAAACTACAATATAGGGGCTTCCCTGGTGGCGCAGTGGTTGAGAGTCCGCCTGCCGATGCAGGGGACACGGGTTCGTGCTCCCGTCCGGGAAAATCCCACATGCTGCGGAGCGGCTGGGCCCGTGAGCCATGGCTACTGAGCCTGCGTGTCCGGAGCCTGTGCTCCGCAACGGGAGAGGCCACAACAGTGAGAGGCCCGCGTGCCGCCAAAAAAAAAAACAGAAAAAAAAAAAACAAAAAAAACCTACAATGTAATTATCAAAATCAAGAAATTTAAAAGTAGTGGATACAATATTATTCTCTACATATAGTCTGTATTCAAATTTCACTAAAATTAAAACAAACTTATGGTTGCCAGGGGATGGGGGGGAGGGATAAATTGGGAGATGGGGATTGGCATATACACGCTAGTATGTACAAAATAGATAATAAGGACCTACTGTAGAGCACAGGGAACTCTACTCAATACTCTGTAATGACCTATATGGGAAAAGAATCTAAAAGAGTGGATATATGTTTATGTATAACTGATTCACTTTGCTGTACACCTGAAACTAACACAACATTGTAAATCAACTATACGCCAATAAAAATTACAGGAAAAAATTTTCAATAATGTCCCTTATAGCATTTTTTTTCTTCCCAGGATCCAATCCAGGATGACTTGCTGTATTTAGTTATCGTATAGTAATCAGCACTTATGAACACCACTAAAAAGCATTAGATTAGGAGTCAGAAGCATTGAGTCTAAATGACCTTTTAACCTCTCTAAGCTCCAGATCTTTCATGCGGTAATGAAGATGAACGCTCACCCCTGCCTGCCTGCCAAGGTTGTTGCAACGATCAAATGAGGTTCCCTATTCTTTGTGAATGGCAAAGCACTGTGCAAATATGCAGGACTGTTCCATACACCCATTTTCAGCTAGTTTCCTAGGGCTTAAGTGAAAAAAGTTACTTTCCTGAAGGGATGGAAAGGGGTGAGGCAGAGTCAGGAAAGTGGTGTCGACAGCTGAACCCGGCACAGGTCATAGCATGACACCAAAGTCACTTCAGAGCTTTAGCAGACTTCATACTCCTCAGATGATGATTCTTTCTTTTTTTTTTAATAGGAAAGGTCTCTTAAAGCTCTAAAAATCTGTGATTCTATTTTTGTAGTCTTGTTTTCTTCAAAACTTGAGATGTAACTTCCACACAGTGAAGTGCACAGGTCTTAGGCCATAGCTTGAATTTTATGGGTGAACACCCATAACATCTCCACCCAGATCAACAGAAAGAACTTCTGTTACCCTGAAAGGCTCCCTCATGCCCCTTCTCAGTATCTCTCACCCTCACATTAAGATTAACTGCTATTCTAACACTTTGTCATATATTTGTCTATCTGTCCTTGAACGTCGTGCAAATGGAATCAGGTGCTTTTTCGTCTCTGCCATTTATTTCTCAACATTCTTGGCTAGATTCATCCATATTATTGTGTGTAAGAGTAGTCCATTCTTTTCCTGATGGCTGTGTAGTATTCCATTTTGCACATGTTTCAATACTTACCCATTTTACTACTGATGGACACTTGTGTTGTTTCCAGTTTGGGGCTATTATGAATAATGATGCCATGAATACTTTGTGCTTGTCTTCTGGTGGACGTAAGAACTCACTGCTGTTGGTTAGATACTAGGAGTGCTCAGTCATAGTGTACATAGATTCTGCTTTTCCGTGGTGGTTTTACCTGTTTACACTCTCACCAACAGTGTGAGAGAGGTGAGAGAGTCCTTCCATATCTTTAGCATCACTTTGTATGTCAGCCTTCCTTTTATGCTTTAGCCATTCTGGTGGATATGTAGTGATGTCTCATTGAGCTCTCTCTGCATTTCTGGCATAGATCTGAGGTGCACAGTGACTAGGTCATGGCTGCTGTGTCAGGGCCAGCCTCAGGCAGCTGCTTCTGTAAGGAAGGGACCAGATGAGCACAAGGAAGGCTTCTCAGACACAGGCTAGGTGACTCCACAAAAGTCATTCTCATTAGAGGATAACTTTTTTCTCCTGGCGACATCTGTGTAATCTGTGGCCACCTGGCATCTTTTGAACACCCACCTTATGTTTGGAAAACTTCCTCCCTGGATGCTGACTCTTTAAAGATTGAAATCATACCTTTGCTTTCCCAAAGTTCAGTGACTTTCCCCCAACCAGATGCACCTGGATAAGACTTGGATCTGAAAGCCAGTAATGTGTAGGAGCAGGTGATATGAGGAACCCAATTTCTGGCACCTTCTTTGGAGGCAGCAGTGGCTGAATTTTGGGCACCCAGTCCCCACTGCCATCTGTGGGAGCTGCAGGGTCTGTCTGAGAAGCAGCCTGCTCTTGGCTGCGGCACACCACTGGTGGTTTGGGCAGTGTTCCTAGTTCCCCCACCCCACAGAGGTTCTATGAACTTCTTAAATATGCCTTAATTTTTTTTTCTTTATTTGGAAATCATTTTAAACTTGGAGAAACGTTCAGTGTACATTTCCTAAGAAAAAGAATATTCTCTTAAATAACCATAGTACAGTTATCGACATCAGGAGATTTAATGTTGATACAATATTTTTATTTAATTTACCATTTGCGTTTCAGTTTCGTCAGTTGACCCAATAATGTCTTTTATAGCATTTTTCCCCTCTAGCACAGGATGCAGTCTACGGTCAGGCACTGCATTTAGTTGTTGTTTAGGTTGTTTCCATTTAAAGAAAATTAGGCATTTCTTTGTGAATACCAATACTCATGTATATACTCTCTGCTATACAAACATGCTGTGGTGTAACCTCCCATTTTTTTTCACTCCATGATACACTATGTCAACTTTCCACATCAATATAATTGTCCAAACATAATAATATTTAATGGTTGCCCAGAAATGTATAATTTCACCAATCACTTGTTGATTGCTGTTTAGGCTGTTTCCATTGAAAGGAAATTATAATCAGCTTTATAATAGTGATTACTGGATATTTACTCAGGTTTAGAGAAAATCCTCCACCGACTGAATGGTGTGATCCGCCCCCCCGCCCGCCAACTTCTATTGTCTGCACCTGAGGGAATCCACCTTCTGAACTCAGGCATTGCTGTTTTCTGTTTCCTTACAGTGGCAGTGGTGCAGAAGAAATAAAATGTCTCCAGGGCTGATGTCGAAAATCCCAAACTTAAAATGACTGCAAATGTCATAGCACTTGATCCCAGAGGCCAAGAGTCATCATCTGCTGACATTTGAAGGGACAACAGAAGGAGTCTAGTCTACGTGTTTTTAATTAAGGTACGTACATTATTTGTTTAGACATAATGCTATCGTACACTTAATAGACTACAGTAGTGTATACATAACTTTTATATGCACTGGGAAACTAAAAACTGCACGTGACTCGCTTTACTGTGGCGGTCAGGAACTGAACCTGCAATATCTCCATGGTCTCTCTGTATTTGTTAGTTCCAGTTCTTTTAAAATTGAAGGTGTTGAAGTTGGGTAAACTTGGCTTCTTGCTTTACACATAATACAATAGTTGTAAAGTTCAAATATGCATATCAAATAAATGCTTTACTTATGAATGGACACTAATGAGTTATCTAGGTATAACCATCACAAAATAAGTACCTCTGTACATGTAAGTGTGAACTAAAGGGTGATTCATACACCCCTCCCTGTTGCTCTTCTCTATTGTGTTTTGATGATACACACACTAGTTCCCCATATCCATTTTCTCTGTGAGATTTACTTATTTTGCTATGTGGAAAGACTGATGTATTTAAATTAGTTTATTAATCATGCCCTGTAAAACTGTCTTAGTAGCTGGCAAGAAACCACACTGTCACTGATATTTCTAAATAATGAAGAGGCTTTGGGAGACACTTTGCAAATTTAGATGGGTATATGAAGTGGAATTCTCCTGTTCTCTAGGGTTTCACAGTTTTGTAGTGCTACTAATTTGAAATGGCAGCTTTTCCAGAAGACAGTGTGAATTTGCGTGCTTGTCAAAAAAAAAAAAAAAAAAAAAAAAAAAAACCAAAAAAAAAGCCAAAACAAAACAAAAAACCAAAGAACCCCCAGAGGCTTACACGAAGTTTGCTCACATGCTAATGATGCCTGCACTTTTCTAAGAAGCAGATGGACAGTGAAAGCATTACTCTTGGCGTTGTCGTTTACCCAGCCCCAACTCTTAGCATTGCCCAGCCCGCTTCTCACTCGGAAAGGCTCACTCCCCAAAACCTGTCCTGGAAGCACCCTAGGACTATTCTTGACCTCCAGTGCAAAATGAAATGTTTGCTTTATACAAGATTACAACATGGAGTTTAAGTGGTTGCGAACGCTAAAGTGAGGAGAAAAACAGATTGGCAGATGATTTCCCTGCAGATTTGTGTAGCAATCAGAACAATGGAAAAGGCAGGGAATGGAATGGTGACTGTACAAGTTGGGTCTGCTTCTGGGTGGTTCAGCAATGGGACCCTTTGGAGATTAGAGAGCTTTGAAAAGGCCCATCACGCTTTAAGGCAGCTGATCTCAACCCCAGGGGATATAGAGGGATTACTGGGGAGAACTTTCACATGACAACTCTGCCCACTCCAGTGCAGGCTGGATACCTTCTGTTTGCTCCCCAGATCCATCCTCCATCCACCCCGACCCTGCTCTATGCCCGTGTGGACTACATCACGAGGCTCCCTCGCCCTCCCTTTTCTGGTTGGCTTCAGCCAAAGGGACGTAGTGGCGGGAAGTTGGAGGGCGGGGGAGAGTGAGGTTGGGGGATTTATTCTCCAGGTCAACCTGGCTTGCTGATTTGTGTGGTGGAAGAAACGGCTCCCACAAGATGGCTGCTCCCACTGCCGACCCCTGGGCTCTGGTTACTGCTCTCTTCATTGCCCTTCCTGCGTGAGGAGCGGTACCGGCTTCCTGCTGTTACTTGCCCTGCCGTATGGAACTCTCCTTTGGGATTTCCCTAAACCCTGACCATATCTCTGCAAAGGGTCCCTTAAACTCTCCTGAAATCCTAATTGAGTGTGCCTCCTGTTTCCAGCTGGGACCCTGTTGGTGTGGGGAGTGGGTGAGATGTTCTGGGGGTCTGTGTGGGGTAAAGAGCTCTCCAGGTGATTCTAATTCACACTTGCTTCCCTGGAGCAAAGAGAGGAGCAGTTATTAGAGCAGAGAAAATGCCTGGAAGGCCACCATTTTCCTTTCACTTTAGGGTCTGTGGAAATCCTGATGAGTCTGGAAGCAGGTACTGGACAGCAAAGACCCAACTTGCTAATTTGCAAAACCAACTTGGATATGGCCACTCATTAGACTACTGCATATTCTGCCTTAAAAAAGAAAACAGTACACAGGACACATCACTCTCCTTTTCCCCTCGCTATTTCAAACAATAAGCCTGTGCATTAGTCACTGTGCTGATGAGTAGTCTTACCCTGGCCCTCAGTGAACTAGGCCAGAGAGGGGCCCTGCAAACTCTTGGAAAACCTCATGAAAAATGTTGTTCTTGTTGACCCATTAGCAGAGAGGTGAGACGTGCCAGGGGCCTATGTTTATATATTGTAGCTATATTTGGAAATTTAATGGTTTGTCTCAAAATCTCAACTGAGAAAAGTTAAGGATTTTATAATAATAGAATCAAAATAGCACATTCCAAGACCTAATGTGTTCTCATCTTTCATTGGCCTCTAAGATTCTCATAGTCCAGAAAAGCAAGCAAGGGAAAAACTATTTCACCAGGTCTTCTACATCAGTGGTCTCAACCAGGGGTGACTTGTGCCCCCCCGGGGGACACTTGGCAATGTCTAAAGACATTTTTCATTATTACCACTGGAGTGAGGAATCTACTGGCATCTAGTGGAGAGAGACCAGGGATACTGCTAAACACCCCACAGTGCACAGGACAACCTCCCCAACAAGGAATGATCCAGCCCCAAATGTCAATAGTGCCAAGGTTGAGAAACCCTTCTCTGCATTAAACTTTCAGCTCTGTTAGCAAGGAAATTAGAGCTAAATAACCTTCATAACTTTGCAATTTAAAAACCACACTCCAGGGACTTCCCTGGTGGCGCAGCGGTTAAGAATACGCCTGCTAATGCAAGGGACATGGGTTTGATCCCTGGTCCGGGAAGATCCCACGTGCCGCAGAGCAACTAAGCCTGTGCGCCACAACTCCTGAGCCTGCGCTCTAGAGCCCACGAGCCACAACTACTGAAGCCCATGTGCCACAACTACTGAAGCCCAAGCACCTAGGGCCCGTGCTCCACAACAAGAGAAGCCACCGCAATGAGAAGCCCATGCACCACAACAAAGAGTAGCTCCCACTCGCCGCAACTAGAGAAAAGCCCACGTGCAGCAACGAAGACCCAACACAGCCAAAAATATAATAAATAGACAAATAAATAAATTTATTAAACCAATAAATAAAAACCACACTCCAGGGACTTCCCTGGTGGTCCAGAAGCTAAGACTCTGTGCTCCCAATGCGGGAGGCTCAGGTTCAATCCCTGGTCAGGGAACTAGATCCTGCATGCTGCAACTAAAGATCCTGCATGCCACAACTAAAAGATCCTGCATGCCGCAACGAAGACTGAAGATCCCGCGTGCCGCAAGTAAGACATGACGCAGCAAAGTAAATAAATAACTATTTTAAAAAATAATAAAATAAAATGAAAACCACACTCCAATGAAGTTACGTACCCCTAGTTTACCAAAATCATATAAGTCACTCATTAAATATTATTGCCTTGGGACTTCCCTAGTGGCGCAATGGTTAAGAATCTGCCTGCCAACGCAGGGGACACAGGTTCAATCCCTGGTCCGGGAAGATCCCACATGCCACAGAACAACTAAGCCTGTGCACCACAACTACTGAACCTGCGCTCTAGAGCCCACGAGCCACAACTATTGAGCCCATGTGCCACAACTACTGAAGCCTGCGTGCCTCGAGCCCGTGCTACGCAACAAGACAAGCCACCGCAATGAGAAGCCCGCGCACAGCAGTGAAGAGTAGCCCCCGCTCACCGCAACTAGAGAAAGCCTGTGCGCAGCAAGGAAGACCCAACACAGCCAAAAATTAATTAAGTAATTAATTAATTTTAAAAAACAAAACAAAACAAAAAAGCAGCCTGGCTTATAGTAAAAATAATCACATTTTAAAAATATATATATTACTGCCTTAGAGTTTGTGGTGTTTTGAAAATGGCAAATTTATTGCATTTTTATGTTTACAACCAACATTTTTCAAAATAGAAACCAGGCTAGTTGGTCGGATGGAATAAAATCATTTTGGAGCACATGGAGTCTTTTTTAAAAATTGCTTCTCTAATCAAAAGCATTTTCTCTTCAGATTGTGGTTCTAACTAAAGAGAGGCCCAGCTCCAGAGAATGTGGTCTGAGGTTCAGAGTGCAGACCAAGGAGAGGGTAGCAGAACTAGCATCTTCACCATCAGCAACTGCACAGAAGAGATGAGAATCTAGTGCTAGGTGGGAAGGAGTTTACCAGACACAAAGGTATCAGATGTCCTATCTCCTTTCCACCCAAAATAGTTCTGGCTTGAACATGAGGTCCTCAAGGTGTCCTCGAGTAAGGAGGAAAAAATCTGTTCTGGGAACTGACTACTGTTAGCCACCCCCAACTATTGACGTTTGCTGGTAAAAGAAGAGGCCAAGAGTGTCTTACACTGTTTGTCACTAAGGGACATGGTGTGCTTGTTTTAAAAACAAACAAACAAAAAAAACCTTTTGTTAAACCTTACTCTGTGCTGGGGAAGCAGGTTCAGAAAGCGTCAAAGAGCAATTAAAGAAGCTAAAAGCCTTTTATGGCAAAGGAAAATCAGCCTGGTATTAAAATTAATGAGGAAGCTGGAAGAGCACAGACAAAAATGCTGAAAGGATGGAGACAGAGGAACTATTTTAAGGTCAGTCTCCAAGAAGATGGAGAAAACAAATGTGGCCAGGTGGAAGGAAATGCCAACCTCTCCAAATTAATTAACCAAAAGAAGGACCACGTTTCTTGGAAAAACTGACCTATGCAAATTTGCAGCTCCAAATACCATCCTTCTGAGTCTATTAGAAGAATCAGCTCAAGGACCTCAGCAATTCTGGAGTTTGAAGAGCACTTGAGAGTATGTTGAAATTTCTGCTCTTCAAAGGAACATTCCTAGAAGCAGAAATTGGTCTGCTCAGGCTGACAACACTAAAATGCTGAAGAGCTCAGATAGGCTCAGACTGCAGGAATGTAACAAGGTTGTTCAAGTGATGGATAAATAGTGGATGAAACTCATGGCCAAAGTTGTGCAACATGGCTTTGCGGACCACCCAAGCCCAGCTCCCTGCCAGGTGAGGGTACGGGGAAGGGTGTGGCTGTCATAGCTAACCCCTACTATACAGCCCTTCAGAAGCGGGCTATCCTACTGATACTTTAAGAACGTTCTCAGTTTTGAGCCCATGAGGTCCTATAAGAAGATGGTGGTGAATTGGGCCCAACAGAGCTAATAATAGTAGTGGATAATAAGTATCTACAATGCTAACAATCTTTATTATGGAATTTACTTTTTGAAAATAAACCAGTCAGTGGTTTATCCTAATCAAAGAGATAACAAAAGGTGGGGATTCAAATAGCAGGAAGTATGGAAGTAGCATTTGAAAGCAACAGACTAGATCAAGTAGGAAAATGAATTTAATATGGCAGCAACTAATCGAAGGATTAGCAAGAAGGTAAAGATGGTCATGCCCCAATGGGAATAAAGCTAATGACAATATCTGACGTTTATTCACCTCTTATTCTGTGCCAGAAATTGCTAGAGGATTTTATTAACATTATTGTACTGAATCTTCCTCACGGCTCTATAAAGTAGATACCATAACCCCCATTTCGTAGATGAGAATCTGAGACGCAAAGATGAAGTAAATGCCCAGGTTCACATAACTACAAAGCAGCAGAGCTGGGATATGAATCCACGTCTGTCTGACTCCAAAGTCCAAGCTGTTAAACACTATATTCTATTGGCACAAACTTCTGGCCCTCTGGTGGAGTAGGATGCCTGGGGAACGGCGGAAGTTTCATCATTTGGGTTTTTAGACTGAACAAAAAATTAGTATGTGTGTCATAGGAAGTAATCTCTAATGGCTCAGGGGTGGGTTAAAATAATATCTGCAACTTCCATTTTTGAATGTTAAGGACTCTTAATCCACTGCACTAGTCATTTAGTGCAGTCCATTGAAGTTTTCACAGCCCTTCACACACACTTTCTCAACTGATCCTCACTGAAAACCTTGTGAGGTAGGCAGGTCACGTATTACTATGCCTCTTCTCAAAGATGTGACGGGCAGTCCCATCAGAAATGAAGCATTGCCAAGTTACTTATCATCACAAATATGTAGGAAGAGGGGGAAATGTGATTCCAAAAATAGTTGCTTATTTCAACCCTGAGCAGTTCATAGCAGTTTATAATTTATTTCCATAACTGTGTGCTTGCTTCCTTTTCAACAAGGCTTTGACTCACTCGGAGGAATGTATTCCATTACAAGTCCGCTGGCTTCAGGCTTTATGCAGAACCAGTTGGTTGCCATGACAACCTGGATTAACAAAACACAAACCATGAACTTTTTCAATATTGGTCACTAACTCACTTCTAACAGTCCACTTCAGAACTGTGGAAGCTGATGGTGTTTCTGAAGGAGTATATTTTCATATCTTCATTCAGAAGGGGTTCTCTTAGTTTGAAAATAATCTCAAGACATCTGCTTTGGGTTCAAGGGAAACTTGGACATAGGGCTTTTTTGTCTCTGTGGCTAGAGTGTTTAGAGAGCAGTGTCTTCAGCCATGTCACTCTATTCTTTAAAAACTTGCATTTCTCATACCAAATAACTTATAGTGCTGGTTGAAGCAAAAATAAAAAGTAATAATATATTGAAGTTTACTAATAGCACAACCCTTACAGCATTTATTACTTAAGTGCCTAACTCTTATCAGAAGATGGTTTATTCACTATACAAAAAATGCTATAGGATAATATGTTTGAC
Source organism: Lipotes vexillifer (assembly GCF_000442215.2). Lineage (NCBI taxonomy): Eukaryota > Metazoa > Chordata > Mammalia > Artiodactyla > Lipotidae > Lipotes > Lipotes vexillifer. Next base: position 2,241,366 of record NW_006797379.1, read on the forward strand.
TTTTGAAAAATGAGATAATTTCTAAGATACCATAAAACCTCACTGGCTACAGGTAAATGAGAAATTGGAGGAAAGAGAGGCAGGGAAATTTAATTTGAAATGGTTTTCCTAAATTGTGGCAAGCCTGTTTTTCTTTGCTCAGCATCCATCCCCAAATCCTCTGATAACAATCTGACTCCTTGGGTAACCACCCTGTACCCCACCCTCAGCCCTGTAATTCAGATACAGCTGACCCCACTCCAGTACCAACCAGGGATGGACATGTGACACAAGCCTGGCCAGTGAGACTAATGCACCCAGTTGAATATGGGGATTGGCTTAAGGAAAGGCACATGACCAAAGTCTGGCCAATCTGAGCCAATACAATTCAGTTCCATGGTCTTTGTTGGAGTTCTTGGGATGGAGGGGTGTTCTGCTGGGGTTGCTGAACAGTTGTATGAAAGCCTAGAGCTACTGGCAGCTATCTTGCTACCATGAGGAGACAGTCACCTGAGAATGGAGTCTACTCAGAGGGAAAACAGAGAGAGGTGGAAAGAGCAAGGCCAATTTCTCATGACATCGTTTGAGCCCCTAAATCAAGCCCTGCCTGAAGTCAGCCTCTGGACTTTTCAGTTATTTGACCAATAAATTCCTTTTCTCCTTAACTTTAGTTTAACTGGATTTGTTATTTGAAACTGAAAAGGTCCTGATTAATAGAGAAAAAGATCTATATTATTATTTTCTTAGAAATTTATTTATTTATTTATTTATTTTTGGCTGCATTGGGCCTTCGTTGCTGCACACAGGCTTTCTCTAGTTGTGGTGAGCAGAGGCTACTCTTCGTTGCGGTGCACAGACTTCTCATTGTGGTCGCTTCTCTTGCTGCAGAGCACCAGCTCTAGGCACACGGGCTTCAGTAGTTGTGGCACATGGGCTTCAGGAGCTGTGGCTCGTGGGCTCTAGAGCACAGGCCCAGTAGTTGTGGCGCACGGGCTTAACTGCTCTGCAGCATGTGGGATCTTCCCGGACCAGGGCTCAAACCCATGTCCCCTGCACTGGCAGGCGGATTCTTAACCACTGCGCCACCAGGGTAGTCCAAGATCTATATTATTTTAAATGCATGCAATAATTAAATGTAAGCTAGAAAGTAGAAGAGATCCTCAGGAACCCTGTTTCAGTGATTAGATAATTATGGCTTCTGATAAGCCTAATTAATTCCCTTGTAGTCAATCCCTTGGGGGAAGTTTATTTGCTTAAATCTTGTAAAGATCTTATTTATGATTTTAATTTGTGCTCCTGAGAAACAGTTTCCTCAGAAAGGACACATTTTGACTCCCATCTTAACTAAAACACATCAACGGGATTTTATTACAGAAGGCTCATTATATCTTTCTCAGCCTGACGAATAACTGAACATGCTGATATCCCAATCATGGACAATCCTGACCTTCCAAAAGAAAAACTGAAAACATAATATTTTTTAACTCTTCAGCTTCAAGGTATTATTGCATTTAATAAACTTTTGCTCCATAAATCATTGCATAATTGTTTTAAATTATATAATATTTGGAGGCCCAGGCAAAAAAGACCTGGACAACATTGTGATTATTATCTTGTTTTTCTTTAAACATCTTCAGGAACTTTACAAATTTTCCTATTCATTACCATCCATCTTAGGAGGTTAATATATTTACTTTAGTAGATTCTTTAGAGTATTAATATGACACTAAATGTTACATGATGACAGGGATTCTCAACCCTGGCTGCCAAGTAGAATCATCTGGGGAGCTTTTCAAAAATACTAAATGCCATGGCCCAACCCTAGACTAACTGAACCAGAATTTTTTGGAGTAGGATCCTGGCATCTGTGTTTTTAAAAATCTCCCCAGGTGATTTTAATGTCCAGCCAGAGCTAAGAAGAACTGCATTATTGGAAATATTGACTAGAATTCTACGATTTGTTTCAGTAAGAAATCATTCAATAAGGAATCATTTTAAAACGCCCTTAATGCCTGCAAATGAAATTTTGAAAAACTTATATATGTGTATATACACACACATGCACACACACTCACACATACATGAAATACATCATATATTTGAGCAACTCCCTTACGCTCTTCGGTACACTGAAACACCTCTCAAGAAACCTGATCCTGTGAAGTCTCCTTTCAAAGGAATGTATAAGAGGCCAGCTATGTGCCATGTGTTGAAACATTAGTCTTTCTCCAAAGTGAATTATTTCTATTATTATCCTCAAATATTGTCTATTTGAAATTGTGTAGTTCCACAATTGTTTCTTTGTTAACTTTCCTCAAAAGAGTGCTTACTTACTGTTTTTCCAACTCTAGTTAGTAGTGTCTGTACTTAGAGGAAGACTTATGGCTACTGTCTAAGATGCTATTATCTTCTTCTTGCTTCTAAATAATACATGAAACCTAAAAAGACCCAAAGAAACTTTTAGTGAGAGAGAGCTAGAGTAAGGTGGCTTACTCTTTGACAGAATCAAAATAGCAAAAATTTAACAATAGCAATCAATCATAGAAGAAAAGAGGTATTACCTGCTGTCCAAAAAAAACAAAAAAAAAAAAAGGAAAAGAAAAAAAGAAAGAAATGGTGGTCAGAGGAAGAAATGGATAATTGGGGCTCTTATTCTGGCTCATTGATGTACTGCAGCAAGTTCACAGTGGCTTACGAGAGCTGATAGCTCAATTTTCAGCGATTTTTTTTCAAGCCAGGTATTAAACAGAGCAAATATTAAAAATTAAATAATATGGGACTTCCCTGGTGGCACAGTGGTTAAGAATCCGCCTGCTAATGCAGGGAATACTGGTTCGAGCCCTGGGCCAGGAAGATCCCACATGCTGCAGAGCAACTAAGCCCATGGGCCACAACTACCGAGCCTGTGCTCTAGAGCCCGTGAGCCACAACTACTGAGCCCATGTGCCACAACTACTGAAGCCCGCACGCCTAGAGCCCGTGCTCCACAACAAGAGAAGCCACCTCAATGAGAAGCCCACACACCACGACGAAGAGTAGCCCCCACTCGCCACAACTAGAGAAAGCCTGCAGGCAGCTACGAAGACCCAAAGCAGTCAAAAATAAATAAATAAATGCTTTAAAATTTTTTTTAATTAAAAAAAAATTAAATGATATGATATAAACTTACAATTAAGTAAATTATATTTAAAACAAAGTTCACAAATACTCAAAAACATCACTTCCTAATTATTTTACTTCATTTTATTATTACTTATGCTCTTGAGGGTATTTGCATCTATCGTATCTTTTATATATGGTGGAAATACTGTATAATGTGCTATGCTATACAATGCTATGTGTTCCAATTCCACATTCAGTAATGTCATATTGGTAGCTTGAAATTGGCTATGGTGGGAGTATTTATACTATGGAAATTGGTATACACTATACATCAGGGATTTTTATTTCTGAGAGCCAGTTGCCAAACATTTACCACCACAGCACTGCTCTTAACCTCACTCCCACCTCCACTGACAATCACCTGAAGCGGTACAGGGGGAGAGTACAGTGATCGACAAAAACCCAAATTCTCAGCAGTAACTCTCAGTTTAGACAGAAGTGAATTGATGAAGAAAGTAAGAAACCCTAGGAAAAATCAACAAAAAGACCTGTGTTTCATCAGAGACAAAAAAAAATCTTGAGTGTGCCATTTACTATGGATTCATACAAAATTGGGGGCATAATTGCACAGGGAGATCAACTCGGTGCTTTGTGACCACCTAGAGGGGTGGGATAGGGAGGGTGGGAGGGAGACGCAAGAGGGAGGGGATATGGGGATATATGTATATGTATAGCTGATTCACTTTGTTATACAGCAGAAACTAACACAACACTGTAAAGCAATTATACTCCAATAAAGATGTTAAAAAAAAATTGGGGGCATAATTCCAAGCCTAAGGATACAACATGTTAAAAATTGGTTATGTCTCCAAGCATAAGGTCTGAACTCCTAGTGCAGAACACAGAAGAAATTATTTAAAGAGAATTCATGTCCCCCAACAAAGGGAGCACCTAACTCCAGCTGAACCGTCTACCTCTACCCCATGACTTTATCATCAGTATAGAGAAAAGTATATAGAATACCATATTTAGACCTCAAACTCGAGCTATATGAGGAAGATAAATGACTTTTAGGTAAGTTAGAAGAGGGTAAAAATTCACTCATACATGTCAAAGAAAACAGAAGGTCCAGACAGCTGGCAACACTGAGAATGAGAAAATGAAAATAAGACAAAAAACCAAGATGAAACGCTAAAACAGCAGATGTGGCTAAAAAGGGAGATGTCAAAGTTAAGGAAACAATTTGAGGACCAGAGCAATATTATTAGAAGTTGAACAAATTAATTAGAAACAACAAGAACTGACACAAGGTGAAATAGCAAATTATTGACAGAGAAAAATCTTGAAGATATACAGTTAGAATAGAGGAAAGATACATGTTAAAATTTTAGAATATTAGTAACTAAATAGGATTGGGTAAAACCTCAACTATGAGATAAGAAGTAACATCACAAATGAGGGTCAGACGGACATCAGATGGATGTGATACCCTGAGAAGGACACAACACTTACAGTATCCTGGATGGGAAGGTATAACTGTAATCTAAGGAACATTCTATTGAAAAAAAGAAAAAGGTCTGTATTCTTTTAAAATGTCAACATCTTAAGACACAAATGCTGAGGAACTGATCCGTATTAGAGGGGACTAAATAGAATGACAGCTGCTATGGTCTAAATATGTGTGTCCCTTCAAATTCATATGTTGAAAACCTAATGCCCAAGGTGATGGTATTAGGAAATGGGGCTTCTGGGAGACAATTAGGTCATGAAGGCAAAGCCCTCATGCCTAGGATTAGTGCGCTTATAAAACAGGCTACAGACAGCCAGTTTGTCCCTTTCACCATGTGAGGACACATGCAACAAACAGAAAGGTAGATCATTTTGGTCCCATCAAAATTGGACTTTTGTTTCTCAAAAAACAGCATCAAGACAGTGAAAAAACAACCCACAAAATGGGAAAAAAAATTTTCTAGTCATATATCTGATAAGAGATTTGCATCTAGAATATAGAAAGAACTCTTACAACTCAATGATAAAAAATAACCCAATTAAAAATGGGTAGGGCTTCCCCGGTGGCGCAGTAGTTGAGAGTCCGCCTGCCGATGCAGGGGACACGGG